>NC_088408.1:25691801-26291801 GCF_034236695.1 Oncorhynchus nerka
CCAGGAGACCCAGGTCTTGCTGGACTCCATTGCCCGCTTCAACGGGCTGGAGCCTGGCCGCCTGAAGGCCGAGGACCTCCTGGAACCCGAGGAGGCTCTGCTGGAGAAGGAGGTGGCAGCGGGGGTAGCCCAGCCGGCAGAGCCCGAGAAGAAGCTGAGCATCCTGGACCTGTTTGGGACATGGAGGATGGGGTGGAGGACAGTGACGGTGGGGGCCGTGTGGTTCATCAGCAGCCTGGGATACTACGTCTTCTCCCTGGGCTCTGTTAACTTGGGGGGCAACCAGTACATCAACCTCTTCCTGGCTGGTGAGACTGGGATGGGGGTGTGTGTGGGTGGGGCATATGATGTGTATGTACTGTGTTAGGGGTGATTATAGGAGTGACCACCAAGCTGTATATATTTACTTCCCTATCAAGCAAAACTGTATACATATAGTACATGTAGATGGTCATGGACAGATGGGCATTCTATACACTGAACTACAGCTGCTGAACTCTACTACTGTATATGTGGCTGATGTTGATACCGAGACAGTATGGGCTGGCTGAGGTAGCTATAGACAGACAGACAGGGAGTGTTGTGTGGTGCTGCTGCTAGCTGGTGTTGCTGCTGCTAGCTGGTGTTGCTGCTGCTAGCTGGTGTTGCTGCTGCTAGCTGGTGTTGCTGCTGCTAGCTGGTGTTGCTGCTGCTAGCTGGTGGTGCTGCTGGTCGCTGGTGCTGCTGCTAGTAGGTGTTGCTAATTCAGGCTCCTACAGCGACAGACAAAGGTGTGTTTATACAGACACAGCTGCTTTTGGCCTTGTAAACACAGTCTGTGCCTGGTGTGTCCCATGGCTCCGCCTGTTGACTATTCTGTGTGTACTATTACTATCCTACAGGAAGGATACTGGACAGAATACTGCTTTGGGCTTTAAGTTCATGTCTGGGCACCTTTACTGTAAACAGACAACTGTTTCAAACTGGATGTGCCGTTGGATATACACATAGTTTTAATGTCATTACCTAATGTGTGTGTTGTGAGCAACATAACTAGTTTTCTCCAGTTCTGGTTTCATTAAGGGCAGATCAGGGACATTTCCCAAAAACATCGTAAGCACTAAGATAATCTTTCGTACATTTAGTTTCAGTGGAATTACAATTATCTTAGTGCTACAATGCTTTTGGGACCTGCCCAGGTCAGGAAGATACTATGTCTTCTTTAACCATGACTCACTCTGTTAGACACAAAAATATCTCACTTCTGTAGATTTCTAGGCTAGGTACTTGTGGGATGTAATGAGGACAATGAATGTTTGGAAGATATGTGTTTGAAGAAAGAGCCACAAACCCCACTTCCTGCTCAGAGTAAAGCCTAGCTGTCTGTGGCCCTCTTTTTGGCTGCACTTTAGATCAATTGTGAAACTCAGAGGAAGTGCCATCTAGCAAGCTGTTTTCTCTATGCTCTTAAGTATCAAAGATTAAACAGTCTCGTCACCAGGACTTTTCAGTCAAATTACGGGCACTGCTGGCCCAGTTCCAGATGTCACCTCACAGAATGCCACAATGCCAGCCATGCCCGCTGCCTTGTGATTGTCTGTTTCCAGGTGCGGTGGAGTTCCCCTCTTACCTGATTGGCTGTTATGCGATGGACCGGGTGGGCAGGAAGAGGACATGTGCCCCGGCTCTGCTGCTGGCAGGAATGGCCTGCATGCTCATCATTGTGGTGCCAAACGTATGTACAAGTAATCCCATGTGTGTGTGGGTGTATGGGAGGGTGTGTGAGCTAGAGAGAAATCAAAGGATAGGAGCAAGTGTGACAAATCTCTTAAAGCCACTATTATTAAAACAAGGAAAGGAGCCAAGATTATACCACAGGGTCAGCCTACCCTGACTACCTGGTCTTATTTACCCAGAGTGCACAGTGATATGAATTGCTCCATTGAGCTAATCCAATCTGTCCTGTCCGTCTTAAGTCAGTCTTGTGGTAATGTGTGTGTTTTGACACATGCTACACATCCTCACTGCAGAACGTTTCAAACCTAATGTGACCCTGGAGAGCTTTCTGCGACAGATGGATGGGGGGTAACCATTCAGGATTCATTTTAGTAGAAATGGCCTGTGCACAGGAGTTTACATGCCCTGACCTAAACCCTTCACCTTAAACCTATCTCTAACAGTAACCTGACCAACACTGGCCAATGTGTGTGCATGTGCACGTGCGTGTGTGTTTTTAAGTGGTGGGATTCAACAGGTTTGTTCCAGCAGCAGCCAATAGTTTTCTGCCCTCAGCAGGGAGGGATCTCCATATCTGTTACTAATGGGCCATAGCCAGGCACATACACAGATGGGCTCTATCTTTAGCCAAAGGGCCAAGAAATCAACCTGCTCCTCCAAACGCCAGTACACGGCCCTGTCCACAGCAGCCGCAGGCCACCAGAGAGAGAGAGGCCTGTTATAGTATAGTCTACTGTGGATTTGCTGCGTCATGGGAACAGCCTGAGTTATAGTACTGCAGGTGCACTAGGTCAGATTGGTTGAGCTGGAGGAGAGTTATACTGCCATACTCCAGCCCAGTGTTCATTTGGTACTATTTCTTTATTTAGTCATTTTGACTATAATACCATTAAAGTCTTCGTCACATTTTTGTAATTTGAATAATGATTTAGTCTAGTTATTGTCAAAATTATTTTAGTCACCTAACATTTTAGTCACCTAACATTTTAGTCATCTTACATTTTAGTCACCTAATGCCCTTTCTTTTTAGTCATAATTTTAGTCATAATTTTAGTCACATCACATTTGTATTGCCTCATTAACCCACAGAACAAATGAACCACTGACTTCCATGTTCCCAAACATACATAGCCTTGTCCTACCAACATATTTTTCTGCATAAAATCCTATGGCATGATTCTCTTCCCAGAAGAACACATTAGTCTGCAGCAGATGAAAAATCACACCTCTTGACAGGGCTCTAACATTTCCCCCTGTACCACTCTTTCAGTTGGTGGCACCAGCCCATGATATGGTCTCCCCAGTTCTCTTTTGTGGGATAAAAAAGTGTTATCATTAAAATCAAATCAAGAATGTATTTTTAACATGCGCCGAATACAACAGTTGTAGACCTTACTGTGAAATGCTTACTTACAAGCCCTTAACCAACAGATGCAGTTCAAGAAATTGAATCAAACAGAAAGTAACACAAGAAATGCACATATTATTCTGACATTTCACATTCTTAAAATACAGTGGTGATCCTAACTGACTAAGACAGGTCATTTTTACTAGAATTAAATGGGAGGGAGGGATGCCAAAGACTGAGAGGAGTGAGGAAGAGGAGGAGAGAAAGAGAGGAGGGGTGGTGGGAACAAACTGAATTTCCTCCTTCACTGGGAGAAAAGCTAACTTTTTTTTTAAAGATCACACTACTATTTCTCAGTTTAAAGATCATAGCTTATTTCCTCGGGTTGAAATTATGTATTCCAGCTCTAACTAGTTGTTAACTGATTCAGGGCTAAGGTAATGCGTTAGTGTCTGTGATGTGATTGGCTGATTAATCAGGAAACAGATGTTTGGAATTGTTTACAGTCTTATTGATTGCTCTCTTCTCGCTCTCTATTGCTCACTCTCTGTCTATCTTCTTCCCCTCTCTTTCTCTTGTACTTCCTGTCTCCCCTCCATCTCCTTTGTTCTCCTTCTTTTTGTTCTTCAGGACATCGAGGTGTTAGCCATCTTCCTCAGTATGACAGGGAAGTTTGCTATTGCCATCGCCTTTGGCCTCATCTACTTGTACACCTGTGAGCTCTACCCAACCATCATCAGGTACAGTAAACACTGTGAGCTCCACCCAACAATCATCAGGTACAGTAAACACTGTGAGCTCTATCCAACCATCATCAGGTATAGACAGGACACACTGTGAGGTCTATCCAACCATCATCAGGTACAGTAAACACTGTGAGCTCCACCCAACAATCATCAGGTCCAGACAGGACACACTGTGAGCTCTATCCAACCATCATCAGGTACAGACAGGACACACTGTGAGCTCTATCCAACCATCATCAGGTATAGACAGGACACACTGTGAGCTCCACCCAACAATCATCAGGTACAGACAGGACACACTGTGAGCTCTACCCAACCATCATCAGGTATAGACAGGACACACTGTGAGCTCTATCCAACCATCATCAGGTACAGACAGGACACACTGTGAGCTCTACCCAACCATCATCAGGTACAGACAGGACACACTGTGAGCTCTACCCAACCATCATCAGGTACAGTAAACACTGTGAGCTCTACCCAACCATCATCAGGTACAAACAGGACAGACTGTGAGCTCTATCCAACCATCATCAGGTACAGACAGGACACACTGTGAGCTCTACCCAACCATCATCAGGTATAGACAGGACACACTGTGAGCTCTACCCAACCATCATCAGGTATAGACAGGACACACTGTGAGCTCTATCCAACCATCATCAGGTACAGACAGGACACACTGTGAGCTCTACCCAACCATCATCAGGTACAGACAGGACACACTGTGAGCTCTATCCAACCATCATCAGGTACAGACAGGACAAACTGTGAGCTCTATCCAACCATCATCAGGTACAGACAGGACACACTGTGAGCTCTATCCAACCATCATCAGGTACAGACAGGACAGACTGTGAGCTCTATCCAACCATCATCAGGTACAGACAGGACACACTGTGAGCTCTACCCAACCATCATCAGGTACAGACAGGACACACTGTGAGCTCTATCCAACCATCATCAGGTACAGACAGGACACACTGTGAGCTCTATCCAACCATCATCAGGTACAGACAGGACACACTGTGAGCTCTATCCAACCATCATCAGGTACAGACAGGACAGACTGTGAGCTCTATCCAACCATCATCAGGTACAGACAGGACACACTGTGAGCTCTATCCAACCATCATCAGGTACAGACAGGACACACTGTGAGCTCTATCCAACCATCATCAGGTACAGACAGGACACACTATGAGCTCTATCCAACCATCATCAGGTACAGACAGGACACACTGTGAGCTCCACCCAACCATCATCAGGTACAGACAGGACACACTGTGAGATTATTCTATCCAACCATCATCAGGTATAGACAGGACACACTGTGAGCTCTATACAACCATCATCAGGTACAGACAGGACACACTGTGAGCTCTATCCAACCATCATCAGGTACAGACAGGACACACTGTGAGATTATTCTATCCAACATACTTAATGTATCCTGACAGATGCTATCAATTGTATTAAAGTGTGTTCTCCCCTCAGGTCCCTGGCGGTGGGCAGTGGCAGTATGATGTGTCGTGTGGGCAGTGTGGTGGCTCCTTTCTGTGTCTACCTGGCTGACATTTGGCAATTCCTACCACAGGTAAACAACAGATACAGATAGAGCATATATTATGATAACATGCCTTACACATTTTTCTTCTTCAACTAACTCAATTTCCTTTTCTCCTGTCTTTCCTTTTCCCATAGCTGATTGTGGGGATCCTGGCATTTATAATAGGTGTTCTGACCCTGTGGTTACCAGAGACCCTGGGTGAGCCCCTGACCAGCACCATGGAGGAAGCTGAGGCCCTAGGCAGGAAGAAGAACCCCGAGGAGGACAAGAAAGACCCTGAGGAAGGGATGGAGATGAACTTGAACCAGAGCAACTAGCTGGACGTCAAGACTTGAGGGACACACCTCTCCACCAACCAGAGAGAAGGAGTGGTCCATGAAAACAGAGAGAGGGAGAGACTCTGACTACTGTAAACGGTGCCAAGAAACCAACAAAAACCAACAACATCTAAATTAGAACAAGTAGGACTTTTTATAATAAAGTGTTTTTTGACATTTTGTTCTGCAAAGTGACCCATTTCAGAGCTGGTATCCTCTGGTTGAGCCAGCCAACTGCAGCTGTTTACATAGAGACAGAGGGAAGTGAAGTTTATTCATCACATCTTAGACTCCTGATGAGAGCCACATGAAAATGAGCCTCATGATCGGCATTGACGTAATGTGTGCCTTCCAATCACATCAACCAATGAATTTACACATAGCGAGACAATCTTAAGTGCTGTGTGTGTGCGCTGTGTGTGTGCGCTGTGTGTGTGCGCAAGAGATCAAGAGAGAGTGTGCATGTGTGTTTGTGCATGTGAAAGGTGATATTTCACTGACTGAGACTGTGCTGTAGGGCTTAATTCAATTCGATCCGCTTTAGCCAACGGCGGTATCAGAGGTGGAACTGTGTTAGTGCTGTCAAATCCACAAGTTGCTCCAGGCATTATGGGAGATACTTTTGAGAAGATGGGAAGCAACGAGAGCTCTCCTTCAAGGAGTGAATCGGAGTCATTTGGGCACTTGCTCAAAAACATTAGCAAGAAGTACAACACTCAAGTCTTTTTTCCGATATGTGTGATAATTAACTTCTGTAATATTGTATAGCTTTGGTATCGTGACATTACGTACCTGCGAGGAAAATAGGCACGTTTCTCGGCTCATACCCTGACTGGGAAGGAATTTTGTGACGATTAGCTTAGCAACTGCTTGAAGCAACAACATTAACGCGATTGGTCAACAGTATGCTGGGTAGGGCGTTATACGTTCCTCCATTCATTGACCAATGGGATTGCTTTCTCCTCCTTTCTCCAATATCTCTGGTATTATGCCTAAAGTGGATATTGCCACTGGCTGCACAGAGTCACATTAACATAAATCCCATGCATCCTTGTTTACAAGTTGGAACAGTGGAATGTGAGATGTAATCTAGCCGACACCCTAGATTAGGTTGATACACATCCTCATGATTCTTCCATTTGAACATACATAGCCTACACTTTCTTGTTCGGAACTTATAACTTGAGTGGGGTGGGTGTGGATCTCTGACACTTCCAAAACGTCCGCAATGTGAGTGACTGCTATCGCCGGTTAATGCTGACCTGATTGAATCTAGGCCTTGGTTTCCTCTATTCAACCCGATAATCATGTAGTGTAGCTGTTTTTGCTTTATGTGTTCCAGCCGATGCTGTTGTTCTGTCATTTTTATCTGAAGTCCTTACAAACAGACACACACACACACACATTTGTTTTACTATCCTTGTGAGGACTTCTGGTCCCCGCAAGGATAGTAAAACCAAACGCACACTACCATGTGTAGATGCAATGGCTTCAATGTGGGCACAATCAGAATGTGGATAAGATCAGGACAAAGGACGCATGTTAGCACCAGGTATAAACGAGGCCCTGTGTGTGTGTGTGTGTGTGTGTGTGTGCACACGTGTGTACTCGTGCATATGCTTCTTTGTGCGTGTTGGGATGCGATGGATTACCTAAAAAAAGTAAGGGATTGATTCAATCCGTGGAGCTGAAGAGCCGCACTACAGTGCAACAGAAATTTAATGTTCCAGCGTTCGCATAGACTGCATTCATAGTAACTCAATCGAAAATTACCTTTCAATTTCAGTTGCGCTACAGCTCTGATCTTCAGGCTTACGGATTGAATCGTGTGTGCGCATGTGACCGTGACTGTAAATTAAGCAAGCTACATTCTAGTCTCCCGTCCAGAAATGTATCAAATAGACTTCTCTGTGTTGGGAGTATAGGTGCTGGATGAAATGAAGAAAGACATTGCTGTAATTTATACAACAAACAATGGATTTTGTTCATGCTTTTTAAAAAACATTCGTACTCTTTTAACCTTTTACTGCAGTGGGCTAAATCAATGTCGCACAGAGTGTTTTTTGGTAGTCTTAAACAAATATACTTTCAAACAAAAGTATACACCTCACACACGTGGTTGTGGACTTAATAAAAAGACACCTGTACCATGTCAGGTACAGAGTTGAAATGTATTCCATTTGGATTTTGAATCCCAATATTACACTTTATATACATTGCAGAAGACTGAAATACAACAAAACTGTTTGACATAGAAACATCAGATTTTCAGTGGGTTTCTTTAGATAATGTTTATTAGGGAACATTCCACCCATGAGGCCACTAGGGCATTTGACTGCAGGAAAGGGGTACCATTATGTTTTTGACTAACTATGTGAGGATGAACCCTAGGATTGAAATATAGGCTACAAAATATACAAAGCACAACGTAATGAAAGCAACTAATGCAACTTTCAGGTAATGTTTTCTGAATCATTGAATTGATCGTTAATGTGTTTGTTTTTTGTACAGAAGTGTTACATGTTAGTATTCTTATTTTTCATTTAAAGGAAATTTAAAAGGAGATCCATTCTTGCCTTTCTCCTAATGAATGTGTGTAGGTTTTTAGCCTTCTTAATGTATGCATTAAACCTTTATAAAGTCTGTACTACTGTACATGATAAAAACAGAAAGCTCCTTCCCCCAGCACTGTTGCTGCGGTCATCAAAACAACATTTTCCACGTTTAACATCAGCATTTGGCCTGGGACAGACAAGAGATGAAATAATCATCCAAAAGTATCTAAAATGAATTGCGAAGCTCAACAAAGTCACTTATAGATTAGTTGAATATGATGTGCAAAAAAATGCTAATATCGGTAATATCTCTTGAATGGGATTTGTGCCTCAATTCCTAAAACCTTTGCATTTGAAACCAGTGCCAGGGAAACTCAACCAAATCATGAATTGCTGTCTATAGACGGCTTACAGCGTAAGGAAACCAATGTGTCATTTTGTAATTTAGGTGAACTATCCCTTTAAGGATCATGCTGCTGGAATGTCTACCACTGGACATTCCAAAACATTTACAAAGTATTTATAAAGCATAAATAGTGCTCCCTTTAGATTAGTGACTGGGAAAGACTACGTCAGTAAATTGTTTATAAATGTGGGAGTAATTAACCATTAACACAATTTATAATTTATTATTATAGACCGTTGAAATAAAGTGTTACTTTCCTGAGGAAGTGTGATGAGCTGATGCATGGACCCCGAGGGGAGAGAGTAGGTGAGTAGGAGTATGTAGCAGAAATAGCAGCAACAGACATACTGAAGTCAGGCTAGCAGTTTGATCTACAGCTTACTGATACACACACGACACACACCCATGGACACACGGACACAAACGCACGCACACAGGTGTACCTAAAATAGTTGTTCTGCTAACCCAGTAGCAGGAATAGTTTGGTCCCATGTCTGACAGTTTTAAGGTTCATTTCCTGTAACTACACATTTTGCAAGAGGAGTAGAGAAAATGTTGCAGCTGTAAAGTTCTGTAGTTCTACACATTTTGCCATGGGGACGAGAGAAGTTTAGCAATTTTCAAATTCATATTCTACTCATTTTGGGGCAAAGAGAAACATTTCTTGCATTTCTACCCATTTTGCCACGGGGTGGAGAGAAACTTTGCTATGTTTTAAAGCTAATTTCCTTCAATTCTACAGATTTTGCCGAGATTTATGCCACGTTAAAAATGTCTACATTGGACCTTTATCTCAATAACAAACAATTCTGGGTAATAATTAAGTACCTTATTGTAATTGTTTTCAAATAAAATGCAAAGAGCAATTTTTAAGCATGAATTTTGCAGCCCGCGGCTGATTGTGTTTTGGCACCCCAAGTTTTCGGAGCAAATTTATTTTATATATAAAAAACAGTTTCCCTGAGGTGCCCTAGCGAGAGTTGAAGACTTGGGTGACCTGTCAGTCAAGCTGTGACATGGAGATACCACCACCTGCTGGTCAGTTTGGGAGCTACAGTCAAGTACATCGATGCAATTTCGCTGTGGGCCAAACCCTTGAATAGCTTGACAACTGTATTCATGTTCAAATTCACAACATAACAAACATAGGCATTTCATTATTAAGTCCTTTAGGAAATAATGTCTGGAGGGTGAAAATCCCAAAATATTATCTTTTACTCAGAGTATTATCAATATCACCTCCCCTGTCTAATATCTTAACTTTCTCTATGCCACAAAAGCTAAAGGTAGAAATGTCATGCTTTACGTAATTAAAATGTAATGCGACTGAATAATCCCTGTCGTTGCTCCTGATTGAACGTTTATGTTCCTTGATTTTCTGTTTGAGAGAGCGAGAGGTTTTACCTACACAGCACAGCCCCCATGGACATGATATAATGTAAATAACATGGGTGTTGGAACACGCAATAATATCATTTATTTGGAACCGTTTTCCTGTATGTGGGTGGCAGAAATATTCACACTTCATCATGTTGTTGCACTGTGCGCATCCTCTGCATTTATAGTTACCATTCCGTAGAGGGCGTAAACGTGTCTGGCTGATTTTCTTTTTTGGCATGAACCAATTTATCGAGTAAATTGCGACGTTTCCTATACACAATAAGTGGTGGATTTTTAAATTCAGCCGGCAAAACTGGGTCCGATGATAAAATATGCCGGTGTTTCTTGACGGCATCTCCCACTTTTCGCGAGTTCAAAGTATATGTGCTTGTAAACATTACATAGTGTTCTTTAGCTTTAGCGGGTCTTTTTTGTAACAGTTCATCTTGTGTTTTTCCCAATGCCAAATTAAGAGCTTCATCCACACATTGGGGCGAATAGCCTCTTCTTAGAAACCTAATGCGCATCTCCGCTGCTTTTTCTAGATAATCCTCTGTGGAGTGGCAGTCTGAAAAACTATTTTTAATGGCTCAGGATGGAAGCTGTCCCCCTGTAATAGAGTATTTATGTCCGTTTCTTTTCTATACAGAGTTGTAAACAGGGTTCCATTTGATTTCTCAATCCACATAGAGGTAATGAACACGCTGAGCGTCACATTCAATAGTGAATTTGAGATTGGAGTCAATGTCATTGAGTGTAGTGCCATAAAATCTGACAGCTCTTATTCAAAAATAGATTTTCGTTTTCATTATTAACAAAACGTTCTTCGAAAAGACCCACATATAGGTTAGCATAACTCGGAGCCAATGTGGAGCCCATCGATGTTCCATTCGTTTGGAGGTAATATTCATCATCAAACCTGAAATAGTTCAACGTCAAAACATATTCAGACAGCTCTAGAATAAGGTGTGATGGTGGATATTCATAACTAGCTGTCTCCCCCCTCTCGAAATAGACTCTCGAAATCTAATGTGACCAAAATACAGTCTTCTGTTAAACCCGTTATTGGTGAGATCTTGTTTATGAACTCTAGAGTCTTTTCCACATGATGGCAGTGCTTGCACATGAGTTTTAATAAAAGACTCTACAAAGTTCGACAACGGCTCTAGCATTGAGCCTATTTCTGCAACCACTGGTCTGCCTGGATAATTGCCTTGTGTTTTAGGTTTGTGTAATTTCGGTAAAATGTACAAGCATGGACGTATGGCACATTTGCAGCAAAGGTATTCATATTCAGGTTTTGAGATAAGGTGGTTTAATAGGGCTCCAGATTAGAGCACATTTCCCTTTGGAACACCTGTGTGGCATCAACACTCAGTTTTCGATAGAAACGTTCATTGCTCAGTTGTCTCTGAATTTCTTCTTTATATTTCTCATCTTTTTCTAAAACAACCACAGCACCCCCCTTATCCGCAGGTTTAATAACCAGAGCTGAATCTTTCATTAATTCATTAAGTGCCTGTGTCTTCAGTTTGTTTGTCTCGTATATACTGACATGGCTTCTTGTTCGACTAACCTATAATAGGTATTAATCGAGGAGTTAACCATGGGACAGCATTTGCTTTTGGGCTTAAAATGGGTCCCAGTTCTTTGATGTGTTTCTAGGCCCGAAACAGTGTTTTGCGAAAACACATGTTTAAATGTAATCTTACGAACGAATTTAAACAGATCTACTTTCGTATTGAATGGTTTATCTGTACATGTAGGTACAAAAGAGAGGCCTTTAGATAAGACTGTGATTTGCGCGTCACTATGGTCTTTTTTGGAGAGGTTAATTACCACGTCCTGCTGTAGCTCCGTGTCCACGGCCTGTGTTCCAGGTCCCCTCTTCGACCGCTTGCCTCTCCTACATCGTTTCTTTTCTTTCGTGAAGCCTTGTGTTGCTTCCGGGCTAAAACCACCCCCGACTGTGTACCATGGTAGATGGAGTCGCTGTCTGTAGGGAATTCGCTCTCAGTGGAGAGAAACGACAGGGATTATCCAGTCGCAGTACATTTTAATGAACTAAAGCATGACATTTCTACCTTTTTAGATTTTGTGGCATAGAGAAAGTTAATATATTAGACAGGGGAGGTGATATTAATAATACTCTGAGTAAAATATAATATTTTTGGATGTTCACCCTCCAGACATTATTTCCTAAAGGACTTAATAATGAAATGCCTATGTATGTTATGTTGTGAATTTGAACATGAATTATGCCCCCATATAAGATTACTCTGATGTTTTTCGTACGATGTACCCAATGATTAACGAAAGACCTACCGAGCAAGTTATGTCCTCATTGTGGTTTTACAGACGTGTTTAATACGTTTTATGTACACACTTTTATTCGTACATTTACGAAATACATATTGTTATATTTGGTAGCACTTATTATTTGTTTTTTCCTTCACCTCCAACCCCTTTCGTTGCGTGGAACGGATGTGGGTGGTGCTAGGTCTACATTTTTATTAAATTTTTTAAAAACCTTTATTTAACTAGGAAAGTCAGTTAAGAACAAATTGTTATTTTCAATGACGGTCTAAGAACAGTGGGTTAACTGACTGTTCAGGGGCAGAACGACAGATTTGTACCTTGTCAGCTCGGGGATTTGAACTTGCAACCTTCCGGTTACAAGCCCATACATAAGGGTGCTATTTTTTATTTTTTTTACTCACAAAAGCTCTGACGAAGGCCGTGAGACCGATACTTAAGCTTATTAAAGATCAGTGATACTATCAAGAGCAGTGTGCGGTTTCATTTTTCCTTCATCTTGTTCAACTGTTACCATGCACCTACAAAAAATATTGCTCAGATGTGCGAGTGCCTTTTAAATTAAGAATATAAAAAATATTGATTTTTCGGTTACATGATTCCATATGTGTTATTTCATAGTTTTGATGTCTTCACTATTATTCTACATTGTAGAAAATAGTAAAACTAATGAAAAACCCTTGAATGAGTAGGTGTCCAAACTTTTGATCGGTACTGTACGTTTTTTATTTCCTTGTCTCCGCATTTGTCTCCCTCTTTGCTACAGGCTACGAGCCAGTTCGTAACACATAGATAAAATAAGTAGCATATTCATTTTAAATGTGAGCATGCTTTCCTCCTCCGACAAAACAAAAGCTGACTCAAAGGGGGTTTGAAAACTCTTCCGCGAAGGACTCTGGTAGGATACACATGATTATCCTCAATGAAAGGTGGCTATCGAGGAGGGGAGGACATGCTTCCATTCGCCTATTAAACGAAATGACATCCATTCACCACTTATCGGTTTCCGGGTCACGTAGGAGAGAGGACAGAGAAGAGCGGGTGGAGGACAGACTTTTCCCCAAAATACATCTGGTGGAGGAGTAAGCTTCCAACTCCACAACAGCGATAATGGCTATCATCAGTCAGTCTCAATGGCAACTGATAGTGTTCTGACATAAACCTTCCCTTCCAGCCAAATTTGATCATTGCTCAATGGTTGAATTATCTATTTCTGTGGTAACAAACCAGTTGTTGGGGTCTTGGTTGTCCTCTTCCTGGGTCTCTAGGGTGTTGTGAACTGGGGTTTTCTCTCTTAGAAGGAGGCCTGGTGTTCAGGGGGTAGGGAGACACTTGAGGCCAATGTTCTTGTTCATCAGGTGGAACTGGAACAGCACTTACATGAATAACCTAGTACTTGTTTATCAGGTTGTTAGCACATAACAGACTGCATTTCTTTCATGGATTCAGAGCTAGGTGGGTAAATGTACAATTAATGTATCCTCTTGGATTGGAAAACAATAGGCATGCACTGCTTTATTGTATAAAAAATAATTGTGAGGAAGCACAGACAGCAACTGCAGTTGTTAGGTTTTTATTTAGAAAACTGTCAGGGGAGATTGAAATGAATGGATTCCATTTATTGTAAAAACAGTTCAACCATTTCTTTAAAATGTTCATATAATTTTATTGGGGATATAAGATGATATTTTACTCATCTTTAGATACTATGAATAGCTTGATTGTACAACTTATTTCAACGTTGTATGAAACCTTTTTTTTCCTGAGAATCCTTTCCGGAATGAAAATGGATACATAATAATAAATTAAAATGTCAAAAAGAAAATCCACGCTGAAGGCAATGACAGTACAATGACTATGGCTTACAGATGTGGTCAAACATTGGCACCTTGCCCTTTTTTAATTGAGTGCAATGGAGCATTTAAAACGGCTTGAATTGCTCTTTTTACCCTGTAGGCACCTGGAACTTTCCACAGGTGAGATAAATTGCACAGTAAACCAGAATTAGAAACAAATCCATTTGAATTGTGAATCACTTAGTCAAGGCCATTTTTAACTTTGAAGTGAAAAGTCTTAATTTCAGTTTGGATTTTTTACTTTCTTCTTGGTCCTGTGCAGTTGTAAATCAAACACATACACATGAATATCTTTTTCCAAATCTACTTATTTTAGAAGAAATAGTGAGGGTGCCAATATATTTGACCTCAACTATAGGTATGACTGCCAGGTAGGTGGTTGTGGCCATTTTCTTCTCTGGGTGTTGAGTTATCAGTAAATGGCCAAAGTACAACACCATGGCTGCTCTATGAAATACTGTAGCACTGAGAGTCAGGGGAGAGTTTAGAAACAAAGTTGTGGATTTAGACATTACAGTAACCAACAAGCAGAGGTTGAACAATCTCAAATAAGACTAAGTGCAGACTGTGAACACATTGTCATTTCATTTGGTGAGTTCAGGTAAAGCGTTGGATTCAAATGTTTCATCCTTCAGATTTATCTTTGAAATAATCTTTTTATTCGATTTCTGTTGTTGTTGAAGGATGTCAAACATCAATGTTCGGTCCAATGGACATTTGAGGAAAAACACATTTTCACCAACCAACATCATACATTTCTTAATATTTCCCAAGTTATGTACCAAAATATTCAACCTTTCTTCATACATTATCAGTTTGACAAATGTTGTTGTCAAATCCAATCGTAGACACACAGTTGGAATTGTTTGAATTCATAGTTGGGTGCTCTTCCTGCCATTTGACCCTCTCATCATATCAACATCTATTAAACAAAGTCAACTGATTGTGTTATGCATAGACACTATATCACATTTGGGCTAAACCAAGTCACCCCGGCCCCTCCCACTGTGAGCAGAGGATCCAAGTCACCCCGGCCCCTCCCACTGTGAGCAGAGGATCCTCCCAAACAGGGTTTCTAGGAACAGAAGGTTTCTGACCCCACTATCACATTTGGGCTAAACCAAGTCACCCCGGCCCCTCCCACTGTGAGCAGAGGATCCTCCCAAACAGGGTTTCTAGGAACAGAAGGTTTCTGACCCCACTATCACATTTGGGCTAAACCAAGTCACCCCGGCCCCTCCCACTGTGAGCAGAGGATCCTCCCAAACAGGGTTTCTAGGAACAGAAGGTTTCTGACCCCACTTGGTTAGGTTTGGCACTTAGAGAAGTTTATGACTATGACATACCATTTGACGGTTTGGCACTTTGAATAACACTTTGAAAACAAGGGCCCTTAAAACAGGCAGAGTGTGAGGGAGAGAGAGAAAACAAGGGCCCTTAAAACAGGCAGAGTGTGAGGGAGAGAGAGAAAACAAGGGTCCTTAAAACAGGCAGAGTGTGAGGGAGAGAGAGAAAACAAGGGGAAAAGAAAGGGAGAAAAGGAGGCTGGGAGAGACAGGGAGAGACGGAGTGGTCAAGCACTAAAAGTAGACCTGTTACACACAACCCCTCCAATTTCATCATCCCTGTCTCTTCCCTGCTCTCTCACACCTCAACACGCTCCTTCACCCCATCATCCCTGTCTCTTCCCTGCTCTCTCACACCTCAACACGCTCCTTCACCCCCATCATCCCTGTCTCTTCCCTGCTCTCTCACACCTCAACACGCTCCTTCACCCCCATCATCCCTGTCTCTTCCCTGCTCTCTCACACCTCAACACGCTCCTTCACCCCATCATCCCTGTCTCTTCCCTGCTCTCTCACACCTCAACACGCTCCTTCACCCCCATCATCCCTGTCTCTTCCCTGCTCTCTCACACCTCAACACGCTCCTTCACCCCCATCATCCCTGTCTCTTCCCTGCTCTCTCACACCTCAACACGCTCCTTCACCCCCATCATCCCTGTCTCTTCCCTGCTCTCTCACACCTCAACACGCTCCTTCACCCCCATCATCCCTGTCTCTTCCTGCTCTCTCACACCTCAACACGCTCCTTCACCCCCATCATCCCTGTCTCTTCCCTGCTCTCTCACACCTCAACACGCTCCTTCACCCCCATCATCCCTGTCTCTTCCCTGCTCTCACACCTCAACACGCTCCTTCACCCCCATCATCCCTGTCTCTTCCCTGCTCTCTCACACCTCAACACGCTCCTTCACCCCCATCATCCCTGTCTCTTCCCTGCTCTCTCACACCTCAACACGCTCCTTCACCCCCATCATCCCTGTCTCTTCCCTGCTCTCTCACACCTCAACACACTCCTTCACCCCCATCATCCCTGCACCTATGTTGGTGTCTGAATTGTTCCTGATCCTAAGATGTAGCCCTCCCCTCAACATTTAAAATGTTCATAGGTCCAAATCCCTTTTGTCTTATCTCACCTGGAGATACCCCAAACAGGACGGCCTCAAACCAACAAAACAAAAATAAAACCTTAAAACAAGCAAAGTGAGCTTTTTAAAGCAACCCCACCATCCATTATTCTAGTCAATCTTTAAATATGTCAGTTCGTCCATCCATCCATCCGCCCACAACGAAGGTCCTCAGCGGTGAGCAGAGAGTCCGAGTCCACTCCCAAGGTCCTCAGTGGTAGCAGAGAGTCCGAGTCCACTCCCAAGGTCCTCAGTGGTAGCAGAGAGTCCGAGCCCACTCCTAAGGTCCTCAGTGGTAGCAGAGAGTCCGAGCCCACTCCCAAGGTCCTCAGTGGTAGCAGAGAGTCCGAGTCCACTCCCAAGGTCCTCAGCGGTGAGCAGAGAGTCCGAGTCCACTCCCAAGGTCCTCAGCGGTGAGCAGAGAGTCCGAGTCCACTCCCAAGGTCCTCAGCGGTAGCAGAGAGTCCGAGTCCACTCCCAAGGTCCTCAGCGGTAGCAGAGAGTCCGAGCCCACTCCCAAGGTCCTCAGTGGTAGCAGAGAGTCCGAGCCCACTCCCAAGGTCCTCAGTGGTAGCAGAGAGTCCGAGCCCACTCCCAAGGTCCTCAGCGGTGAGCAGAGAGTCCGAGTCCACTCCCAAGGTCCTCAGCGGTGAGCAGAGAGTCAGAGTCCACTCCCAAGGTCCTCAGTGGTAGCAGAGAGTCCGAGTCCACTCCCAAGGTCCTCAGTGGTAGCAGAGAGTCCGAGCCCACTCCCAAGGTCCTCAGCGGTAGCAGAGAGCCCGAGTCCACTCCCAAGGTCCTCAGTGGTAGCAGAGAGTCCGAGCCCACTCCTAAGGTCCTCAGTGGTAGCAGAGAGTCCGAGCCCACTCCCAAGGTCCTCAGTGGTAGCAGAGAATCAGAGCCCACTCCTAAGGTTCTCAGCGGTGAGTAGAGAGTCCAAGATGAACGGAATATGTAGCCCGTAAAAACACAGGCATCAGGATCCACACACCCCCAACCAATTGTCCTCCTGGGAATGCTGACAGACAGGGCACATCCCCCGCCCCTTTATCATGCCACCTCCAGCCAACCAGATGCAAGTAAAGTCCTCAGTCACCACGGCATTGGTCAGGGCTGGACCAACCAGCTGTTGGCATCCTCCAGGTCGGTCTCCATCTCCTCATCTTCATCCAGGGGCTCAGGGGTTCGGAGGGAGAGGTCTCTTAGGAAGGAGGCCTGGTGGGAAGATGGTCGGGGGACCGATTTGAGGCCAATCTTCTTCTTCATCAAGTGGAACTGGTCTCGGATGAAGTTGTAGAAGTCGTACTCGTAGCGCATGCGGTGGTACAGAACCTGAAGGGCCTCCAGAGTGGGTGTGTGTTTACGCACCGTACCAGTCATGTTCCCCATCTTCCTGTAGTCTGCGGAGACAGAGAAACAGACCAGGAAGTTATTCATGTATGGTTCAAATGTGAAGAAAATACAGATTGTCATCCATCAAAAGGAGAGTTAGGCCGACTGTAGATCACTTTTGAGGTATGAAAATAAACTTTGGACAAAGTTTGTTTTTGGAGTGAAATATTCCTTTAATCATTTCAATGCAGTGTAACAGGCATATACAGTACCAGTCAAAAGTTTGGACACGCCTACTCATTCCAGGATTTTCTTCAGTTTGACTATTTTCTATATTGTAGACATCAAGACAATGAAATACATCAAAGACATCAAAACCATGAAATAACACTAACACTCTAGGTTTCTTCCTAGGTTCCGGCCATTCTAGGGAGTTTTTCCTAGCCACCGTGCTTCTTTCCTGTGGCGGTCCTCATCAGAGATAGTTTCATCATAGCGCTTGATGGTTTTGACATTTTCTGAATTGACTGACCTTCATGTCTTAAAGAAATGATGGATTGTCATTTCTCTTTGCTTATTTGAGCTGTTCTTGCCATAATATGGACTTGGTATTTTACCAAATAGGGTATCTTCTGTATACCACCCTTACCTTGTCACAAAACAACTGATTGGCTCAAATGCATTAAGAAGGAAAGAAATACCACAAACTAACTTTTAACAAGGCACACCTGTTCATTAAAATTAATTCCAGGTGACTACCTCATGAAGCTGGTTGAGAGAATGCCAAGAGTGTTCAAAGCTGTCATCAAGGCAAAGGGTGCCTATTTGAAGAATCTCAAATAAAATATATTTAGATTTGTTTAACACTTTGGGTTACTACATGATTCCATAGTTTTGATGTCTTCACTATTATTCTACAATGTAGAAAATAGTAAAAATAAAGAAAAACCCTTGAATGAGTTGGTGTGTCCAAACTTTTGACTGGTACTGTACATGCCAGGGTGTGGTTGTGTATGTACCAGTGTTTCCTGTGTAGCATTGGTGGGAAAAGGTTGCGGACCCCACCCTGGATCATTTCTATGTAGCAGGACTGAGGTTCTCAGTTCTGGTGACTTTTTAAAAGGACACACTACTTCAAAATGAATGTCAAAAAACCACCTTCTAAAATATAATTTCCACCTCCAGAAATGAGCCAAATAATATTGGTAGAATTTTAAAGTATGCTCTTACTTTAAGTATGCTATTATCAAGTACGCTATTAAGAATAAACATTATCACCTGTAGCCCATACAGCATAGTGGCTATAAATAAATAGGCTGAAGCATGGGGTTTACCTATCGACATTTACCCTATTGGGCTAATCATTAGTAAAATGCTATTACGGAATGTGGAGCCGTCCCCAGAGAAAGTTGCTCATCTGATATGGGTATAGGCTACAACGCCGTCGTGGAAACAGGTGCTGCGCGAGTGAAATCCCCAGTTTATAAGGACAACAACGTGGTAGATGGTTAGCCTGCACAAAGGGCAGTTCAAATCTGGGGTGTAGGCCTACCTGGGCTCTTGTAGATGTTGAGTACGTCAGTAAAGTAGTGAGGTAACAGTCTCTCTAGAAGAAGCAGGACATCTTCCAGCTCCTCTAGGATCCCCACGATAAGGAAGTTCTCTAGAACGTTCTGTTTGGCCCTCTCCAGTGCCCATTGTCCCGGCTCCCTGAAACACACAGAACAACAGGCACAGTCAGAGGAAAATATCAACCAACCCAGAGGGAATTATAACACATAATACTTTAATAAACATTAGCTTTTCAAAAAAGATTAATACCAGTCAGGATAATGTGTAACAAATGTGGAGCATGATCCCCTGCAATACTGGTCTTATTACCTGCACTGGGGGTGCTGTCCACAGAAATATGGGATGATGTAGAAGAGTCTGGGGTTGGAGCATTCTGGGTAATTCTCCAGAATGCACACATTGATGTCCTGGACAGGAGGGAGACCGAAGAGACAGCCCATCAGAAAAACAGACAATCACCTTCAGGTTGTACAGGAAGTTGGAGGCACCTTAATTGGGGAGGATGGGCTCGTGGTAACGTCTGGAGCGGAATATGTGGAATGGTATCAAATACATGAAACACATGGTTTGATGCCATTCCATTCCAGCCATTATTATGAGCCGTCCTCCCCTCAGCAGCCTCCAATGTGACAAGACGCCTACTATTCTGCAAGAATAATGGGATTGAATGAAGTGCAATTGCACATTACTCTCACTAGGGGGAACCCTTCACCAAGTCTTCTGTCTTAAAGGAACTCATACTACTTTTTGATGGTTAGCGTTGGGAAACCTATTATGGTGGACAAGAATCATTGACATTACCTAAGAATTATGGTGGTAAACAGTAACATTTGGAAGACAAGCTGCATTATGGCTATAACATAACTTTTTGGTTTGAACACTGTTTTACATTCTATTTTAACAAATCAAAAAGGACCTAAAAAGAAGAAATAAGATGAACTCCAGAAACTTCCATGGCATTAATATGTTTGATCTCTGGCCACTTAGTTAAATGGGATGTAGATCTCCCTGCACCACCCCTCCTCCTAGCAGGCAAAGAGGTGGGGGGCATAATTACATTTCTAAATCATGTTACGTAATTATGAGTCAATATGAAGTTAATATGTATTTATTTGAATTATTTATGATTGTAAAATGTGAACATCTTAAATAAAGATACTTTTTTAAACAAACCAAAAAAAAGTAAACAGGCACTATCTTCAAACCACTCTGACAGCCTAAATAAGACATTCAGCTTCCTATAAGCAGTTATTAGCTAATCTGTTTCCTTCTCAGTGGAATATGTACGGTATCTCAAGAGCAACATGTAGTGAGAGGTCAATGCTATTATTCTCTGACCAAAATGATGACTGTTTAGTAATGCAGACCAATATACTGAAACAAGGGTAACCTTTGGTCTCCTCCGCTAGCCACATTATTTTGGCCATGCTACAAACATCCCAATCCCACCATCTTCTCTCCCTCCTGACCCAGCCCCTATATGAAAAAAAAAAAAGTGTCCAGAGGCAGGAGCCACTGGAGCAGAGCAGTGAAACACTAAACCACCTCTCTGTTTAACCAGTGGGCTGAACAAAGAAGGCCCACTGAGACCAAATTAAAAAAGAAAGAGATTAAAAACCCATAAAGGAGTGAAGTCACCCAGTCTTTTCTCTCTCTCTGCTACAAACCCAAGAGTCAAATCCATGTCATGTCAGGTGACGTAAGCTTTATTGACAGCAACGAGGCCTGGGCGACACAACACTCAAAAACACATGAAAGATACACACACACACACACACTCAAAACCATTCACACACACAAGCAGGCACACAAGCTCGCACACCCACATACTCAAGACACACACACACACACACACACACACACACGAAAACCCAGACCCATTTCTCTGAGTTGAAACAGGTGAAGAGAGAGTAGACATGAATAAAAAGAGCAGGAGGTCTTGTGTGATGTTGGTTTATTTCACTGTGGCCTACATGCTGATAGGTGAGAATGTCCTCAGTTTTACTTGGAAAAGGGCAATTTGTCAAGTTAACAGCTGGAGCCTAGACGCCTCACCACAGAGGGTAACCCTTTCCTGTAGTCAATGGCCAAAAGCACCCTTTTTGGCTTCACGGGTGGAATGTTATTCATATTCATAATAAACATTATCTAAAGAAACTCACCTAAAATCTGGTGTTTCTATGTCTTCTGTGATGTATATAAAGTGTAATATTGGGCTGCAAACTCAAAATTGAATACATTTAAACTCTATATCTGACATGGAGAAGGTCAGAGACACAATGCTAGGACAACAACCTCGCCCTCAATGTGAGCAAGACAAAGGAGCTGATCATGGACTACAGGAAAAGGCGGGCCGAACAGGCCCCCATTAACATCAACGGGGATGTAGTGGAGCGGGTCGAGAGATTCAAGTTCCTTGGTTTCCACATCACCAACAAACTATCATGGTCCAAACATACCAAGACAGTCGTGAAGAGGACACATCACCAACAAACTATCATGGTCCAAACATACCAAGACAGTCGTGAAGAGGGCACATCACCAACAAACTGTCATGGTCCAAACATACCAAGACAGTCGTGAAGAGGGCACATCACCAACGATCTATCATGGTCCAAACACACCAAGACAGTCGTGAAGAGGGCACATCACCAACGATCTATCATGGTCCAAACATACCAAGACAGTCGTGAAGAGGGCACATCACCAACAAACTATCATGGTCCAAACATACCAAGACAGTCGTGAAGAGGGCACATCACCAACAAACTATCATGGTCCAAACATACCAAGACAGTCGTGAAGAGGGCACGACAACACCCTTTCCCCCTCAGGAGACTAAAACGATTTGTCATGGGTTACCAGATCCTTAAAAAGCTTTACACCTGCACCATCGAGAGCATCCTGACCGGTTGCATCACCGCTTGGTATGGCAACTGCTCAGCATCTGACCGTAAGGCGCTACAGAGGGTAGTGCGTACGGCCCAGTACATCACTGGGGCCAAGCTTCCTGCCATCCAGGACCTCTATACCAGGTGTGTCAGAGGAAAGCCCAAAATATTGTCAGAGACTCCAGTCACCCAAGTCATGGACTGTTTTCTCTGCTACCGCATGGCAAGTGGTACCGGAGTGCCTAATCTAGGACCAAAAGGCTCCTTAACAGCTTCTACCCCCAAGCCATAAGACTGCTGAACAATTCATCAAATGGCCTCTGGACTATTTACATTGAACCCGCCCATCCATTTATTTTTACACAGCTGCTACTCGCTGTTTATTATCTATTCACTTCACCCCCACATACATGTACAAATTACCTCTAACCTGTACACCCGCACACTGACTTGGTACCGAGTCTGGGTCTGGGATGAAAGGAGAAGGAGAAGGGACAGGGGGTAAGAGCTAGGGTGAATGGATTTGAAAAGACACACACTGAGAAGCACATAAATACTACACAGACACGCATACGCACACGCACACACACGTGCACAATTTAGCAAAGTACTGTTCATTCTTGCACTTCTTGCACCATCAATTAGAACTATAACAGTCTAGAATAATTTCTTCCTCCATCCAGGGAAGCAGGAAGGAGAGAGTGTGTGTGTAGCGGGAGTAGGACACTATGCAGTGCATTCAGAAAGTATTCAGATCCCTTGACATTTTCCACATTTTGTTACGTTACAGCCTTACTCTAAAATTAATTAAATAGCTTTTTTCCCTCATCAATCTACACACAATACCCCGTACTGAAAACGCAAAAACATGACATTTACATATTCCGACCCTTTACTTAGTACTTTGTTGAAGCACCGTTGTCAGCGATTACAACCTCGAGTCTTGTTGGGTATGACGCGACAAGCTTGCCATGCCTGTTTTGGGAAATTTCTTCCATTCTTCTCTGCAGATCCTCTCAAGCTCTGTCAGGTTGGATGGGGAGCATCACTGATTTTCAGGTTTTTCCAGAGATGTTCAATGGGGTTCAAGTCCGGGCTCTGTCTAGGCCACATTCAGAGACTTGTCCCGAAGCCACTCCTGCATTGTCTTTGCTGTCTGCTTAGGGTCATTGTCCTGTTGGAAGGTAAACCTTCAGTCTGAGGTCCTGAGTGCTCTGGAGCAGGTTTTCATCAAGGATCTCTCTGTACTTTGCTCAGTTCACCTTTACCTCGATACTGACTAGTCTACCAGTCCCTGCCACTGACAAAACATCCCCACAGCATGATGCTGCCCCCACCATGCTTCACAGTAGGGATGGTGCTTGGTTTCCTCCAGACGTGACGCTTGTCATTCAGGCCAAAGGGTTCAATCTTGGTTTCATCAGATCAGAGAATCTTGTTTCTCATGGTCTGAGAGTCTTTTGGTGCCTTTTGGCAAACTTCAAGCGAGCTGTCATGTGCCTTTTACTGAGGAGGGGATCCATCTGGCCATAAAGGTCTGATTGGTGGAGTGCTGCAGAGATGGTTGTCCTTCTGGAAGGTTCTCACATCTCCACAGTGGAACTCTGGAGCTCTGTCAGAGTGACCATCCGGTTGTTGGTCACCTCCCTGACCAAGGCCCTTCTCCCCCAGATTGCTCAGTTTGGCCAGATGGACAGCTTTAGGAAGAGTCTTGGTGGTTCCAAACTTCTTCCGTTTAAGAATGATGCAGTCCACTGCGTTCTTGGGGACCTTCAATGCTACATTTTTTGGTACACTTCTCCAGATCTGTGCCTCGATACAATCCTGTCTCGGATCTCTACGGACAATTCCTTTGACCTCATGGCTTGTTTTTTTCTCTGTCAACTGTCGGAGCTTATGTAGACAGATATGTACCTTTCCAAATCATGTCCAATCAATTGAATTTACCAGAGGTGGACTCCAATCAAGTTGTAGAAACATCTGAAGGATGATCAATGGAAACAGGATGTACCTGAGCTCAATTTCGAGTCTCATAGCAAAGATTCTGAATACTTATGCATGTAAGGTATTTCTGTTTTTAACTTATAATAAATTAGCAAAAAATTCTAAAACCTATTTTTGCTTTGTCACTATGGGATATTGTGTGTAGATTGATGAGGAAAATGTTTTATTTAATCCATTTTAGAATAAGACTGTAATGTAACAATATGTGGAAAAAGGGAAGGGGTCTGAATACTTTCCGAATGCACTGTATGTTTCCATTCTGGACCCACTCTCAGCCAGATCCCTGCAGTCCTTGTTTTCACACTTATCAACAATGTCGGCGCTGTGACTCACATGACATTTGCCTGTGACTTCACTGTGTTCCTCCCCCTTATACACATAAAACATGACTTAATGTACCCACAAAAACAGAGAGGGAGTGGTAGGGTGTGGCGGGTGTGTGTGTGTGTGGTGTGTGAATGATGATATCACTAAGGTTGCAGGAAGTGTTAGGTTGCATTTCACATGCCCACTATTAAAGACTACACTCTGTCACCCAGCTCTGGTCCTGTCTGGGGTTCTGTGGTGTTAATTATACTGGGACACCTGGAGTACATTCAGGTCACAGCACAACACAGAGACCTGTCAGGAACATGACATATTAGCTTCATAAACCATTCATAAGCTTTGAGTGGGCCCCTGTACCCTCATAGGGCCCGACTGGGGCCACGCGACGATGGTAGAACTGGGGCTTTGATAACAGACCACCATTTCCCCTCTTTCTTGCTCTTCTTCTCTACTCCTCAATTTCTCAAACTCTCTATTCCTCTTACCAAAAAACATAATGAATTCATCTTAAACCCACGAACTCTGCGGGCAACACAATATGAGAGAAAAGGACACGTGTCAGTTCCTATCTATGTAGATGATAGATTTAGAGGGGAGGACCTTATCCTTTCAGTCAGCTACCAAGGGGACATAAGTTGTCTGACTGACTGACTTTCTGACTGACCTGTTAACACAGGGAGCAATATTCTTAAAGAGTTCAAGCTAAACTTTGAATCCCCAAAGAAATTCACACATACCACTCAGTGCTTTTTTAATCTGCTCTGCCTCTCAGATCCGCTGCTCTGCATTCTGACCGGGTACATACGTGTTGACTGACAACAGGGAACAGAACAACTGGAAGAGGCTTCAAAGGAACCATACGAATCCAAGAGAACCCAGAACCCTGGTAGAACATGCAGACATTTTGTCTCAATTCTGGCACTGTGTCTGTGTGCCTGGGACTGAGCTGTTCTGGCACTGTGTCTGTGTATGTACTGTATGTGTGTGCACATGTGTCTGATTGGAGGAGCAGAAAGGGGAATTCCTATTGCATGTTAGCTGACTCCATCTCTACACAGATCACACCAATCAAGACCAACACTAACAAAACTGTCACGGTCGTCCTCCTCTTCATCTGAAGAGGAGAGGCGAGAAGGATCGGAGGACCAATATGCAGCGTGATATGTGTTCATGTTGAATGTTTAATTAAAGAAAGAACTGAACACTGAAACACTATACAAAACAGTAAACAAAATAACAACCGTGACGCTAATGTGAGCTGCGCTGAAACAAGCCATCAACATAGACAATCACCCACAAACAAACAGTGCAACCCAGGCTACCTAAGTATGATTCTCAATCAGAGACAACTAATGACACCTGCCTCTGATTGAGAACCATACTAGGCCGAAACATAGAAATACCCAAATCATAGAAAAACAAACATAGACTACCCACCCAACTCACGCCCTGACCATACTAACTAAATACAAAACACAGGAAAATAAAGGTCAGAACGTGACAAAAACAAAACAAATGGAGGAATGGGAGAATGGAGGAATGGGAGAATGGAGGAATGGGAGAATGGAGGACTGGGAGAAATGGAGGAATGGAGGAATGGGAGAATGGAGGAATGGGAGAATGGAGGAATGGGAGAAATGGAGGAACGGGAGAAATGGAGGAATGGAGGAATGGGAGAATGGAGGAATGGGAGAATGGAGGAATGGACAAATGGAGGAATGGGAGAATGGAGGAATGGGAGAATGGAGGAATGGGAGAAATGGACAAATGGAGGAATGGGAGAATGGAGGACTGGGAGAAATGGAGGAATGGAGGAATGGGAGAATGGAGGAATGGGAGAATGGAGGAACGGGAGAAATGGAGGAACGGGAGAAATGGAGGAATGGAGGAATGGGAGAATGGAGGAATGGGAGAATGGAGGAATGGACAAATGGAGGAATGGGAGAATGGAGGAATGGGAGAATGGAGGAATGGGAGAAATGGACAAATGGAGGAATGGGAGAATGGGAGGAATGGGAGAATGGGAGAAATGGACAAATGGAGGAATGGAGGAATGGGAGAATGGAGGACAAATGGAGGAATGGAGGAATGGGAGAATAGAGGAATGGAGGAATGGGAGAATGGAGGAATGGAGGAATGGGAGAATGGAGGAATGGGAGAAATGGAGGAATGGGAGAATGGAGGAATGGGAGAAATTGAGGAATGGAGGAATGGGAGAATGGAGGAATGGGAGAAATTGAGGAATGGAGGAATGGGAGAATGGAGGAATGGGAGAATGGAGGAATGGGAGAATGGAGGAATGGGACAATCGAGTAATGGAGGAATGGGAGAATGGAGGAATGGAGGGATGACAACAGCCCACAAGGGGCAAACACTCCGTTACCCTTCCTTTGTATGCCACACCACGTACCCTGTGTCTTCTAGGAGTAGACCTATGGTTTCTATTGTAGAACTGTTACAATGAACTCTTTCAGGACTTCATACATTCAATACCGTAGGGCTATAACTAACACAGTGTTATTATTACTATTACTACAGTATATGCTGAGCCTCACCTGATTATTCTTTCTCAAATATGTCATTATGGTAAGAAAAAAAGGTGTTTGATGTTCCAGCATCTAAATCAGTTGAACCTAAGACACTCATGCAGAGTCAAAAACACTGTAAAATCTATATAATCCATATAATCTGAAACCTTCCAAAATGTCCTTTTGTAGAATGTTTGAGAATGAGACATCTCATGTATAATTGTTTTTCAATAACGTGCCTTATTGCCAGAGAATAATGGAAGCATTACACAGCCATCCTGACGCTGAAACAGATGGAGACAAGGAAGGACTGTGTACAATCTAATAACTCAGTCATCCAGTCAGTTACGGTTGAGGTCAGAATGATCCACATACTACATTAATATCCTGGACCATTAGCATTCAAACCAACACACTGATGCTGCTAATGGAACGAAGAAGTCTCACCAGGTATCTCTCGTCACCTTTCATCCCTGGTGTTCGGATGAGGTGATTCTGCTCCCCCCTCCAGTCCCCGAAACGTCGGAAGAAGTAGTTGGAGAGGAAACGGTTAATGGGGTCCCGTATGATGTTGATGTAGACGGGCTGCTCTATCCTGAACCTGACAGACAGAGGGACAGATGGACGGGCACATATTTATACAGGGTACATAATACAGTTCTTCACAGTGGGGCAGTATTGGGGCCTAGTTGATAAGGAGATGGGCAACTGACTTACACTAAGTGTACAAAACATGAGGAACACCTTCTTAATATTCATTGCACCTCCCCAGAGAACAGCCTCAATTCGTCGGGGCGTGGGCAAGGTGTCGAAACCTTTCCACAGGGATGTTGGCCCATGTTGACTTCAATGCTTCCCACAGTTATGTCAACTAGGCTGGATGTCCTTTGGGTGGAGGACCATTCTTGATACACAGGAAACTGTTGAGTATGAAAAACCCAACCGTGTTGCAGTTCTTGACACACTCAAACCGGTGCACATGGCACCTACTACAATACCCCGTTCAACGGCACCTCAATCACTTCTTCACCCTCTGATTGGCACACACAATCCATATCTCAACTGTTTCAAGGCAAGTCTCCTCCCCCTCCTCTACACCAGGTTCCCCATTTGTCCAAACAAGTTTGGGCTTCTGGCGGTCAATTTGCTGTCTACAAATGATTTGTAATTATGTTCCGGCCCCCTGACTATCCGCTTAAGAAAAAAGAGCCCCGCGGCTGAATCTAGTTGATGATCCCTGATCTACATTGATTGAAGTGGATTTAACAGGTGACATCAATTAAAGGATCATAACATTCACCTGGATTCACCTGGTCAGTCTATGTCATGCAAAGAGCAGGTGTTCTTAATGTTTTGTACTCTCAGTGCATATTGCCATTGTTGCTAAAGACATTAAATCAAATGTCAAGACTTTTCTGAAAATGTAAACTACAGAAACGGTTCTGATTAAAACATTGTCCAGTCATAGCTATAACAGTGAAACTCCGCTGTTTCAGGTGGTTCTGTATGCCATTGAGACCTTAGCATCATTGACGGATGGATGGTGCCAGTTGTCATACGTGATGTGCTCTGCTGTAGTTACCGGGTGAAGTTGAGAAAGTGGACATGTCTGGTGTACAGGAAAGGCTGAGGGATGTTGCTGATGTTCCTCATAAGGTCCACCTGAAAGACACACATCAAGAGAAATGACTGTACTAGTCTATACTTGTATCAAAGACAGTATGTCTCCCCAGGATGGAAGCAGAAACAAACAGAAAGTTCATTTAGAACCATTTTCACTAAACCCTTTTGTGCTTTAATAGGCAATGATGGACTATCTGTAATTAATGACACATTCATTTCACATGTTCTGGCATCAGCAGAGAAATCGATTAAGAGGTTGTGGAGACCGCCTGTCCACTGTGTCAGAACCTGACAACATCATCATGTTGGAGACCCCCTGTCCAATGTGTCAGAACCTGACAACATCATCATGTTGGAGACCCCCTGTCCACTGTGTCAGAACCTGACAACATCATCATGTTGGAGACTCCCTGTCCACTGTGTCAGAACCTGACAACATCATCATGTTGGAGACTCCCTGTCCACTGTGTCAGAACCTGACAACATCATCATGTTGGAGACTCCCTGTCCACTGTGTCAGAACCTGACAACATCATCATGTTGGAGACTTTCTGTCCACTGTGTCAGAACCTGACAACATCATCATGTTGGAGACTTCCTGTCCACTGTGTCAGAACCTGACAACATCATCATGTTGGAGACTCCCTGTCCACTGTGTCAGAACCTGACAACATCATCATGTTGGAGACCCCCTGTCCACTGTGTCAGAACCTGACAACATCATCATGTTGGAGACCCCCTGTCCACTGTGTCAGAACCTGACAACATCATCATGTTGGAGACCCCCTGTCCACTGTGTCAGAACCTAACAACATCATCATGTTGGAGACCCCCTGTCCACTGTGTCAGAACCTGACAACATCATCATGTTGGAGACTCCCTGTCCACTGTGTCAGAACCTGACAACATCATCATGTTGGAGACCCCCTGTCCACTGTGTCAGAACCTGACAACATCATCATGTTGGAGACTTCCTGTCCACTGTGTCAGAACCTGACAACATCATCATGTTGGAGACCCCCTGTCCACTGTGTCAGAACCTGACAACATCATCATGTTGGAGACTCCCTGTCCACTGTGTCAGAACCTGACAACATCATCATGTTGGAGACTCCCTGTCCACTGTGTCAGAACCTGACAACATCATCATGTTGGAGACCCCCTGTCCACTGTGTCAGAACCTGACAACATCATCATGTTGGAGACCCCTGTCCACTGTGTCAGAACCTGACAACATCATCATGTTGGAGACTCCCTGTACACTGTGTCAGAACCTGACAACATCATCATGTTGGAGACCCCCTGTCCACTGTGTCAGAACCTGACCTCATACAGGCTGGAGCGAGATCCCCAAATCCCTCATCTCCCATTATTACATTAATGAGAGCAGCTAAACCACACCACATGTTATGTTATCCCTCAGTGGGTCTCCCTGTTGATAAAGCCCATATGGTTCTAGTGTGCTGGTGATAGCCAGTACATCTACCCAGAACACTGTCCTCAGGTTTCATTCTGTGAAACGACTAGCAGAGAAAACCGATTGGAACAATGACATGTTTTCATTGTGTACTGTTCATAATCATATGTAAAACATGATCATTCACAGTTTTGTGTTCCAGATCATCCCAGCCTAGGTGGATGTTCTCCACCTCTGTGGTTCCCCAGGCCTGCATCAAGAGACAGGTTGGGACCTGTACCCCAGGTGAGCTCCATGGTGGGGGTCACACCTGGCCCTGACCCCTGGGGGTGGAGATGGGACAGGTGGGACAGGGAAACGAAGGTGGGGTGACTAACAACCCTCTAAATACTGAGGGCTGACCCTGTCATAACCTTGGCTGAGCTCACCAGCATTACTCAATAAACTGAAGGAAAAACATGGAGGCCTTGATATTTATTGTGACTTGTTATATAGCCATTTGTTATCTAGTGTGATAGCATTATGATTCATATGCCTTATAAATCTTTTGGGACATATTTAGACACTGTGTTTGGCATGAAACAAGTGCTGCTGCTCCATAAACATCAATGAGAAACTGTGACGTCACTGCTATCTGAGGCCCCAGTCACATGAGAATTTGTCTCTCTCTCTCTCTCTCTCTCTCTCCATACAGAAAAAGCTCAATTCTGCTGACTTCCAGACCAATTAGCCGAAAACTTATACCCCCCATTACACCCCACCCCCTCTCCCTGCACCCTAAACACGTTTGGGTTGATTTAATAGGGAAGGCCAAACACACACACACACACACACACAAAACCCCCTCTCATTCAAGGAAGGGAGGTGAGTAGAGGAAGAAGGGGAAGACGGGGGAGAGGAAGAAAGACTGAAAGAGGAGGATAGTCTGGGATTCCAGAAATATTTAATGCCCCCCTCCCCTCCCTCTCTTCCTGATTGAAAGCTGTGCCTTAAATGCTTCCTGGTTGGGCTCCGCAGACCACTGGGACTGGGCTAGTGTAAACAGACTAAACTTTTCTGCTATTGCTACTCCATATGTCCCTCAACATCCCACCCCCACTCCCCTCACCTCTCCCTTCAATCTCTCCACATCCCCCTCCACATCCCCCTCACTTCTCCCTTAAAACCTTCCACCTACTCCAAGCCAGGGCCGGACCATTTCAATGTTTTAATATCCGTAGTAGCTAGTATTCAGGAACATGGGGTACATGGCAGAGCTGCATTTGTTTGCTGTGTAACATATTTGGTGAGAGAGAGAACATAGCACCACCCAGCAACACAGAGAAACTCACAGAAAAGCTGTGTTGCTATTTCTGACCAAGCCAAAATAAAGCCATCTCTCTCTCAGGTCTTGTAGTCTGGCTATAGAGAGACAGACAGGTCTCAGATGTGGGTACATAGGGCTCCACAAGGCTCCAAAGGGTAGGGGACCTTAACCTGTTTGGCTACCCTGGCTGGGACACTCGGTTCTGGGCAAACGCATTAGCAGGCCACTGGCTGAGCCAAAGGATAATGGTCCAACACTCTAGTCCCCAGCCAGACTGGAGCTAAGGAGACCAGCATCTCTAAACTTAGACAGCATGCATCTGGATCTGCATAAGTCAACACACACGCACACACACAGCTACTCTAAGAGGACGTGTTAGTAGACCATAGACAGAGGTGTTTTATGTCTCTCTCTCTCTCTCTCTCTTTTCCAGAGGCTTAATGATTCTAGTACAGCCAAGCGTTCAGGCTTGATGAATGTTTAAACTACCTGTTTCAATATTAGTTTTAATTAAATATTTACTTCAAATCCAGTAATGGTTATGAATATTTAGCATCTACTGACCATTCAAACATAAAAAGATTTCTACAGCACACTTTCACACTGATAAAAAAGGCCTATGAGGATATGAAACATTACCACATAGACTATGACACAGAAATACACCATTATTCTCTTCCTCTATGAAGAGTCTGAGAGTCTGTTTACGTTGGTGTTAGGTGGCAGGAAGTGTCATTTATAGAAGGGCATATGAGGGCATATTTTATTGGTCTGGCACTGATGGAAGATGCCTGATAGGGGTCCTACCACAAGACAGGTGTGCCTAGTTAACTCCAGTCAGTACAGTCAGCTTTCTAATTAAAATGTTCCCCAAATATCACTAGAATAAAGGAAGATGAAGAGAGGGAGAGAGACAGAGAAAGATACAGACAGAGAGAGAAAGAAAGAGAGAGAGAGAGAGATTGAGAGAGAAAGACAGAACGAGAGAGAGAGAGACAGAGACAGAGTGGAAGAAAGAGAGAGAGAGAGAGAGAGAGAGAGAGAGAAAGACAGAGGGAGAGTGAGAAAGCCAGAGAGAGAGAGACACAGAGAGAGAGAGAAAGGCAGAGGGAGAAAGACAGAGACAGAGAGAGAGAAAGAGAGAAAGAGAGAAAGAGAAAGGCAGAGTGAGAAAGACAGAGAAAGACAGAGAGAGAAAGACAGAGACAGAGAGACAGAGAGAGAGAGAGAGAGAGAGAGAAAGGCAGAGCGAGAAAGACAGAGAGAGAGAGAAATAAATACCTATTTTTGATCATGCAGAATGACTAGCGTTCAGTAATGTTTTAATTTGTGTTGGCATTTCCCATGACACAGCCTGTCATTTCAACGGATGTGGTTTTAAACACACGCAGCACTTCCTCAATAAATGCTGTGTTGATGTCTTTCAAATGCTCTTGGAAATCATAAAAATGTATTTCCCATCATTTCAGCCTCTTCTTAGAAAGACTGAAGGACAATACAGTAGTAGCTTGCTGTGTTACAGCTTTAAGTGATAGCATTAGGACATCACTAACCACTTCTTGTGGTAGTGATGTCCTAATGACATGGTGCACAGAGAAAAATGTGCTCTTTTATAATGCTATTCTAAACATTTTGCCATGATAAAATATGGCAATTTTAAAGCTAATTTCCAGCAATTCTACAGTTTTTGCCATAGGGCAGGGGGAAACATTTGCTGTTTTATAGCTCATTTCATGCTTTTCTTCACATTTTGCAATGAGGCTAAGATAAAATGTTGCAGATTTAAAGCTAATTTCCTGCAATTCCACAAATTTTGCTATCAAACATTTAAAAAATGGGATGTGAGCCCCCTGTAGGTTGGGGGCCCCGGGGCACGTGCCCCTGCGTTCCAATTCTGTAATCGGGCCCTGCTTCCGGTCATCATACAACAAGGCAACGCTCCCCACTCCTCCCATCTCTGACCCTTAAGCACACCCCCTCAACCACCACTGATATCCCTCCTTATCTCCCTCCCTTTCTCCATCTTTACCTGTTCATGCTTGGTGAGGCGTGTCATACCTGTTCATGTTTGGTGACGCGTGTCATACCTGTTCATGCTTGGTGACGCGTGTCATACCCGTTCATGCTTGGTGACGCGTGTCATACCCGTTCATGTTTGGTGACGCGTGTCATACCCGTTCATGCTTGGTGAGCGTGTCGTGTTCATACCAGCGTGTCATGTTCTTGGTGACGCGTGTCATACCCGTTCATGCTTGGTGACGCGTGTCATACCCGTTCATGCTTGGTGACGCGTGTCATACCCGTTCATGCTTGGTGACGCGTGTCATACCCGTTCATGCTTGGTGACGCGTGTCATACCCGTTCACCAGCGTGTCATACCCGTTCATGGTGACGCGTGTCATACCCGTTCATGCTTGGTGACGCGCGTGTCATACCCGTTCATGCTTGGTGACGCGTGTCATACCCGTTCATGCTTGGTGACGCGTGTCATACCCGTTCATGCTTGGTGACGCGTGTCATACCCGTTCATGCTTGGTGACGCGTGTCATACCCGTTCATGCTTGGTGACGCGTGTCATACCCGTTCATGTTTGGTGACGCGTGTCATACCCGTTCATGCTTGGTGACGCGTGTCATACCCGTTCATGTTTGGTGACGCGTGTCATACCCGTTCATGCTTGGTGACGCGTGTCATACCCGTTCATGTTTGGTGACGCGTGTCATACCCGTTCATGCTTGGTGACGCGTGTCATACCCGTTCATGCTTGGTGACGCGTGTCATACCCGTTCATGCTTGGTGACGTGTGTCATACCCGTTCATGCTTGGTGACGCGTGTCATACCCGTTCATGTTTGGTGACGCGTGTCATACCTGTTCATGTTTGGTGACGCGTGTCATACCTGTTCATGCTTGGTGACGCGTGTCATACCTGTTCATGTTTGGTGAGGCGTGTCATACCTGTTCATGCTTGGTGACGCGTGTCATACCTGTTCATGTTTGGTGAGGCGTGTCATACCTGTTCATGTTTGGTGAGGCGTGTCATACCTGTTCATGCTTGGTGAGGCGTGTCATACCTGTTCATGTTTGGTGAGGCGTGTCATACCTGTTCATGCTTGGTGACGCGTGTCATACCCGTTCATGCTTGGTGACGTGTGTCATACCTGTTCATGCTTGGTGACGCGTGTCATACCTGTTCATGCTTGGTGACGCGTGTCATACCTGTTCATGTTTGGTGAGGCGTGTCATACCTGTTCATGCTTGGTGACGCGTGTCATACCTGTTCATGTTTGGTGACGCGTGTCATACCTGTTCATGCTTGGTGACGCGTGTCATACCTGTTCATGTTTGGTGAGGCGTGTCATACCTGTTCATGCTTGGTGAGGCGTGTCATACCTGTTCATGTTTGGTGAGGTGTGTCATACCTGTTCATGCTTGGTGAGGCGTGTCATACCTGTTCATGTTTGGTGAGGCGTGTCTTGTTGTGGATGTCTGAGGAGACCAGGTTGAACTGGTGTCTCTCTGCCAGTAACCTTAGTAGGATGACTACCGTCCTGCTGCCACACTTCCCCACGCGGTTATACACCACCTGACTGGGGAACGGCAGCACCTGAATGGGAGAACAACAGAACACACACTGCTGAGGAGACAGCAACAATTGTCTCATCAAATAACAATTAGCTAATCAAAGACATGATTATTGCCTTCTGGAGGTAACATAAGATAAGGGTAAGAATGATGGTAGGTACAGCTGAAAGATGACACCAGGTAAGTGAGGACGAATTCAAATATGGTTAGGACGAAAGGAAAGAAGAAAAGAAAGTGAAGAAGGGGAACACTGCCAAAGGGATTGGACCGCTCCTTCTCGTAACTCTTACTCTGTCCTTCCTCTCTGACCTCTGACCTGTCTTTTGTGTCTATTTTTCCAGGGGGCTGTTCTCACTCGACCCCCGATGCCCTGCCATCCTGCAGATAAACTCCACACAAAGTGCTTTATCAGACACACACACACACACACACACACACACACCCTCAAACATACAAACACAGCACACACACTGGTCACTGTAACGCATCCCTCGATTCCATCTGATAGCAGAAAGGATCACTGAAATAAGGACAAAGCTATTAGCAGTTGAATTACATCTGAAAGGTGTCGTTATTGATGCTCCTAACCTTTTCCCTGTCATGACTTCAATGAAGCCTATTTTATTAGAAATATAAAAGAGTGAAGAATTCAGCGGCGGGAAATTCCTGCCGGCATTCCCAGTCTGGAATGGTAACTGAGATTCCCCTTGGGGGAAATTCCTGCCGGCATTCCCAGTCTGGAATGGTAACTGAGATTCCCCTTGGGGGAAATTCCTGCCGGCATTCCCAGTCTGGAATGGTAACTGAGATTCCCCTTGGGGGAAATTCCTGCCGGCATTCCCAGTCTGGAATGGTAACTGAGATTCCCCTTGGGGGAAATTCCTGCCGGCATTCCCAGTCTGGAATGGGAACTGAGATTCCCCTTGGGGGAAATTTCTGCCGGCATTCCCAGTCTGGAATGGTAACTGAGATTCCCCTTGGGGGAAATTCCTGCCGGCATTCCCAGTCTGGAATGGTAACTGAGATTCCCCTTGGGGGAAATTCCTGCCGGCATTCCCAGTCTGGAATGGTAACTGAGATTCCCCTTGGGGGAAATTCCTGCCGGCATTCCCAGTCTGGAATGGTAACTGAGATTCCCCTTGGGGGAAATTCCTGCCGGCATTCCCAGTCTGGAATGGTAACTGAGATTCCCCTTGGGGGAAATTCCTGCCGGGCATTCCCAGTCTAGTAATGGTAACTGAGATTCCCCTTGGGGGAAATTCCTGCCGGCATTCCCAGTCTAGAATGGTAACTGAGATTCCCCTTGGGGGAAATTCCTGCCGGCATCCCAGTCTGGAATGGTAACTGAGATTCCCCTTGGGGGAAATTCTACACATCTGACAGGGACACTAAAGACACGTCTACTACAGTACAACTCAGGGTTAGGGGATGGTGCTGAACCCCATGACAGGCATTTTAGTGTAGTGGTCCACATTTTTGTGCCTTTGTGTGTGTGAGTGTGTGAGTGTGTCTATATGTGTTGGTTTTTCTCCATGTTTACCCCTACAACTCCTGTATCCCAGTCCACAGTGTTTTGTATGATGAAGCTCCGAGCGGTTAGGGCCACACACACACCACTCCATTTTGCTCCTCCATAACGTGACCTGTATCCCTGCCTGCCTCGCCCCAGCAGCACAGTAAAAACAGGGCCTGTCACGTATCAATTTGAGGACAGCCCGTCACTTTATCAACAATGTATTTCCTGTTTTTCCAGAATACTGGGGTTACAGGAAATCATCAGAGGATAAAATGCTTTGGCAGCGGTTGGAAACAGAAATATGTGTGTTGCTTGGCCTGGGCTTGAAAGAGGGTGGGATGATGACCATCCCCTGTGATAACTTTGTTTGCACTTGTGTTGATAGGCATGAGTCTGCCTGTGTCATGTCACATGGTTTACACCCTTAACTCCCCTTTGATAAAACATAATCAACACTGTATGAGGTCGTTCTAGACATAAAGTGGGTTTATTTAATAGAAAAAGGTCTGTAAAAGAGGGCTGTATTCAATCAAAACCTATGGCCAGAAGAGTCCGGTGCTAGAAAAAACAAAATATTCCTCTTGCACATCCTGACAGCGGAATTCGATCCAACTAAGAAATGAAACAATTCTGAAAGTGTGAAACAATAAGACAATTCTCACAGCACAGAAAGACATTGGGATCTAGGGAGTCAGTGCACGTCAATTGTGTTTCTCTTAAACAGGCCTACCATGTCTCTGTTTTTGTAGTAATACCAGACCTCTTAGCTTATCACATTCTAATGGCAGTGATAACATATCTGCTGTGTTTGCATGAAGAACAAAAACATCTGGGTTTGTTAGAATTAGCTCACAGAGGGCAAGGAACCCTAGGGCCTAGCCACCCCAGTACAACCCCTCTGATGTGGTTGCTAATGGTAGCTAGCTGTGGTAAAACTTTGATCTGAAAGGAGGGAAGAAAAATAGTGGGGAAAACCACAAATAGTAGCCAGGCAGCCAGTATAGCCTACACAAGAGCATAGCGCTTTACAGTAGCCTATTAGTCACCCACTAAGCGTAGAGCACAGCGCTTTACAGTAGCCTATAAGTCACCCACTAAGCGTAGAGCACAGCGCTTTACAGTAGCCTATAAGTCACCCACTAAGCGTAGAGCACAGCGCTTTACAGTAGCCTATAAGTCACCCACTAAGCGTAGAGCACAGCGCTTTACAGTAGCCTATAAGTCACCCACTAAGCGCAGAGCACAGCGCTTTACAGTAGCCTATAAGTCACCCACTAAGCGTAGAGCACAGCGCTTTACAGTAGCCTATAACTCACCCACTAAGCGCAGAGCACAGCGCTTTACAGTAGCCTATAAGTCACCCACTAAGCGTAGAGCACAGCGCTTTACAGTAGCCTATAAGTCACCCACTAAGCATTTAGGCCTCTTTTTTTGGTCCTGTTGGGATGTCTTTTTTTTGTTGCAGTTTGGACTGGCCTTGATTTCAACGTCCAAGGACAAAGATTTTTGGTTGGGTCCGGACCAGACCTGAACCAATCATCGACGTCTATTTTTGGTTCAGATTTTGTCCGGTCTGGACCGGCCTTTATTTCAACGTCCTCAAGATGTTCGGTCGGTACCGGCCTATATTTGGCCCAATCATAGTCACTACAGTACCAGTCAACAGTTTGGACAAACCTAGGATTTTTCTTCATTTTTCACTATTTTCTACATTGTAGAATAATAGTGAAAACATCAAAACTATAAAATAACACATATGGAATCATGTAGTAACCAAAAAAAGTGTTAAACAAATCAAAATATATTTGATCTTTGATATTCTTAAAAGTAGCCACCCTTTGCCTTGATGACAGCTTCGCACACTCTTGGCATTCTCTCAACCAGCTTCACATGGAATGCTTGTCCAACAGTCTTGAAGGAGTTCCCACATATGCCGAGCACTTGTTGGCTGCTTTTCCTTCACTCTGCTGTCCAACTCATCCCAAACCATCTCAATTGGGTTGAGGTCGGATGATTGTGAAGGCCAGGTCATCTGATGCAGCACTCCATCACTTGCCTTCTTGTTAAAATAGCCTTTACACAGCCTGGAACAAATGATAGTCCCACTAAGCGCAAACCAGATGGAATGGCGTATCGTTGCAGAATGCTAAGGTAGCCATGTTGGTTAAGTGAGCCTTGAATTCTAAACAAATCACTGACCGTGTCACCAACAAAACACCCCCACGCCATCACACCTCCTCTTCCATGCTTCACGGTGGGAGCCACACATGCAGAGATAAGTTGTTCACCGACTCGGCGTCTCACGAAGACACAGCGGTTGGAACCAAAAATCTCAAATTTGGACTCATCAGACCAAGGACAGATTTCCACCAGTCTAATGTCCATTGCTCATGTTTCTTGGCCCAAGCAAGTCTGTTCTTCTTATTGGTGTCCTTTAGTAGTGGTTTCTTTGCAGCAATTCAACCATAAAGGCCTGATTCACAGTCTCCTCTGAACAGTTGATGTTGAAATGTGTCTGTTACATGAACTCAGTGAAGGATTTATTTGGACTGCAATTTTTGAGGCTGGTAATATTGGACTGTTGGAAACTACATCCCACAGTTCAGGCTTGATCTGATTTACCTCTACAGAAACTTTGCAATGTGCACAGAAAAATAGTAACTAAATTAGTTGTTTAAAACGGAAAAATAACCGAAATGTCAGGTTAATCTCTCAGCCCTAAAGGCCGGAAAATACGTATTTTCAACCTCCGGGAAATACATATTTGTACCTTTTATTCAGCACCTAAAATGCACCTGAAATCAAAGTTTGGAAAATACATATTTTCAATGTCATTTTGCTTACTGCAAAATGTGTAACGTTCTTGTGTTATTTGTTTTAGTTGGTCAGGACGTGAGTTGGGTGGGTATTCTATGTTTTGTGTTTCTAGGTTGGGTTTCTTGTTTGGCCTGATATGGTTCTCAATCAGAGGCAGGTGTTAGTCATTGTCTCTGATTGGGAACCATATTTAGGTAGCCTGTTTTGTGTTGGGGTTTGTGGGTGGTTATTTTCAGTCTTTGTGTGTCTGCACCAGATAGAACTGTTTCGGTTGTCACTTTGTTGTTTTGTGTTTTTGAAGTGTTCAGTTTTCCATTAAAAAGATGAACACTAACCACGCGACAACCGTTACAGAACCACTCACCAAAAAAAGGAACACGCAGCGTGGTAACAGGCAGCAGCAGCAGGAGCAGCGCGATAAGGAGGACATTCTAGATGTCAAGGGTTGCTACACATGGGAGGAGATCCTGGCTGGAAGGGATCGCTTCCCATGGGAACAGGTGGAGGCAGCCAGGAGAGCGGAGGCAGCAGCTAAAGGGAGCCAGCGCTTTGAGGGAACACGGCTGGCAAGGAAGCCCGAGAGGCAGCCCCAAAAATGTATTGGGGGGGGGGAACACGGGGAGTGTGGCTAAGGCACCAGAGGAGACCTGAGCCAACTCCCCGTGCTTATCGTGGAGAGAGAAGGCGTTGTACCGGGCAGGCACTGTGTTATGCGGTGGAGCGCACGGTGTCCCCGGTGCGTGTACGTAGCCCGGTAAGGTACATTCCAGCTCCTTGTATCGGCCGGGCTAGAGTGGGCATCGAGCCAGGTGCCATGAAGCACTGGTCTCCAGTGCGTCTCCTCGGGCCGGCATACATGGCACCAGCCTTACGCATGGTGTCCCCGGTTCGCCAGCACAGCCCAGTGCGGGCTATTCCACCTCGTCGCACTGGCCTGGCTACGGGGAGCATTCAACCAGGTAAGGTTGGGCAGGCTCGGCGCTCCAGATCTCCTGTGCGCCTTCTCGGTCCGGTCTATCCGGTGCCATCTCCACGCACCAGCCCCCCGCACCAGGCTTTCTGTGCGTCTCCGGAGCCCAGTACTCCCTGTTCCTGCTCCTCGCACTCGCCCTGAGGTGCGTGTCCCCAGCCCGGTACCACCAGTGCCGGCACCACGCACCAGGCCTACCGTGGTCCTTGCCTGTCCTGAGCCGCCAGAGTCTCCCGTCTGTCCTGAGCCGCCAGAGTCTCCCGTCTGTCCTGAGCCGCCAGAGTCTCCCGTCTGCCCTGAGCCGCCAGAGTCTTCCGTCTGTCCTGAGCCGCCAGCGTCTCCCGTCTGTCCTGAGCCGCCAGCGTCTCCCGTCTGTCCTGAGCCGCCAGCATTTCCCGTCTGTCCTGAGCCGCCAGTCTCCCGTCTGTCCTGAGTCACCAGAGTCTCCAGTCTGTCCTGAGCCGCCAGAGTCTCCCGTCTGTCCTGAGCCGCCAGTCTGTCCTGAGACGCCAGAGACGCCAATCTGTCCTGAGCTGCCAGAGCCGCCAGTCTGTCCTGAGCCGCCAGAGCCGCCAGTCTGTCCTGAGCTGCCAGAGAAGCCAGTCTGTCCTGAGCCGCCAGAGCCGCCAGTCTGTCCTGAGCCGCCAGTCTGTCCGGAGCCGCCAGAGCCGCTAGTCTGTCCAGGGCCGCCAGTCAGCCAGGAGCCACCAGTCAGCCAGGAGCCGTCAGTTAGCCAGGAGCCGCCAGAGCCGCCAGCCAGCCAGGAGCCGCCAGAGCCGCCAGCCAGCCAGGAGCCGTCAGAGCTGTCAGCCAGCCAGGAGATGCCAGAGCCGTCAGCCAGCCATGAGTTGCCAGAGTCGTCAGCCAGTCCGGAGCTGCCCCTCAGTCCGGAGCTGCCCCTCAGTCCAGTGGGGCCCTTTAGTCGGGTTGCCAGTCCTAGGTTGGCGGCGAGGGTCGCCGTTCCTAGGAGGCCACAGAAGCGGACTAAGACTATGGTGGAGTGGGGTCCACGTCCAGCGCCAGAGCCGCCGCCAGAGCCGTCAGTCAGCCAGGAGCCGCCAGAGCCGTCAGTCAGCCAGGACCTGCCAGAGCCGTCAGTCAGCCAGGAGCTGCCTGTCACGCCAGCGATGCCGGAATTGCTCCTTAGTCCTGAGCTACCCCTCAGTCCGGAGCTGCCCCTCAGTCCAGTGGGGCCCTTTAGTCGGGTTGCCAGTCCTAGGTTGGCGGCGAGGGTCGCCGTTCCTAGGAGGCCACAGAAGCGGACTAAGACTATGGTGGAGTGGGGTCCACGTCCAGCGCCAGAGCCGCCACCAGACCCAGAGCCCCGCCCAGACCCTCCCCTTTAGGTTCCGGTTTAGCGGCCGGAGTCCGCAACTTGGAGGGGGGGGGGGGTACTGTCACGTTCTGACCCTAGTTCGTGTTATTTCTTTGTTTTAGTTGGTCAGGACGTGAGTTGGGTGGGTATTCTATGTTTTGTGTTTCTTGTTTGGCCTGATATGGTTCTCAATCAGAGGAAGGTGTTAGTCATTGTCTCTGATTGGGAACCATATTTAGGTAGTCTGTTTTCTGTTGGGGTTTGTGGGTGGTTATTTTCAGTCTTTGTGTGTCTGCACCAGATAGAACTGTTTCAGTTGTCACTGTAGTTTTGTGTTTTTGAAGTGTTCAGTTTTCCATTAAAAAGATGAACACTAACCACACTGCGCTTTGGTCCTCTCTATCTCCAGACGACAACCGTTACAAAATGACAACAGAAAAGAGGCCAAAAAGGCAGAACAAGGATTTGGGATAATAACCAATTAGAAGTGTATTGAACTATTGAACTCCTATGTTCAAATGAGTGCCCAATTAAAAGTGCTTTGAACTATGCTGAAAACAGAGACAGGAAAGAGGCACTACCAGTCATTTCTCTACTTTGTAAACCCACTGATCAGTGAATTTTAACAAATTGCAGTGTTACTGTTATTACATTTTTTCTTAACCTTTATTTAACCAGGAAAAGCCCATTGAGACCCAGAGTCTCTTTTTCAAGGGAGACCTGGCCAAGAAGGCAGCAACAATCAATACATTACAGAATTAAAACATACAACAACATGATCCAACCTAAAAATAGCATTTACACTCCTCTGTAACAGAGTCTCCCATCAATATTTAAAATGTATATCAGTGGCCCTAACATATCTAGATGAAGCATGGATTGTAGACTATTCCATTCAGTGGCACTAACATATCTAGATGAAGCATGGACTGTAGACTATTCCATTCAGTGGCACTAACATATCTAGATGAAGCATGGATTGTAGACTATTCCATTCAGTGGCACTAACATATCTAGATGAAGCATGGACTGTAGACTATTCCATTCAGTGGCCCTAACATATCTAGATGAAGCATGGACTGTAGACTATTCCATTCAGTGGCCCTAACATATCTAGATGAAGCATGGATTGTAGACTATTCCATTCAGTGGCACTAACATATCTAGATGAAGCATGGACTGTAGATTATTCCATTCAGTGGCACTAACATATCTAGATGAAGCATGGATTGTAGACTATTCCATGCCTCTGGTGCACAAGAAGAGAAGGCAGTCTGGCCTAATACTGTGAATGTTCTGGGGACTTTAAGTAGCAACACCTAGCAGACCAGGTATGGTAACTGCTGGTGGTGAAGGAGACCAGACTACAGAGGTAGAGGGAGTTTACCCAAAAGGGCTTTGTAGATGAACACATACAAATGTAGCGTTCTGAGCATATAAAATGACGTCCTAGCTACCATTTGGTACAATGTGCAATGGTGGGTGAGTGACTTGGCATTTGTAATAAAGCGCAAGGACGCATGATAAACAGAGTCCAGTCTCTGTAAGAAGGAGGAGGCTGCATGATAAACAGAGTCTCTGTAAGACAGAGGAGGCTGCATGATAAACAGAGTCCAGTCTCTGTAAGAAGGAGGAGGCTGCATGATAAACAGAGTCCAGTCTCTGTAAGACAGAGGAGGCTGCATGATAAACAGAGTCCAGTCTCTGTAAGACAGAGGAGGCTGCATGATAAACAGAGTCCAGTCTCTGTAAGACAGAGGAGGCTGCATGATAAACAGTCTCTGTAAGACAGAGGAGGCTGCATGATAAACAGAGTCTCTGTAAGACAGAGGAGGCTGCATGATAAACAGAGTCTCTGTAAGACAGAGGAGGCTGCATGATAAACAGAGTCCAGTCTCTGTAAGACAGAGGAGGCTGCATGATAAACAGAGTCCAGTCTCTGTAAGACAGAGGAGGCTGCATGATAAACAGTCTCTGTAAGACAGAGGAGGCTGCATGATAAACAGAGTCTCTGTAAGACAGAGGAGGCTGCATGATAAACAGAGTCTCTGTAAGACAGAGGAGGCTGCATGATAAACAGAGTCTCTGTAAGACAGAGGAGGCTGCATGATAAACAGAGTCTCTGTAAGACAGAGGAGGCTGCATGATAAACAGAGTCTCTGTAAGACAGAGGAGGCTGCATGATAAACAGAGTCTCTGTAAGACAGAGGAGGCTGCATGATAAACAGAGTCTCTGTAAGACAGAGGAGGCTGCATGATAAACAGAGTCTCTGTAAGACAGAGGAGGCTGCATGATAAACAGAGTCTCTGTAAGACAGAGGAGGCTGCATGATAAACAGAGTCTCTGTAAGACAGAGGAGGTTACATGATAAACAGAGTCTCTGTAAGACAGAGGGGGTTACATGATAAACAGAGTCTCTGTAAGACAGAGGAGGCTGCATGATAAACAGAGTCTCTGTAAGACAGAGGAGGCTGCATGATAAACAGAGTCTCTGTAAGACAGAGGAGGCTGCATGATAAACAGAGTCTCTGTAAGACAGAGGAGGCTGCATGATAAACAGAGTCTCTGTAATACAGAGGAGGTTACGTGATAAACAGAGTCTCTGTAAGACAGAGGGGGTTACATGATAAACAGAGTCTCTGTAAGACAGAGGAGGTTACATGATAAACAGAGTCTCTGTAAGACAGAGGAGGCTGAATGATAAACAGAGTCTCTGTAAGACAGAGGGGGTTACATGATAAACAGAGTCTCTGTAAGACAGAGGAGGTTACATGATAAACAGTCTCTGTAAGACAGAGGGGGTTACATGATAAACAGAGTCTCTGTAAGACAGAGGAGGCTACTTGATAAACAGTCTCTGTAAGACAGAGGTTACACAATAAACAGAGTCTCTGTAAGACAGAGGAGGCTACTTGATAAACAGAGTCTCTGTAAGACAGAGGTTACACAATAAACAGAGTCTCTGTAAGACAGAGGAGGTTACATGCATGTACAACAAGTCACCATAATCCATTACAGAGATAAAAGTGGCCTGAACAAGCTTCTTTCTAGCCATAAGTGGGAAGCTTTATTACAAAAATAAAAAACCAATTTCAATTTCAGCTTTGTCATAAGATTATCCACATGAACTTTAAAGGACAACTTGTCATCCAAGCAAATACCTAGATACCAAATTCTAAAAGCCCTAGTTCCTAAACCAATTTGCTGCTCCTCCACTGAGGATGACACTTTTTCAATGGATAAGCCATCAGATGTGACACAACTCTGGCAGAGTTCTAGCTCTGGTAAAGGTCATGAATTTAGTTTGTTGTACATTCAAGACCAGTTTGAGACCATAAAGGGAGGCCTGCAGTGACTGAAAAGCAGTCTGGAGCTCTTCAACAGCCTGAACCAGAGAAGGAGCACATGAATATATGACTGCATCATCTGCATATAGATGGAACTTTGCTGGTTGCATCCCATTTCCCAAAACATGAATACAAATTGAGAACAACACAGGAGCTAAAATAAAACTCTGTGGCACACCACTATTAACCTCAAGAAAGCTAGACATGTGACTGTCAGTATATACACATTGTGTTCTGGCAGAAAGAATGTTCCCTAAACCAATTTACTGCCCCTTCACTGAGACCAATGTTTCTGAGTCTAGCTACAGTAGCAACAATTCATGGTGAACTGAATAAAAGGCCTTTGATAAATCCACAAACAGAGCAGCACAATGTTGCTTTTTATCAAGTGCATTAATGATGCCGTTTGCCACTGCCATAGCTGCAGTTGTGGTGCTGTGCCCCGATCTAAAGCCAGACTGAACCCCGCTCAGTATGTTCTTTTCAATGAAGACGTTTTTTAACTGTGAGCTCACTAGGGATTCATAGACTGGCCAGGATAGGGAGTTTGGAGATAGGACGATAGTTACTAGCATCTGAGGGATCTCCACCCTTTAGCAGCGGGAGGACATCAGCTGATTTCCAAATGCTGGGTATGGAATTGGTCAAGTGACTCATGTTGAAAATGTGTGCCACAGGTTCAGTAATAATACCAGCTGCTATCTTTAAGAGGTAGGGGTCCAGGCTGTCTGGACCTGCAGACTTTTTAGTGTCTATAGCCTTTAGTGCTTTATAGACCTCAGTATAAGAAACAGGCTCAAAGTTAAAATGGTTGACATTAGAGGTCGACCGATTATGATTTTTCAACACCGATACCGATACCAATTATTGGAGGACAAAAAAAAGATGATACCGATTAATCGGACGGTTTTTAAAATTGATTTGTAATAATGACAATTACAACAATACTGAATTAACACTTATTTTAACTTAATATACTACATCAATAAAATCAATTTAGCCTCAAATAAATAATGAAACATGTTCAATTTGGTTTAAATAATGCAAAAACAAAGTGTTGGAGAAGAAAGTAAAAGTGCAATATGTGCTTTGTAAGAAAGCTAAAGTTTAAGTTCCTTGCTCAGAACATGAGAACATATGAAAACTGGTGGTTCCTTTTAACATGAGTCTTCAATATTCCCAGGTAAGAAGTTTTAGGTTGTAGTTATTATACAGTTATTGGACTATTTCCCTCTATACCATTTGTATTTCATATAGCTTTGACTATTGGATGTTCTTATAGGCACTTTAGTATTGCCAGTGTAACAGTATAGCTTCCGTCCCACTCCTCGCTCCTCCCTGGGCTCGAACCAGGAACACAACGACAACAGCCACCCTCGAAGCAGCGTTACCCATGCAGAGCAAGGGGAACAACCACTCCAAGTCTCAGAGCGAGTGACGCTATTAGCGCGCACCCCGCTAACTAGCTAGCCATTTCTCATCACATCGTTACACCAGCCTAATCTCGGGAGTTGATAGGCTTGAAGTCATAAACAGCAGAGCTGCTGGCAAAACGCACAAAGCTGCTGGCAAAACGCACAAAACTGCTGTTTGAATGAATGCTTATGAGCCTGCTGGTGCCTACCATTGCTCAGTCAGACTGCTCTATCAAATCATAGACTTAATTATAACATAATAACACACAGAAATGCGAGCCTTAGGTAATTAATATGGTAGAATCCGGAAACTATCATCTCGAAAACAAGACGTTTATTCTTTCTCTGTATCCGTATTTTATCTAACGGGAGGCATCCATCAGTCTAAATATTCTTGTTACATTGCACAACCTTCAATGTTATGTCATAATTACGTAAAATTCGGGAAAATTAGTTTTCAATGAGCTAGGCGGCCCAAACTGTTGCATATACACTGACTCTGCGTGCAATGAACGCAAGAGAAATGACACAATTTCACCTGATTAATATTGACTGCTAACCTGCATTTATTTTAGCTAAATATGCAGGTTTAAAAATATATACTTCTGTATATTGATTTTAAGAAAGGCATTGGTGTTTATGGTTAGGTACACGTTGGAGCAACGACAGTCCTTTTTCGCGAATGCGCACTGCATCGATTATATGCAACGCAGGACACGCTAGATAAACTAGTAATATCATCAACCATGTGTAGTTATTGTGATTATGATTGATTGAGTTTAATGCTAGCTAGCAACTTACCATGTCTTCTTACTGCATTCGCGTGACAGGCAGGCTCCTCGTGAGGCAGGTGGTTAGAGGTGGTTGGACTAGTTAACCGTAAGGTTGCAAGATTGAATCCCTGAGCTGACAAGGTAAAAATCTGTCATTCTGCCCCTGAACAAGGCAGTTAACCCACCGTTCCTAGGCCGTCACTGAAAGTAAGAATGTGTTCTTAACTGACTTGCCTGGTTAAATAAAGATTAAATAAAGGTGCAAAAAAAAAAATCGGCAAAATCGGCGCCCAAAATTACCGATTTCCGATCATTATGAAAACTGGAAATCGGCCATAATTAATCAGCCAACCTCTAGTTGACATGAGGGCCTATATCATAGTTGACTGTAACAGAGCTTACATTAGAGGCCTGGGCCCCACCATTATCAAAGACTGAACCAGCAGATATGAAGTGCTTGTTAAAACCCCTACAATATGGGCTTTATCCTTCACTTCATTAGAATCCATCAATAAATGGTCAGGAAGACCAGAGGAGACATTATAATCCATCATTAAATGGTCAGGAAGACCAGAGGAGACATTAGAATCCATCATTAAATGGTCAGGAAGGCCAGAGGAGACATTAGAATCCATCATTAAATGGTCAGGAAGGCCAGAGGAGACATTAGAATCCATCATTAAATGCTCAGGAAGGCCAGAGGATACATTATAATCCATCATTAAATGTTCAGGAAGGCCAGAGGAGACATTATAATCCATCATTAAATGCTCAGGAATGCCAGAGGAGACATTAGAATCCATCATTAAATGTGCAGGAAGGCCAGAGGAGACATTAGAATCCATCATTAAATGGTCAGGAAGACCAGAGGAGACATTAGAATCCATCATTAAATGGTCAGGAAGGCCAGAGGAGACATTAGAATCCATCATTAAATGGTCAGGAAGACCAGAGGGGACATTAGAATCCATCATTAAATGGTCAGGAAGACCAGAGGAGACATTAGAATCCATCATTAAATGGTCAGGAAGACCAGAGGAGACATTATAATCCATCATTAAATGGCCAGGAAGGCCAGAGGAGACATTATAATCCATCATTAAATGGTCAGGAAGGCCAGAGGAGACATTAGAATCCATCATTAAATGGTCAGGAAGACCAGAGGAGACATTAGAATCCATCATTAAATGGCCAGGAAGGCCAGAGGAGACATTATAATCCATCATTAAATGGTCAGGAAGGCCAGAGGAGACATTAGAATCCATCATTAATTAAATGATCAGGAAGGCCAGAGGAGACATTAGAATCCATCATTAAATGGTCAGGAAGACCAGAGGAGACATTAGAATCCATCAATAAATGGTCAGGAAGACCAGAGGAGACATTAGAATCCATCAATAAATGGTCAGGAAGACCAGAGGAGACATTAGAATCCATCATTAAATGGTCAGGAAGACCAGAGGAGACATTAGAATCCATCATTAAATGGTCAGGAAGACCAGAGGAGACATTAGAATCCATCATTAAATGGTCAGGAAGACCAGAGGAGACATTAGAATCCATCATTAAATGGTCAGGAAGGCCAGAGGAGACATTAGAATCCATCATTAAATGGTCAGGAAGGCCAGAGGAGACATTAGAATCCATCATTAAATGGTCAGGAAGGCCAGAGGAGACATTAGAATCCATCATTAAATGGTCAGGAAGGCCAGAGGAGACATTAGAATCCATCATTAAATGGTCAGGAAGGCCAGAGGAGACATTAGAATCCATCATTAAATGGTCAGGAAGGCCAGAGGAGACATTAGAACCCGACACTGATTTGATTAGCTTCCAGAACTTGGTAGGGTTGTTTAGGTTCTCTGTGACTGCATTTAAATAGTCATCTGATTTGGACTTCAATCAATCCTGTACATTTGTTTCTTTACTGGGCACTCTGAAGGAGGCCCAGTCAACAGGAGCATTTCTATGTCTAGCTTGAGCCCAAGAGATATTTATTTCTCTTTCTAATTAATTCGGCCAAGTTATCTGACAACCATGGATTGTCCTTTCCACTGATTCTACATTTCTTCACAGGGTCATGCTTATCACAAATCGACACAAATGTCACATAAAAATAGTCCCAGGCAGTGTCAACATGGAGAATCAGACTTACTCTGTCAATATTATGGTACAGATCAAGTAAGAACGCTTGCTCAACAAATTGTCTAAAATGTCATTTAAAAATCTAACAGGGTTTGGCTTTGGTCATTTTTGTATTTCGAACACAAGCAATTGCACAGTGATCACTGGCATCATTACAGAATATCCCAGTCGATGTGTATTTGTGAGGGTTATTCATTAGAATAATGTCCAATAGCGTTGATTTGTTAGGTACTCTGGGATTCGGTCATGTAGGAGCATTAATTCATTGAGCGAGATTCAGAGAGTCACACAGTTCTTTAAAAGAGTCCGAGACAGATGTAATCATGTCCCAGTTCAAATATCCTACAGTAATGAATTCAGAGTCATTTAGCTTGTGCAGGCCATCAGAAAGATAGTTAAGTGCGTCTCCTGAAGACGAAGGCGTCTGTAGCAGCCGACTACAGTGATGTGGGAGTCCTTATACATGTTCACTTTAACCGCAAGCAATTCAAAATGTTTGGCTTTGGTATCGAGAGAATTTCAGAGGTGTTAAATTCGGATTTCACATAAATTGCAACCCCTCCTTTACTCATCTGATCCATTGTAAAACAATGTGTAGCCATCAATAGCACAGTGTTTGTGTTCTGTGGTAAACAAGCTGTTCCTGGCTGCCTTTGGCAGACTATTGGCCATTTGAAGACCAGTGAGCCTGTCCAGATGACCAAAAGCCTCTCTGTTGAACCCTAGCAGTACAAAAACAAGATTGGTATGAGCCAGGCACCAGGTCACTCATCAACAGTCTTTCCTGTCAATGTGAACATATAGCTCATCTTGGTGAAGGGGTCAGGAAAAATCCTGGCCCAACTCAGAGCTACTTTTAACCACAGTTCAGACCATTCCACCACAGTTCAGACCATTCCACCACAGTTCAGACCATTCCACCACAGTTCAGACCATTCCACCACAGTTCAGACCAGCCCCTGTTCAGACAGATAATACTCTGGCTTGTACTTTACCTCAAAGTTAGCCTGGGTTAATAGCATGCACTTCAACAGGCCTCTCCAAGTCAACTTAATAACATATAAACATCGGCCAGATGTTACCAGGCTTAATTAGGACAGCCAGACCTTCAGATCAGCTCCAAAGAGACACGTAGCCAGACTCCTCACACAGACACGTGAACAAACACATGCGGACACACGTCAGATAAACTCTGAACACGTAGCCAAAGCTAGCTTGCCTAGCTACATTTACGAAGGCCACAGAAATATGCGTCTCACCCACAGAGAGAAGGGGGAATGTGAGACAGGAAAAAGAGACTGAAAGAGGTGGATCTAAGAGAGAAGAGATAATGATGTATACTAAACAAAAATATAAACGCAACATGTAAATAAAAGATCCCAGAAATGTTCCATATGCACAAAAAGCTTACCTCCCTGTTAGTGAGCATTTCTCCTTTGCCAAGATAATCCATCCACCTGACAGGTGTGGCATGTCAAGAAGCTGATTAAACAGCATGCTCATTACACAGGTGCACCTTGTGCTGGGGAAAATAAAATGTGCAGTTTTGTCACACAACACAATGTCACATATGTTTGCAATTGGCATGCTGACTGCAGGAATGTCCACCAGAGCTATTGTCAGAGAATTGAATGTTCATTTCTCTACCATAAGCTGCTTCCAACGTTGTTTTGAGAATTTGGAAGTACATCCAACCGGCCTCACAACCGCAGACACCGTGTAACTAGGCCAGCCCAGGACCTCCACGGCCGGCTTCTTCACCTGCGGGGTCGTCTGATGAAACTGAGGAGTATCTCTGTCTGTAATAATTCTGATTGGCTGAGCCCTGCTCCCCAATGAGTGGGCCGAGCTCCAACGTGGGACCCAGGCCCACCCATGGCTGCGCCCCTGCCCAGTCTTGTGAAATCCACAGAGTAGGGCCTAACGTATTTATTTGAATTGACTGATTCCCTTATATGATCTGTAACTCTGTAAAATCTTTGAAATTGTTGCACGTCGTGTTTATATTTTTGTTCAGTATAGATAAAAGGGTGATAGGTAGAAGGGTAGAAATAGGGGATCAAAGAGAGTGTGGATGAGGGTTGGTAGAAAGGGAGAGATAGAGAGGGCCAGAGGGGTAGAAGTGAGATAGTGGCAGACAGATGCAGCTGGCCAGACACAAGGCCCAGTGTGTGTGTGTGCGGGCATGTGTGTGTGTTAGTGTGTGTGTGTGTGTGTCAGTATTTGGTATTTAGAGTATGTTCACACACAGCTTCTCCAGACATAGACCTCACCCTTATCCTGCATGGACTGGACTGTCACACTCACGTACACAGGGCAGCACATCAGAGAGAGATGGAGAAAAGAAATGGGAGTGTGAAAGAAAAAAGGAAACAAGAAGTGGGATCAGAGGAAGTGTGATAGGGTGGAAAGAGAGGGATCAGAGGAAGTGGGATAGGGTGGAAAGAGAGGGATCAGAGGAAGTGGGATAGGGTGGAAAGAGAGGGATCAGAGGAAGTGGGATAGGGTGGAAAGAGATGGATCAGAGGAAGTGGGATAGGGTGGAAAGAGAGGGATCAGAGGAAGTGGGATAGGGGTGGAAAGAGAGGGATCAGAGGAAGTGGGATAGGGTGGAAAGAGAGGGATCAGAGGAAGTGGGATAGGGTGGAAAGAGATGGATCAGAGGAAGTGGGATAGGGTGGAAAGAGAGGGATCAGAGGAAGTGGGATAGGGTGGAAAGAGAGGGATCAGAGGAAGTGGGATAGGGTGGAAAGAGAGGGATCAGAGGAAGTGGGATAGGGTGGAAAGAGAGGGATCAGAGGAAGTGGGATAGGGTGGAAAGAGATGGATCAGAGGAAGTGGGATAGGGTGGAAAGAGAGGGATCAGAGGAAGTGGGATAGGGTGGAAAGAGAGGGATCAGAGGAAGTGGGATAGGGTGGAAAGAGAGGGATCAGAGGAAGTGGGATAGGGTGGAAAGAGAGGGATCAGAGGAAGTGGGATAGGGTGGAAAGAGAGGGATCAGAGGAAGTGGGATAGGGTGGAAAGAGAGGATCAGAGGAAGTGGGATAGGGTGGAAAGAGAGGGATCAGAGGAAGTGGGATAGGGTGGAAAGAGAGGGATCAGAGGAAGTGGGATAGGGTGGAAAGAGAGGGATCAGAGGAAGTGGGATAGGGTGGAAAGAGAGGGATCAGAGGAAGTGGGATAGGGTGGAAAGAGATGGATCAGAGGAAGTGGGATAGGGTGGAAAGAGAGGGATCAGAGGAAGTGGGATAGGGTGGAAAGAGAGGGATCAGAGGAAGTGGGATAGGGTGGAAAGAGAGGGATCAGAGGAAGTGGGATAGGGTGGAAAGAGAGGGATCAGAGGAAGTGGGATAGGGTGGAAAGAGAGGGATCAGAGGAAGTGGGATAGGGTGGAAAGAGAGGGATCAGAGGAAGTGGGATAGGGTGGAAAGAGAGGGATCAGAGGAAGTGGGATAGGGTGGAAAGAGAGGGATCAGAGGAAGTGGGATAGGGTGGAAAGAGAGGGATCAGAGGAAGTGGGATAGGGTGGAAAGAGAGGGATCAGAGGAAGTGGGATAGGGTGGAAAGAGATGGATCAGAGGAAGTGGGATAGGGTGGAAAGAGAGGGATCAGAGGAAGTGGGATAGGGTGGAAAGAGAGGGATCAGAGGAAGTGGGATAGGGTGGAAAGAGAGGGATCAGAGGAAGTGGGATAGGGTGGAAAGAGAGGGATCAGAGGAAGTGGGATAGGGTGGAAAGAGAGGGATCAGAGGAAGTGGGATAGGGTGGAAAGAGAGGGATCAGAGGAAGTGGGATAGGGTGGAAAGAGAGGGATCAGAGGAAGTGGGATAGGGTGGAAAGAGAGGGATCAGAGGAAGTGGGATAGGGTGGAAAGAGAGGGATCAGAGGAAGTGGGATAGGGTGGAAAGAGAGGGATCAGAGGAAGTGTGAGGCAGGGAAAGATGAAGTGATAGAGTAATGAAAAAGAAAAAGAAGGAGTGCTGTTGTGATGGTCTTACGCGGGGAGCTGGGGGTCCGTGGTCATCGAGATATGTGGATTCTCCTGTGAAGAAACAGAGGTATAGATATTTATTCAGGGCTACAGTCCAATAGTGTTCAATCGTATTATGGCAAATCCACTGGCGGCAAAATCCATTTGACTGAGTTAAGATTCCACAGGCTAGTGACCTCAATGATTCCCAATAAATATCTGAATAAATATCAAACAGACAGGAAGGAAATCTACATCCAGCCACAACAATCGTCAATAACCACCAATAGCCCGGCCTGGCCAGTCACTATCTCTCTAAGAAAAACAGAGCGACCTTCACATCTACATAAAGTGTGGGAATGTCATCATGAGTGAGCTACGGCCCATTTATACAGTATCTGCCAGTTATGGAGTCGTTTCATCTCTGGACAAAGGGTCCCTTTTAAGGCCGCCTCACACTGAGGATCTATGCTCTCCTTTCAGCCCACTCTCCAACTCCAGGACCAGGCTCCAGACAGCGGCCTTTTCTTCTCCACTCTGCATTCGGAGCGGAGCGCGTCCAGAGACACTGAGACGCTATACTTCCCATCACCTCTACAACATTCAGAGGCAAGGAGAGAGCGAGAGAGAGCGAGTGAGAGAGGGGGAGAGAGTGAGAGAGATTGAGAGAGGGGGACAGAGAGAGAGAGATTGAGAGAGGGGGAGAGAGAGAGTGAGAGAGATTGTGAGAGAGAGAGAGAGAGAGAGAGAGAGAGAGAGAGAGAGAGATTGAGAGAGGGGGAGAGAGAGAGTGAGAGAGATTTAGAGAGAGTGAGAGAGAGAGAGAGAGAGAGAGATTGAGAGAGGGGGAGAGAGAGAGTGAGAGAGATTGAGAGAGAGAGTGAGAGATTGAGAGAGGGAGAGAGAGAGAGAGATTGAGAGAGTGAGAGAGATTGAGAGAGGGGGACAGAGAGAGAGTGAGAGAGACTGAGAGAGGGGGACAGAGAGAGAGTGAGAGAGACTGAGAGAGGGGGACAGAGAGAGTGAGAGAGAGTGAGAGAGATTGAGAGAGGGTGAGGGGGAAGTTGGGTTGTTCTTAAATGTGAAGAGAAGGGAGGACCTCTACTCACTGCAAAAAGTATCAAAGCCAACAGTGCAATATTCTAGAACACTGCTGTGTGTACGCGTATACGTTTTGGACTATGATAGACACTTTCAACAATTCCACTCACACCTGCACGCTGCTCTTGCTACTATCACTGTTTTATTGAAGCTTACCTGTCAGCCTCTTAGCCTTCATCAGAGCTTTTTGCTCCACTAAACTAAATAAACCATCTTTGGTATAATAATAATTGGTTTAATCTCAACAGCGCTTTTCATAACGATCTCAAGCGCATCAAAAGCAAACAAACAAGAAATACATGGTCATGAGTAGCTTACCTATAGTTGTCTAGGTCAGCCAATAGAGGCCAAGGCTTTGAGTGCATGCATCCTCCAAAAAGAATAAGGGACAGTTCATGGCTTGATCAGAGAAAGGTGGTCAGGGAGATGATTGATGAAGATGGAGTCTGGTGACCATCTTGTAAAAGACTAGCTACTCTGGGAACCAGGCTGAGTCGAGTAGCCACTGGACTTCTCCTGCACAATGTATGGCACACCCTTGGGCGATGTCTTTGCAGCTTTGGGCGCCAGAAAGCTCACTACATACAGTTCAGAGTAGTAACCAGTCGTCCTCATTACGAGCTCTCTGCCTCAGCACTGCATTCCTCTCAAGCTTCAGTTGAGACTATTCAATTGATACATGCTTAGGTCTACAGTTAACTCCAGTTTACTCCAATTACGTCTTTCCAAATGCTAGCTACTTAGCTAACTTCAGCCCAAAACAACAACACTTTGCTGTAGTGAAAGGTCACTGGGTAAGGCTACAGATGATCCATTCCGGTTCACAGTGGTGTAAAGTACTTACGTCAAAATACTTCAAAGTATTACTTAAGTCGTTTTTTGGGGTATCTGTAATTTACTATTTGTATTTTTGACAACTTTTACTTCACTTCATTCCTAAAGAAAATAATGTACTTTTTACTCCATACATTTTCCCTGACACCCAAAAGTACTCGTTACATTTTAAATGCTTATCAGGACAGGAAACTGGTCCAATTCACACACTTATCAAGAGAACATCCCTGGTCATCCCCACTGCCTCTGATCTGGAGAACTAAACACAAATGCTTCATTTGTAAATAACGTCTGAGTGTTGGCATGTGCCCCTGGCTATAAGTCAATTTAAAAAACATCTGGTTTGCTTAATTAATATATGGAATTTTGTATTATTCATACTTTACTTTTGATACTTAAGTATATTTTAGCAATTCAATTGACTTTTGATACTTAAGTATATTTTAAATCAAATACTTGTAGACTTTTACTCAAGTAGTATTTTACTGGGTGACTTTCACTTTTACTTGCGTCATTTCCTATTAAGGTATCTTTACTTTTACTCAAGTATGACAATTGGGTACTTATTCCACCACTGCCGGATCATTTGCGAAGCCGTAACTGACGACAGGGAAGTCTGAAAAAAATCATGCTCTGACTGGAAAAAATCATGCTCTGACTGGAAAAAATCATGCTCTGACTGGAAAAAATCTAATTGAACAGTCATCCAATGCTTTATTGCCCTCTGCTATGTTTGGACTGCCGTGGTCCATTGCTGTGATCTTGTGTACTATAAAATGTATGGCTCTCCTACTCTCACCACTTTGTCCAATCCTATTCAAGGCTAGAACTACTTTGTCCAATCCTATTCAAGGCTAGAACTACTTTGTCCAATCCTATTCAAGGCTAGAACTACTTTGTCCAATCCTATTCAAGGCTAGAACTACTTTGTCCAATCCTATTCAAGGCTAGAACTACTTTGTCCAATCCTATTCAAGGCTAGAACTACTTTGTCCAATCCTATTCAAGGCTAGAACTACTTTGTCCAATCCTATTCAAGGCTAGAACTACTTTGTCCAATCCTATTCAAGGCTAGAACTACTTTGTCCAATCCTATTCAAGGCTAGAACTACTTTGTCCAATCCTATTCAAGGCTAGAACTACTTTGTCCAATCCTATTCAAGGCTAGAACTACTTTGTCCAATCCTATTCAAGGCTAGAACTACTTTGTCCAATCCTATTCAAGGCTAGAACTACTTTGTCCAATCCTATTCAAGGCTAGAACTACTTTGTCCAATCCTATTCAAGGCTAGAACTACTTTGTCCAATGCTATTCAAGGCTAGAACTACTTTGTCCAATCCTATTCAAGGCTAGAACTACTTTGTCCAATCCTATTCAAGGCTAGAACCACTGTAACGGTTGTCGTCTGGAGAAAGAGAGGAGGACCAATGCGCCTCTGAGTCAATGTTATACAGTGTCAGCGTGACTTCCTATAACACTTCTGTGGCACATTAGTTTGTCAGCTGCAACAGTATATTAATATGGAGACAGCTGCACTGCACACACACCCTCAGGTATGTCTGCTGCACACACATGCACATACACATGCACTCACACATGCATAATGCATTCTTAATGAGGAATGCTGGGGGAGGCTTTGGTTGGCAGGTCGTGCAGAGGCATCTGAGGTCGTCCCAGGGTGGGGAAACGAGAGACAGACATTTCAGTTCCTCCCTGTCATTCATGTTTAGGGCCGACCCCCTGTGTGCGTTTATCATTTGCAACGGGGATTGGAACTAATTTCTTCCAGGGCACATACTCGTAAAAACAGACAGCTACCATCCACACACAACGACAGGAGCGGTGGAATCTACTGAGCTTCCATGGAGTTCTTCTCTAGACAAATCTAGTTTTCTAGTCACCTTGGTTACATTCACAAGACTATGGTTGGATTCTATGGTTTCATGCTATGGTTTGGAATAGAAACGTCTATGGTATACATTCTCTCACACTTGAGTAGGGTTGCACATTTTATTCAGAGGTGGAAACTTTCTGTGGGAATTAACGGAAATATATGCAAATTAATATTAATACAATTTAAATGTAGATGTTTATTGCATTGGATATATTTACCATACCACATGGAGACAGAAACATAAACATTTTACCTTATCATAAGTCGACATAAGTGCAAATGATTAAATCCTTCCAATAGAAATTAAACAAACAATTTAGTTATGAATTAAACTTTAATGAAATGAGTGGACTCATGATAGTCTAGAAAAAATTATAGTCTAGAAACTAAAGCTTTGGTTGTCTTCCTCTCAAACTTCCATGTCTTCTCCCTGGACCTCCTCAATGTCCACCTCTTGAACATCAGACTCTGGGGCCTCATCTTCACTGTCACTTTCCAACCTTGTTGATGATTGTCAGGCTCAAAAAGCCTCAAATTCACCCAGATGGCCACCTATTTTTCAACCCTTGTACTGGTCAGCCTGTTGCGTGCTTTGATGTGTGTGTTCCCTAACAAGGACCAGTTGCGTTCTGAGGCGGCTGATGTTGGTGGGATTTGGAAGATGATGGAGGCAACAGGGGAAAGAGCCTCAGATCCATAAATTCCCTTCCACCAGATGGCTGATGGTATATGTTGACAAGACTGCCATAATGCATCTCCATCCCAAAGCCCTTGCTTGGAAGTGTACCTCGCCAGACTTCAAGAACCTTGCTATCATCCAGGCCAAGGTGGTGAGACACGGTAGTGATGACACCATAGGCCTTGTTGATCTCTGCACCAGACAGGATGTTCTTGCCAGCATACTTGGGGTCCAACATGTACGCTGCGGCGTGTATGGGCTTCAGGCAGAAGTCTTCACGCTTTTTGATGTATTTCAGAACTGCAGTTTCCTCTGCTTGGAGCAACAGTGAAGTGGGCAGGGCAGTATGAATGTATTCTCTTACATCTGCAAGCAGAGTGTGAACATCAGACAGGATTTCATTGTCTCCCTTAATCCCTGCAATGGCTACTGCTATAGGTTTCAGGAGTTTCAGGCTGCTTACCACTCTCTCTCAAAATACATCATCCAGGAGGATCCTCTCAATGGGGCTCTCCATATCGGCAGACTGTGATATGGCCATTTTTTGGAGAGACTCTTTCCCCTCCAGGAGACAAACATGATGACAACACCACCCCAATGGGTGTTGCTGGGCAGCTTCAATGTGGTGCTCTTATTCTTCTCACTTTGCTCGGTGAGGTAGATTGGTGCTATAACTTGATGACCCTTCACATACCAAACCATTTCCTTGACTCTCTTGTAGAGTGTATCCATTGTTTTCAGTGCCATGATGTCCTTGAGGAGCAGATTCAATGTGATGTGAGGGTAGGACTCCTCCACTTTAGACCAAGCAGCCTTCATGTTCGCAGCATTGTGTGTCACCAGTGCCAATACCTTCTGTGGTCCAAGGTCATTGATGAATGCCTTCAGCTCATCTGCAGTGTAGAGACCGGTGTGTCTGTTGCCCTTGTGTCTGTGCTCTTGTAGAATACTGGTTGAGGGGTGGAGATGATGTTAGTTATTCCTTGCCCACAAACTTTCGACCACCCATCAGAGATGATTGTCTGCTTTCTCTATGATTTGTTGAACTCTGCATCCAGCAAATGAGTGGATAAAGCACGTCTGGTTGTAGGGGTGTATGCTGGGCAAAGAACAGTCAGAAATCTGTTCCAATACTCATTGCCTGTGAGCATCAGGGTTGAACCAGTTGCATACACAGCTCAAGCAAGACCTTCATCATGTGATGGTGTGTGGTCCTCCCACTGCGACTCGGGAAACCATGCAGTTTATTAGGCTACAGATGAAATAAATGATGATGAATTTCATGGGGTGGTGAAAGTGCACGGTATGAGCTTGATTCTCCGTTCCAATAAATATTGAGGGTCTTATTCTGGTGACAGGTTGACTGATGCTTGACTGCCGTTTGACAAATAATATTCTCACTCTTCTCCATAAGAATCTCATCGTGTTTACTAGCCTACCCACACATTATCTGTGAGCTGTTGGCTAGAGAGCAGGTGTCAAGACCAGAGTAGGCACATTTGCTATTTAACGCAACCGTTTGTAGAAAAACTAGGTAATGTTGAAAATGTGATAGAAACATGTTGAACATTAGATTTTGTTTTCGTACATGAAAACTTAAGAGAAAATGTCAATTTTGAGTTCACTATGTCATCACACACTGTTTATTATCCGCAACAAGTCAGTTTGGTGTAAAAACACCACTGGTGGGAAAATGTGCATATTTTCTTTATGCAGATTTGAGTGTATTTGCATTAAAATCTGTTGCCAATTGGATGGAAGCCTAGCTACTAAGTAGAATTTATTTTAATTGCACTGAATTAAATTCTACTTCCTGTGTCTCAAACTCAAATGCTACATCCTGTGGGGGTGTGGCCAATTCAATTCAAATTTCAACTCACAAATTGTATGAGAGTCAATTCCCAAATTCTGAATTAAGCCGAAACCTGATACATATGGTACATGGACAACAGTGTAGCTTCCGGGTTGGAGCGAGCGGTCGCATCTGCACTCGCATCTGCACTCGGTCCGCAGGTAGTATTACATTTCATTACATTTCATTATAGTACAACGGTTTGATTTGTCTAATCTTAGCAATTCCTTCTTAGCTAGCTACACAGCCGTCTTTGTATCATAGATAATTGCGTAATTATCGTATTTCGTCATCCTAACGCAGTCTACACTGCCCTGCAGCTAGCCAGCTAGCTAACGTCCACCGTTAGCTAGTCCACCGTCTACCGATTAGCAGCACAACTATTACACTCAACTGAACGACTTGATTAGTGTAGTGTTAGCTAGCTACATAGTTGTCTTTGCTGTCTTCGTACCCAAGATAATTGTGTAGTTTAGAGTGTGTAGTTTTATGTCGTCCTTAACATAGGAGACTCTGCTAGCTAGCCAACAGCTAGCCAACGTCTACCGAACAGAACTTCTGCACTCAACAATCCGGTCGCATTTCGCTTCGCTCCACAGGTAGTATCACATTTTTCATTTCATTTCATTACAGTACAACGGCTTGATTTGTTTGATCGTAGCTAGCTACATAGCTAGCTACATAGCCGTCTTTGTATCAAAGATAATTGTGTAGTCTAGAGCGATTTCATAGGTTAACTAGCCAGCTATTGTCGTTCTTTCAACGCAACGTAACGTAATCATCACTGCTAGCTAGCCAGCTAGCCCCGAATAGCAGCACAGTAGAAACTATTACACTCAACGGAACGACTTGATTAGTGTAGTGTCAACAACGCAGCCAATGCCAACTAGCCTACTTAGTCAACAACGCAGCCTCTGCCAGCTAGCCTACTTCAGCAGTACTGTATCATTTTAATCATTTTAGTCAATAAGATTCTTGCTACGTAAGCTTAACTCTCTGAACACTCGTGACGTGTAGTCCACTTGTCATTCCAATCTCCTTTGCATTAGCGTAGCCTCTTGTGTAGCCTGTCAACTATGTGTCTGTCTATCCCTGTTCTCTCCTCTCTGCACAGACCATACAAACGCTCCACACCGCGTGGCCGCGGCCACCCTAATCTGGTGGTCCCAGCGCGCACGACCCACGTGGAGTTCCAGGTCTCCGGTAGCCTCTGGAACTGCCGATCTGCGGCCAACAAGGCAGAGTTCATCTCCGCCTATGTCTCCCTCCAGTCCCTCGACTTCTTGGCACTGACGGAAACATGGATCACCACAGACAACACTGCTACTCCTACTGCTCTCTCTTCGTCTGCCCACGTGTTCTCGCACACCCGAGAGCTTCTGGTCAGCGGGGTGGTGGCACCGGGATCCTCATCTCTCCCAAGTGGTCATTCTCTCTTTCTCCCCTTACCCATCTGTCTATCGCCTCCTTTGAATTCCATGCTGTCACAGTTACCAGCCCTTTCAAGCTTAACATCCTTATCATTTATCGCCCTCCAGGTTCCCTCGGAGAGTTCATCAATGAGCTTGATGCCTTGATAAGCTCCTTTCCTGAGGACGGCTCACCTCTCACAGTTCTGGGCGACTTTAACCTCCCCACGCCTACCTTTGACTCATTCCTCTCTGCCTCCTTCTTTCCACTCCTCTCCTCTTTTGACCTCACCCTCTCACCTTCCCCCTACTCACAAGGCAGGAAATACGCTCGACCTCATCTTTACTAGATGCTGTTCTTCCACTAACCTCGTTGCAACTCCTCCAAGTCTCCGACCACTACCTTGTATCCTTTTCCCTCTCGCTCTCATCCAACACTTCCCACACTGCCCCTACTCGGATGGTATCGCGCCGTCCCAACCTTCGCTCTCTCTCCCCCGCTACTCTCTCCTCTTCCATCCTATCATCTCTTCCCTCTGCTCAAACCTTCTCCAACCTATCTCCTGATTCTGCCTCCTCAACCCTCCTCTCCTCCCTTTCTGCATCCTTTGACTCTCTATGTCCCCTATCCTCCAGGCCGGCTCGGTCCTCCCCTCCCGCTCCGTGGCTCGACGACTCATTGCGAGCTCACAGAACAGGGCTCCGGGCAGCCGAGCGGAAATGGAGGAAAACTCGCCTCCCTGCGGACCTGACATCCTTTCACTCCCTCCTCTCTACATTTTCCTCTTCTCTCTCTGCTGCTAAAGCCACTTTCTACCACACTAAATTCCAAGCATCTGCCTCTAACCCTAGGAAGCTCTTTGCAACCTTCTCCTCCCTCCTGAATCCTCCTCCCCCTCCCCCCTCCTCCCTCTCTGCAGATGACTTCGTCAACCATTTTGAAAAGAAGGTCGACGACATCCGATCCTCGTTTGCTAAGTCAAACGACACCGCTGGTTCTGCTCACACTGCCCTACCCTGTGCTCTGACCTCTTTCTCCCCTCTCTCTCCAGATGAAATCTCGCGTCTTGTGACGGCCGGCCGCCCTACAACCTGCCCGCTTGACCCTATCCCCTCCTCTCTTCTCCAGACCATTTCCGGAGACCTCCTCCCTTACCTCACCTCGCTCATCAACTCATCCCTGACCGCTGGCTACGTCCCTTCCGTCTTCAAGAGAGCGAGAGTTGCACCCCTTCTGAAAAAACCTACACTCGATCCCTCCGATGTCAACAACTACAGACCAGTATCCCTTCTTTCTTTTCTCTCCAAAACTCTTGAACGTGCCGTCCTTGGCCAGCTCTCCCGCTATCTCTCTCAGAATGACCTTCTTGATCCAAATCAGTCAGGTTTCAAGACTAGTCATTCAACTGAGACTGCTCTTCTCTGTATCACGGAGGCGCTCCGCACTGCTAAAGCTAACTCTCTCTCCTCTGCTCTCATCCTTCTAGACCTATCGGCTGCCTTCGATACTGTGAACCATCAGATCCTCCTCTCCACCCTCTCCGAGTTGGGCATCTCCGGCGCGGCCCACGCTTGATTGCGTCCTACCTGACAGGTCGCTCCTACCAGGTGGCGTGGCGAGAATCCGTCTCCACACCACGTGCTCTCACCACTGGTGTCCCCCAGGGCTCTGTTCTAGGCCCTCTCCTATTCTCGCTATACACCAAGTCACTTGGCTCTGTCATAACCTCACATGGTCTCTCCTATCATTGCTATGCAGACGACACACAATTAATCTTCTCCTTTCCCCCTTCTGATGACCAGGTGGCGAATCGCATCTCTGCATGTCTGGCAGACATATCCGTGTGGATGACGGATCACCACCTCAAGCTGAACCTCGGCAAGACGGAGCTGCTCTTCCTCCCGGGGAAGGACTGCCCGTTCCATGATCTCGCCATCACGGTTGACAACTCCATTGTGTCCTCCTCCCAGAGCGCTAAGAACCTTGGCGTGATCCTGGACAACACCCTGTCGTTCTCAACTAACATCAAGGCGGTGGCCCGTTCCTGTAGGTTCATGCTCTACAACATCCGCAGAGTACGACCCTGCCTCACACAGGAAGCGGCGCAGGTCCTAATCCAGGCACTTGTCATCTCCCGTCTGGATTACTGCAACTCGCTGTTGGCTGGGCTCCCTGCCTGTGCCATTAAACCCCTACAACTCATCCAGAACGCCGCAGCCCGTCTGGTGTTCAACCTTCCCAAGTTCTCTCACGTCACCCCGCTCCTCCGCTCCCTCCACTGGCTTCCAGTTGAAGCTCGCATCCGCTACAAGACCATGGTGCTTGCCTACGGAGCTGTGAGGGGAACGGCACCTCAGTACCTCCAGGCTCTGATCAGGCCCTACACCCAAACAAGGGCACTGCGTTCATCCACCTCTGGCCTGCTCGCCTCCCTACCACTGAGGAAGTACAGTTCCCGCTCAGCCCAGTCAAAACTGTTCGCTGCTCTGGCCCCCCAATGGTGGAACAAACTCCCTCACGACGCCAGGACAGCGGAGTCAATCACCACCTTCCGGAGACACCTGAAACCCCACCTCTTTAAGGAATACCTAGGATAGGATAAAGTAATCCCTCTCACCCCCCCCTGAAAAGATTTAGATGCACTACTGTTCCACTGGAGGTCATAAGGTGAATGCACCAATTTGTAAGTCGCTCTGGATAAGAGCGTCTGCTAAATGACTTAAATGTAAATGTAACAGCGATTGAAGAAGGGGAGAGGAAGGGAGAGGTGTGAGAGTAAGGGGGAGAAGGGGGAGGAAGAGGGAGAAGGGCTAGGGTTCACACAGCAGGAATGGTTGATGTTCTTTGACCCTTAGGTAACACCTCCAACTCTGACCCACAGCCAGGGGTTACAGAGAGTTGAGTGTGTCTCTCTCTCTCTCTTTCCATGTGTGTGTGCATGTGTCTGTCTGTCTGTCTGTCTGTCTGTCTGTCTGTCTGTCTGTCTGTCTGTCTGTCTGCCTGCCTGTCTGTCTGTCTGCCTGCCTGCCTGCCTGCCTGCCTGCCTGCCTGCCTGCCTGCCTGCCTGCCTGCCTGCCTGTCTGTCTGTCTGTCTGTCTGTCTGTCTGTCTGTCTGTCTGTCTGTCTGTGTGTGTGTGTGTGTGTGTGTGTGTGTGTGTGTGTCCAAGGGTTAATGGGATTAGTGTATCATGGGATACAGGGGCGGCCTACTGGCTGAACAGCAGATTAAGGTGCCTACCATAGAATTTCAAATCAAAAGTAAAAACGTGTCACATGCGCCGACTAAAACAGGTGTAGACTTTACCGTGAACTGCTTACTTACAAGCCCTTTCCCAACAATACAGGGTTAAAAAAAGGAAAGATGAGCAAAAAAAAGGAAATAGTATAAGTAGTACATAGTATAAAATAACAATAACGAGGCTATATACAAGGAGTACCGGTACTGAGACAATGTGCAGGGGTGCAAGATAGTATTCTATTTATTTTATTCCACCTTTATTTAACCAGGTAGTCTAGTTGAGAACAAGTTCTCATTTGCAACTGCGACCTGGCCAAGATAAAGCGTAGCAATTCGACACATACAACAACACAGAGTTACACATGGAATAAACAAAACATACAGTCAGTAATACAGTAGAACAAAAGAAAACAAAAAGTCTATATACAGTGAGTGCAAATGAGGTATGGCCGCCTTTCTTTTCAGTTCTCTGCTGCCAATGACTGGAACAAACTGCAAAAGTCACTGAAGCTGGAGACTTCTATCTCCCTCACTAACTTCACGCATCGGCTATCTGAGCAGCTAACCGATCGCTGCAGCTGTACATAGCCCATCTGTAAATAGCCCATCCAACCAACTACCTACCTCATCCCCATATTTGTTTTTTGTTCTTTTTCTGCTCTTTTGCATACCAGTATTTCTACTTGCACATCCTCATCTGCATATTTATCACTCCAGTGTTAATTGCTAAATTGTATTTACTTCACAACTATTGGCCTATTTATTGCCTTTCCTCCTTACTTCATTTGCACACACTGTATACAGATTTTCTATTGCATATTGACTGTACGTTTGTTTTTCCCATGTGTAACTCTGTGTTGTTGTTTTTGTCACACTGCTTTGTTTTATCTTGGCCAGGTCGCAGTTGTAAATGAGAACTTGTTCTCAACTAGACTACCTGGTTAAATAAAGGTGTTCTCAACTAGCCTACCTGGTTAAATAAAGGTTAAATAAAAAAATTATTATTTTTTTTTTAAACTGTTCAGCAGTCTTATGTCTTGGGGGTAAAAACTGTTCAGCAGTCTTATGTCTTGGGGGTAAAAACTGTTCAGCAGTCTCATGTCTTGGGGGTAAAAACTGTTCAGCAGTCTTATGTCTTGGGGGTAAAAACTGTTCAGCAGTCTTATGTCTTGGGGGTAAAAACTGTTCAGCAGTCTTATGTCTTGGGGGTAAAAACTGTTCAGCAGTCTTATGTCTTGGGGGTAAAAACTGTTCAGCAGTCTTATGTCTTGGGGGTAAAAACTGTTCAGCAGTCTTATGTCTTGGAGGTAAAAGCTGTTCAGCAGTCTTATGTCTTGGGGGTAAAAACTGTTCAGCAGTCTTATGGCTTGGGGGTAAAAGCTGTTCAGCAGTCTTATGTCTTGGGGGTAAAAGCTGTTCAGCAGTCTTATGTCTTGGGGGTAAAAGTTGTTCAGGAGCCTTTTGGTCCCAGACTTGGCACTCCAGTACCGCTTGCTGTGCGGTAACAGAGAGAACAATCTATGACTTGGGTAGCTGGAGTCTTTGACAGTTTTTTGGGCCTTCCTCTGACACTGCCTGGTATGGCAGGGATCTTGGCCCCAGTGATGTTCTGGTCCAGATGCACTAACCTCTGTAGCACCTTACGGTCGAATGCCAAGCAGTTGCCAAACTAAGCAGTGATGCAGCCAGTCAAGAGGCTATCAATGGTGCAGCTGTAGAAGTTCTTGAGGATCTGACGGCCCATGTCAAATCTTTTCGGCCCCTTGAGGAGGAGGAGGCGTTGTCGTGCCCTCTTCACGACTGTGTTTGTGTGTTTGGACCATAATAAGTCCTTAGTGATGTGGACACCCAAGGAACTTGAAGCTCTCGACCCACTCCACTACAGCCATGTCGATGTGAATAGGGGCGTGTTCGGGCCTCCATTTCCTGTAGTCCATGATCAGCTTCTCTCTCTTGCTGAAGTTGAGGGAGAGGTTGTTGTCCTGGCACCACACCGCTAGGTCTCTGACCTCCTCCTTGTAAGCTGTCTCATCGTCGTCGGGGATCAGACCTACCGTCGTGTTATCGGAAAATGTAATGATGGTGTTGTAGTCGTACGGGCAACGCAGTCGTGGGTAAACAGGGAGTAGAGGAGGGGACTAAGCACCCACCCCTGAGGGGCCTCGTGTTGAGGGTCAGCGTGGCAGATGTGTTGTTGCCTACTGTCACCACCTGGGGGTGGCTCGTCAGGAAGTCCAGCATCCAGTTGCAGAGGGAGGTGTTTAATCCCAGGGTCCTTAGTTTAGTGATGAACTTGGAAGGTACTATGGTGTTGAATGTTGAGCTGTTGTCAATGAACAGCATTCTCACGTAGGTGTTCCTTTTGTCCAGGTGGGAAAGGGCAGTGTCAAGTACAGTAGAGATTGTGTCATCTGTGGATTTGTTGGGGTGGTATGCGAATTGGAGTGGGTCCAAGGTGTCTGGGATGATGGTGTTGATATGAGCCATGACTTTCAAAGAATTTCATGGCTACAGATGTGAGTGCTATGGAGCGATAGTCATTTAGACAGGTTACCTTGGCGTTCTTGGGCACAGGGATTATGATGGTCTGCTTGCAACATGTAGGTATTACAGTCTGGGCCAGGGAGAGGTTGAAAATGTCAGTGAAGACACTTGCCAGTTGGTCAGCACATGCTCTGAGTACGTGTCCTGGTATTTCGTCTGGCCCCGCGGCCTTGTGAATGTGAACCTATTTAAAGGTCTTACTCACATCGGCTACGGAGAGCTTGATCACACAGTCGTCCGGAACAGTTGGTGCCTCGAAGCGAGCATCTCGCATCACTGGACAGCTCATGGCTGGGTTTCCCTTTGTAATCCTTGATAATTTGCAGGCCCTGCCACATCCGACAAGCATCAGAGCCCATGTAGTAGGATTCAATCCTATATTGATGCTTTGCCTGTTTTATCAGATTTCTTGTGTGAACTTTACCCCTTTTTTACGCTGCAACTCCCCAATGGGCTTGAGAGAGGCCAAGGTCGAGTCACGAGTCCTCCGAAACATGATCCGCCAAGCCGTGCTGCTTCCGCACCAATGTGTGCTGCTTCCGCACCAAGGAAACATCGTTCAACTATCAACGGATGTCAGCATGCTGGCGCCTGCCACAAGGAATCACTAGAGAGCGTTGAGCCAAGGAAATCCCCCCAGCCAAACCCTCCCCTAGCCAAACCCTCCCCTATGGGGCTCCCGGTCCCGGCCGGCTGTGACACCGCCTGGGATCAAACCCGAGGTTGTAATGGCGCCTCAGCACCGCAATGCAGTGCCTTAGACCGCTGCGCCACTCGGGGGGCGCGCTTTGCCTGTTTGATGGTTTGTCGGAGGGCGTAGCGGCATTTCTTATAAGAGTACGGATAAGTGACTTGCTCCTGGAAAGCGGTAGCTCTTTAGCTCAGTGCCAATGTTGCCTATAATCCATGGCTTCTGGTTGGGTCACTGTGGGGACGACGAGGTCGATGCACTTCTAAATGAAGCCGGTGACTGATGTGGTATATTCCTCAATGCCATCGGATGAATCCCGGAACATATTCCAGTTTGTGCTAGTGAAACTGTCCAGTAGCTTAGCATTCACTTCATCAGACCACTTCTGTATTGAGAGTGTCACTTCCTGTTTGAGTTTTTGCTTGTAAGCAAGAATCAGGAGGGTAGAGTTATGGTCAGATTTGCCAAATGGAGGGTGAGGGAGAGCTTAGTATGTGTCTATGTGTGTGGAGTAAAGGTGATCTACAGTTGCCACTAGGAGCACTGCCTCTGGGTGAGCATTTTCTTGTTTGTGACAAAAAATATTTATGAAAACTCTCTTGGTATATACACTGAACAAACACAACATGTAACAATTTCAAATATTTTACTGAGTTACAGTTACAGTAAGGAATACATGAATTAGACCCTAATCTATGGATTTCACATGACTGGGGGATAGAGAGTAGTGGTGTGGATCAGAAAAAAGTATCTGGAGTGACCACCATTATCCTCATGCAGCGCAACACATTTCCCTTGCATAGAGTTGATCAGGCTGTTGATTGTTGCCTGTGGAATGTTGTCCCACACCTCTTCAATGGCTGTGTGAAGTTGCTGGATGTTGGCGTGAACTGGAACACGCTTTCGTACACATCGATCCAGAGCAACCCAAACATGCTCAATGTCTGGTGAGTATGCAGGCCATGAAAGAACGTGGACATTTTCAGCTTCCATGAGATGGTGGCAGTGGATGAATGGTACGACAATGGGCCTCAGAATCTCTGTGCATTCAAATTGCCATTGCTAAAATGCTATTGTGTTTGTTGTCCGTAGGTTATTCCTGCCCATACCATAACCCCACCGCCACCATGGGGCACTCTGTTCACTACTTTGACATCAGATGACGTCTGCCATCTGCCCAGTACAGTTGAAACCGGAATTAATCTTTGAACATACCTACACATACACTATGGTCACAAGACACAGGCCTCCTTATTGTCCCTAGAATTTCTAAGTAAACAGCTGGAGGCAGGGCTTTCTCCTATAAAGCTACATTTTTATGGAATGGTCTGCCTATCCATGTGAGAGACGCAGACTCTGTCTCGCCCATTTAATTCTTTATTGAAGACTCATCTCTTCAGTAGGTCCTATGATTGAGTGTAGTCTGGCCCACGGGTGTTAAAGTGAACGGAAAGACACTGGAGCGACGAACCGCCCTTGCTATCTCTGCCTGACCGGTTCCCATCTTTCCCCTAGGATTCTCTGCCTCTAACCCTATTACGGGGGCTGAGTCACTGGCTTACTGGTGCTCTGACGTGATTTTCCTGTCCGGGTTGGTGCCCCCCTCGGGTTCGTACCGTGTTGGTGGTTGAAGATATCCCTCTAGTGGTGTGGGGGCTGTGCTTTGGCAAAGTGGGCGGGCTTATATCCTGCCTGGTTTGCCCTGTCTGGGGGTATCGTCGGACAGGGCCACACTTTCTCCCGGCCCCTCCTGTTTTTATGTGTTGGGGGGCTAAGGTCAGTCTGTTATATCTGGAGTACTTCTCCTGTCTCATCCAGTGTCCTGTGTGAATTTAAGTATGCTCCCTCTAATTCTCTCTCTCTCTTTCTATTTTCTCTTCTCTCTGAGGATCTAAGCCCTAGGACCATGCCTCAGGACTACCTGGCCCGATGACTCCTTGCTGTCCCCAGTCCACCTGGTCGTGCTGCTGCTCCAGTTTCAACTGTTCTGCCTGTGGCTATGGAACCCTGACCTGTTCACCGGACGTGCTACCTTGTCCCGGATCCGCGGTTTTCGACTCTCTCTACCGCACCTGCTGTCTCTAACTCTGAATGATCGGCTATGAAAGGCCAACTGACATTTACTCCTGAGGTGCTGACCTGTTGCACCCTCTACAACCACTGAGATTATTATTATTTGACCATGCTGGTCATCTGTGAACATTTGAACATCTTGGCCATGTTCTGTTATAATCTCCACCCGGCAGAGACGGAAGAGGACTGGCCACCCCTCAGAGCCTGGTTCCTCTCTAGGTGTCTTCCTAGGTTCCTGGCTTTCTAGGGAGTTTTTCCTAGCCACCATGCTTCTACATCTGCATTGCTTGCTGTTTGGGGTTTTAGGCTGGGTTTCTGTATAGCACTTTGTGACATTGGCTAATTTAAAAAGGGCTTTATAAATACATTTGATTGATTGATTGATTGATTGAAGAGCACACTTCACCAGTGTCCCAGAGGCCATCAAAAGGTGAACATTTGCCCACTGAAGTCGGTTGCGACATTGAACTGCAGTCAGATCAAGACCCCGGTGAGGACAACGAGCACGCAGATGAGCTTCCCTGAGACGGTTTCTGATAGTTTGTACAGAACTTCTTTGGTTGTGCAAACCCACAGTATCATCAGCTGTCCGGGTGGCTGGTCTCAGATGATCCCGCAGGTGAAGAAGCCGGATGTGGAGGTCCTGGGATGGCGTGGTTACATGTGGTCTGCAGTTGTGAGGCTGCTTGGACATACTGCCAAATGATCAAAAACAACATTGGAGGCGGCTTATGGTAGATAAATTGACATTACATTGTCTGGGAACAGCTCCGGTGTACAATTCTGCAGTCAGCATGCTAATGGCATGCTCCCTCAACTTTTTTATTTATTTATTTATTTCACCTTTATTTAACCAGGTAGGCAAGTTGAGAACAAGTTCTCATTTACAATTGCGACCTGGCAATTGAGTCAGTGGCATTGTGTTATGTGACAAAACTGCACATTTTAGAGTGGCCTTTTATTATCCCCAGCACAAGGTGCACCTGGGTAATGATCATGCTGTTTAAAAGGTGCTCCTATGTAATGATCATGCTGTTTAATCAGCTTCTTGATATGCCACACCAGTCAGGTGGATGGATTATCTTGACAAAGGAGAAATGCTCACTAACAGTGTCACAACAGTTGTTGTAAGAATCGGACCAAAATGCAGCGTGGTTTGGGTTCATCATCTTTATTACATGAACCATCAAAAAACAATAAAGAACAAAACGAACGTGAAGCTATGTAGCGCTCAAGGCAACTATAAACAAATATATATTTTCCATGTCCTTGTTCTGCCAAGACTCATAGGAGAAACATAGGATATTACAGTTCTTCAGATCCAGTTTATTTTTTAAATTTTAATACCTTTATTTAACTAGGCAAGTCAGTTAAGAACATATTCTTAATTTCAATGATGGCCTAGGAACAGTGGGTTAACTGCCTGTTCAGGGGCAGATTTGTACCTCATCAGCTCAGGGATTTGAACTTGCAACCTTTCTATTTCTAGTCCAACGCTCTAACCACTAGGCTACCCCGGTTAGATAGTCTCAAACGAAGCTTGTCCAGTTTATCCTCCAGTGTTGCACGTTCACCAATAGAATGGGGGGTAGAGGCAGTTTATCCTCCAGTGATTGCACGTTCGCCAATAGAATGGGGGTAGAGGCAGTTTATCCTCCAGTGATTGCACGTTCACCAATAGAATGGGGGGTAGAGGCAGTTTATCCTCCAGTGATTGCACGTTCGCCAATAGAATGGGGGGTAGAGGCAGTTTATCCTCCAGTGATTGCACGTTCGCCAATAGAATGGGGGGTAGAGGCAGTTTTTCCTCCAGTGATTGCACGTTCACCAATAGAATGGGGGGGGGTAGAGGCAGTTTATCCGCTCTCCGACATAGTCCCTTCAGGTATCCCGCATGCCAGCCTCTATAGTGCCACCTCCTCCTTCTCCGAGTGTCAGGATTGGGGCCTGGTCCGGGATAATCAATATGTTCTTCACCTCCAACTCATTGAAGTAGAAGTCCTCGTCCAAATGGAGGTTAGTGTCACGATCTCTGTCTTCAAACTCCCTGTCATAAATGAGCCAAGGCTCAGCGTGCATGTAATTCCACATCTTTAATCGAAGTGAAACCTTTAAAAAAATCAGGTAAACAGAAACCGAACGTGACGCAATCGTGGCGCACACAAACACTCACAGAAAATAAATAATTACCCACAAACACAGCAGGGAAAAAGGCTGCCTAAGTATGATTCCCAATCAGAGACAACGATAGACAGCTGCCTCTGATTGGGAACCATACCCGGCCAACAAAGAAACAGACAAACTAGAATGCCCACCCAAATCACACCCTGACCTAACCAAATAGAGAAATAAAAAGGCTCTCTTAGGTCAGGGCGTGACAGTTAGTGATGGCTGTTCTGATGTCCAGAAACTATTTTCGGTCATAGGAAATGATGGCAGAAATGTTATGTAGAAAAAAAGTTAAAATCTGTACAAAAAATATGCGTAATGCTGTAGTTGGTCAAGAGCCCGTAAAACGGCTGCTATTTCCTACAGCGCCATTGAAGACCTTACTGTTATTTTTCTCATTAGCTAGCCATGTGTAGCTGACATGTTTATGCATTAATAAAGATAACATGTGGTCAATGAAACAAATAGATTGTAATAGCCCATTCCATCAGCTGCCCATTTCATAGAAGAAAACAACGACAATGACACATAACATCTACACAAACTATGGAAAATTCATCACCAAATCCCAGTCTTCGCAACAAACATTCCCACATTCCCAAAAACTGTTCTCTAGCTTTGCCAAGGCAGTTCCCTGAGAGCTATCTAAACAATGTGCATCACTGTCTACTCAAGTTAAACATGACTCCATACCAAGACACAGACGTAAAAGTGAACCAGGATGGATCCACAAGGCCCAATGCCCAGCCAGCAACAACCCAACCCCTGGGTTCTGGAGCTTAGTGGCTCATTAGAGAAAATAAACACCTCCACCAGTCAGCCTCTTCGCCAGTTGGTCTCTGGCTGGGGTCAAAGGTCAGATTGCCAGACTTTGGGCTAGCCATGTTGGGCCACAGAATCGCAAAGTCATTGTAACTGAAAGCAACACAGGAGCAAAATGTAACATGTAGCAGTGGTTTGTTTGCTGAGAGAGACTCTGGCGTAACGGGTTCCAGTCTCTAATAGGGCTGTGGAGGGTTAGCAGAGTCAGAAAGAGACACACTAATATATGAATAGAGGGATAGAGAGAGGGAGAGAGAGGGAGAGCGAGAGAGATTGATGGATGGAGAGATGTAGAGATAGGGAGAGAGAGGGATGTTTAGGAGAGCGAATTCAGGAGAGATATGCTACAAACACCAGGGGATAAAGGAGGGGCTAAAACGTTCCCATACCTCAAGATAACAATGCTCCATCTAGTTAAAACAGCGCCAGGGGATGATAGGATGATTTATTTGAGAATCAACTGGCTCCAACAACACAATCATTCCTCGAGGCAGTCCCTTTGGTGTTCCTGGCCCCAGTCAGGAATGCTTCAGTGAGTTTGGGAATTAACTGTACTTAACGGCATAAACAATTTCAATTGGGGACATAGCTAAGTATGGCTTAGTAAGGAAGGCATCCTGAAACAAAACCGCACAGAAATGGAATGGCTTTTAAGACACAGACTAGCTAGATAATAGACACAGACCTAAGGTTAACAATCTTTACTTTAGGGTCCAATCTGCTGTCACTGTCTGGAGTGCCGAGTGGGAGAACATGCCAGAAGCCTGCAGCCATGGAACCTTCTAGAAGCATGCTGCATTGCAAGATTCCTGCAATGCTGAAACCAAGAACTATGGCTGTAACTCCAGAATGGGAGTATAGAAGCTTACAACAAGGTGGGCAAAACAAAGAAAATAGGAAAAGACATTGTCAGTGTGTGTGTGTGTGTGTGTGTGTGTGTGTGTGTGTGTGTGTGTGTGTGTGTGTGTGTTAATGAGCCTTTATTTCTGTGGGTGTGTGTTAATGAGCCTTTATTTGTGTGGGTGTGGGTTAAATCAGTGTATTTGTTCTTGTATACGTGTATGAGTGTATGTGTATCTGTGAGTGCTTGTGTGTGTGTGTGACTGTGTGGGTGTGGGTGTGTGTAGGTGTGTGTGTGTATGTGTGTGTGTGTGTGTGTGTGTGTGTGTGTTTGACTGTGTCTGTGTGTGTGTGTGTATGACTGTGTGTGTGCATGACTGTGTCTGTGTGTATGTGTGTGTATGACTGTGTGTGTGTGCATGACTGTGTCTGTGTGTATGTGTGTGTATGACTGTGTTTGTGTGGATGTGTGTATATGTGTGTATGACTGTGTGTGTGTGTCTGTGTGTATGACTATGTGTGTGTGTGTCTCTGTGTGTGTATGTCTGTGAGTGTGTGTGTGTGTCTGTGTATGTCTGTGTGTGTGTGTGTCTGTGTGGATGTGTGTATGTGTGTGTCTGTGTGGGTGGGTGTGTGTATGACTGTGCCTGTTTGGGTGTGTGTATGACTGTGTGTCTGTGTTGGTGTGTGTATGTGTGTGTGGTTACCCAGTCCTTTGATTCAGTGTGTGACCCTCCATTAAGACCCATCTCTATAATTACAGGGGGATTAGGGTGAGGGTTAGGGTCTCCACCCACTCTGTACTGCTCTGGTTCCCCCCGCTGTCGCCCAGTGGTAGAGGCCGTGGTCTCTCTTTTTTAGGGAGTAATGACTGTTTGTTATTATAGGTGCCTCTGCTACATACATACATTCATCTTCTTGTTTGGCCTCAGAGCTCAGCCTGAGTGACTCTACTATGGAGTACATACACACACATATGCCTATGCAGACATGCATGCATGTACACACACACACACACGCACGCACGCACACACACACACACACACACACAAACACACACACACACACACACACACACACACACACACACACACACACACACACACACACACACACACACACACACACACACACACACACACACACACACACACACACACACACACACACACACACACACACATGATGATCCAGGAAAGTCATGTTAAGTTTGGAGGCTTTTGAATAAAACATCCATTCTGTGATTCAGAGGGATCTGAATAAAACATCCATTCTGTGATTCAGAGGGATCTGAATTAAACATCCATTCTGTGATTCAGAGGGATCTGAATAAAACATCCATTCTGTGATTCAGAGGGATCTGAATTAAACATCCATTCTGTGATTCAGAGGGATCTGAATAAAACATCCATTCTGTGATTCAGAGGGATCTGAATAAAACATCCATTCTGTGATTCAGAGGGATCTGAATTAAACATCCATTCTGTGATTCAGAGGGATCTGAATAAAACATCCATTCTGTGATTCAGAGGGATCTGAATTAAACACCCAGCATTGGCAGCTTGGAGGAACACAGAGGGGGACATCAATGACGTATCAAGTGTCTATGAGGTATGGAGAGGCTCCAGCAGTCGTGGGGTGAGGAGGACAGAGCAGGGCGTACAGTGCATTATGATGAGCAGATGAAACCCACTTAGACACTCTCCTGTTGCTTTGTCTGGCTGGATGGACAGGACAACACTGATGGAGACAGCCTGCAGTAATAATGAATGTGATGTTTGGCAGGAATCTGTGTGAGGCTATGAATTAGAGATACATCTTCTTTAACTGATAGAGAGCCATGGGTCGTTCTGCTCAGGGAGAGGCTAGACTGCTTCCCAGGATGTTTCTTTTTTTACGTTCAGTTGACACGCAGACCAGATCAAAAAGACCAAACACTAGTCAAACAATTGAATTAGGTGAAGTGAACCAAGTCCACAGAACCAAGTCAAGTCAATTAAATCACGTTAAGTCAATTGAATCAAGTCAAGTGAATCAAGTTGAAGTGAACCAAGTCCGCTGAGATGCCCAGCCACATGAGGTCCAGTGAACTCTATCACCCCTCCTCCTGTGGTGATGGCAGGGGTCCTGCCTGAGCTGAAATCAGGAAAAAAGGAGAGAATTTCTGTCGTTCAGAAAATTGACTGGTGGATAAGGAGGATACAGAGTGCTGTCCTGTTTCCCTGCCCGTTACTGTGGCCAGGCGCATAGAGAGAGGTTATATTATGGCCTGTATTATTTGTGTAATCCATTTAAAGGAAGTACACAGAGTACTGCTTTTGGGTCTCTCTGGCTTTTCCCTCCAAAGAAACAGGTAAGATTGTGGACCCCTGAGGACACGACCTATCCAGCTATCTGTCACAACGTTCTAGACTGCTGACTGCCTATTTTAACCAAACCAGCTTTGGAATGAGGAAAATGAGCTATGAAGCACAGAATTGGACAAACAGTTTAGATCCTATACTGAATATCAATGCCACGCAGTCACACAAAATCACAAATCAGGACAGATACAGTTGACTCACTGAACAATGCCTTGCTCTTTCCAAGACTAAACTCCATTTCCTCTTATTACCCAATGGCCAGCGTCACACGTGTCAGCCTGTCCAGTTACAGTAATCGGGACAGGAAGTGATGTCAATGAACTCTGATAACTTACACACTCTGTCAGCTAATTCTGTATGTGTCATTTCCTGTTTGAGGACACCGAGGTAGGCTTCAGAAAGGCACAATGTACCAAAACGTTTTGAAACAGAAAACAGAAAGGCTCAGTCAGCTGACAACCAGGCCTCAATACAAGTGCACGAATAGACTTCCATAATGACATATATAATAAATGCTGCAGGCCTCAGTACAACAACAGCAGCTAAGTCTCAGCAACCACAACCCAACCCATTAAACACTAAACACAACCAGGGACCCACTAGAAACTACTTGGCCCCAGTCACAAACACTGAACCTAAACACACAGACACAGACACACACCCACACAAACACACACACCAAGGATGTGGGAATGCAACAAACTACTAACTACAGGATTTGTGGAGGAAGAGGACAGTGTTCCAGGAATGGACACACAGAAGTCATTGAGTCAATGATAAGTGGCCATCTTGTTTGATTATTTAGTGCTTGTTTGTTAGTTGACGTCAATCTATAGGTTATTTACGTGCCTCACCCCCTCACATCCACACTCAGTAAACACCTAGTATCCATCCCAAACCCAGGCCTCACACACAGCGCAACCCTGATGACGCTCTAAGCAGTGACAGACCAAGAGTCTATTGATGCTTTTGACAGTTTTCTCCCTGTCCCAAGTTTGGGGGAAAAAACGTCTACACCCCTTGCAAGACATAGCACAGTTAACACCACCTCCTTCCGCACCTCACAATTCCTTTCCTCCCACTTGCCTCCTGAAATAGACATCATCGTGCCAACTGCCAACCCTCTCTGATTCTCCATTTAGAGAAATCTATGTGGACACTGTCCAAATAAAGAGATGGTCCTTTGACTGAATTCAGGGCCGAGCTTCGACTGGGAAAAAAAGAGGATAGAAGGAAATAAGCGAAATCAACGACCTGTTTTTTTCTTGTTTGTGTATAGTAAAGCTTTTTTGGCTGTGCGCCTTATCCCTGCTAAATCATTTTGAAAGTGGCTCTTTTTCGGAACAGAAGCTGGGTTTGTGGCAGTTCTTCATCTCCGAACCTTGTCTGTGTGGTTTTCCCATCATACCTCTCCCCCTGTTAGTGGTTTCTCTTGCGTTTCCACGGCAGTAAACCAGGGTGTGCCTGTCTTGTGAAATGATTAGTGTTATCCAGAATCCATGGGACGTCCCTACCCTAAACCCTAACCTTAACCCCTACCCTACCCTAACCTTAACTTTAACCCTTACCTAACCCTAACCCTTAACCAATTTAAAATTCAACTTCAATGGGGTGACGTCAGAGTTGGGACACCCTAAGGAATCCGTTGAGACTTGTCTCTTGTGAAATGTCACACCTGCCCATCATGAACTTTCACCATTGTAAACACCTGCCTGAACGGCAGGCTTCCCATTCCGATTTCTGTACACCTCTCCATCAACCAGGGTTTCCGTTAGCCAGTAATAGCCACCTTTTGGGCGATAGAAAAATAGAAAAGCCGATAAATACAATTGTCCAAGAGAAAAAATCCCATTGTGAAATAATGCTTTTTAGCCCATTCATTGATGAAAATACCAGTCGATGTAAATTTATTTGACTGGTCATGCTAATTGGTCTATAGGTACATTTTCATAATTTAGTGGAATTCTCTGTCCCATGAAACCGCTCACATGTGCGGTGCGAACATTCACACGTAGCCTACTGCCTTGTGTGCATTGCTGTGTTTATAATGTGAATAAATAACAGTTTATCAACATTTTAAGCTGAACGTTCTGATCTGTAGCATCAGACTAATGGCTTTTAAAAGTTTATTTCATGTATCCTAGGCCTACTGGTTGTATGAAATTGGGATCTATCGTCCCACAACTGTCCCAGAGTCTGTTTGGAATTGGCTATTTCTTTCTCAGCAAGCTGACCAATAGAATAGGTAGACTTTTCCATTATGTGGAATAGTAGATGGACAGGCTAGTGATTTAGCTGTTTATTACTCGTCTTGTTGACTGAGCAAAAGTCAATGTGGACAGTTATTGTAACATGTTCAAAGTGTACATCAGAATTTGGTCATGTATATGCTTCCAGGACATCGCTGCATCCTCAACCTGCATGTTCTGTTAATATGAATGACCATCATCTAAATGTGATTTCTGTCATTCTGAGCACCGTGGGTGGACGCCCAGTGTCATTCTGAGCACCGTGGGTGGACGCCCAGTGTCATTCTGAGCACCGTGGGTGGACGCCCAGTGTCATTCTGAGCACCGTGGGTGGACGCCCAGTGTCATTCTGAGCACCGTGGGTGGACGCCCAGTGTCATTCTGAACAACATGGGTGGACGCCCAGTGTCATTCTGAACAACATGGGTGGACGCCCAGTGTCATTCTGAGCAGTGTGGGTGGACGCCCAGTGTCATTCTGAACAACATGGGTGGACGCCCAGTGTCATTCTGAGCACCGTGGGTGGACGCCCAGAGTCATTCTGAGCAATGTGGGTGGACGCCCAGTGTCATTCTGAGCACCGTGGGTGGACGCCCAGTGTCATTCTGAGCACCGTGGGTGGACGCCCAGTGTCATTCTGAGCACCGTGGGTGGACGCCCAGTGTCATTCTGAGCACTGTGGGTGGACGCCCAGTGTCATTCTGAGCACCGTGGGTGGACGCCCAGTGTCATTCTGAGCACCGTGGGTGGACGCCCATTGTCATTCTGAACAACATGGGTGGACGCCCAGTGTCATTCTGAGCACCGTGGGTGGACGCCCAGTGTCATTCTGAGCACCGTGGGTGGACGCCCAGTGTCATTCTGAGCACCGTGGGTGGACGCCCAGTGTCATTCTGAGCACCGTGGGTGGACGCCCAGTGTCATTCTGAGCACCGTGGGTGGACGCCCAGTGTCATTCTGAACAACATGGGTGGACGCCCAGTGTCATTCTGAACAACATGGGTGGACGCCCAGTGTCATTCTGAGCAGTGTGGGTGGACGCCCAGTGTCATTCTGAACAACATGGGTGGACGCCCAGTGTCATTCTGAGCACCGTGGGTGGACGCCCAGAGTCATTCTGAGCAATGTGGGTGGACGCCCAGTGTCATTCTGAGCACCGTGGGTGGACGCCCAGTGTCATTCTGAGCACCGTGGGTGGACGCCCAGTGTCATTCTGAGCACCGTGGGTGGACGCCCAGTGTCATTCTGAGCACTGTGGGTGGACGCCCAGTGTCATTCTGAGCACCGTGGGTGGACGCCCAGTGTCATTCTGAGCACCGTGGGTGGACGCCCAGTGTCATTCTGAACAACATGGGTGGACGCCCAGTGTCATTCTGAGCACCGTGGGTGGACGCCCAGTGTCATTCTGAGCACCGTGGGTGGACGCCCAGTGTCATTCTGAACAACATGGGTGGACGCCCAGTGTCATTCTGAACAACATGGGTGGACGCCCAGTGTCATTCTGAGCAGTGTGGGTGGACGCCCAGTGTCATTCTGAACAACATGGGTGGACGCCCAGTGTCATTCTGAGCACCGTGGGTGGACGCCCAGAGTCATTCTGAGCAATGTGGGTGGACGCCCAGTGTCATTCTGAGCACCGTGGGTGGACGCCCAGTGTCATTCTGAGCACCGTGGGTGGACGCCCAGTGTCATTCTGAGCACTGTGGGTGGACGCCCAGTGTCATTCTGAGCACCGTGGGTGGTGGCTCTAATCAGGTTTCACAACAAATGCATATGGGTCCGGTAAATTTCTCAAATGTCCGCTAAATTAAAATGTTGCCGGTTAATATCCGGCGCCAAACTTTCCTAACAGAAACCCTGCTATCAAAATGTTGTTGTGTTTTGGATGCGCTTCTCTGGAAACATTTTGTGATAAGTTCAAGCAGGATAAAAAAGCACTACCATTTCAACCTGTCATTAGAGATCCTTTATTCTAAAGACCCACATGAAAAGAGATGCCAGCTGTGGAAACCATCTCTCTCTCTCTCTCTCTCTCTCTCTCTCTCTCTCTCTCTCTCTCTCTCTCCCCCTCTCTCTTCCCCCCTCTCTATCTGTCTCTCTCTCTCCCCCCTCTCTCTATCTCCCTCTCCCCCACCCTCTCTCTCTTTCTCTTCCCATCTCTCTGTGCCTCTCTCTCTCTCTCCCTCTCTCTTTCTCTTCACATCTCTCTGTGCCTCTCTCTCTCTCTCTTTCTCTTCACCTCTCTGTGCCTCTCTCTCTCCCTCTCTCTCCTGTCCTCAGTGGGGAAAGCCCTGCGGTCCTGCATTAGTAACTCTACTCCAATTGAAACACACAAAAGGACTAGAAGCTCATAGCCACATGTTTCCTCCTACTGAGCCGGGACAGATTCATACTGTATACCGTACACACACACAGGGTCTCACTCTCAGCCAATCACATATGACACACGCGCAAACATACCAACACACTCGCAAACAGACACGTACACTAAACCCCTTCACAACATCTGCTGAAGAAATTAATCAGATTCCTCTGATGACAGTGAGAACGAGGCCGCAGAGATGTAGAGAACATCTATGAATCTCTATTTGTTTACCTATCCCTTCTGACTGGCTGGCATGGGACCAAAACACAGACAGGAGAGAAGGAAGAGGAGGAGCCAAGAAAAGGTTCTCACACACATTTCTGTGGTGTGTTATGTGCATCAGCAGCCCCTCCCCGAGCCACTCTCCGTACCCCTTACCTCATGGGACGCCCTAGGCCTATGGATAAGCTCCTTGAAGGAAAAGAAGGGGACAGGAGAGATTAAGGGAGGGACAGAGGGAGTCCCAAAACAGGCTAGATCAGAAAGGACTACTAAATAACCACTGAGCTCCCAGAATCCCTCTGGGGTCATCATGTGACACAAACACAAAGTCAGGAAAAACAGCTGTTCTACGTTAGGTACTGGGAGGAAATGAAAAGAGGGAAAGACAAGGAAGGAGGGAGGGAGAGAGATTCTTATTGGCATGTGTTACTTGCATGAGGATATTATGCAGCGCAAATGTGGACATTGATAGCTCGCTTAACGACCCATAACTAATATAACATAGTTTGTATATACACACACACGCATGCACACACGCACGCACACAGACAGACACACACGCGCACGCACGCACACACACACACGCAGACACACACACAGACACACACACACGCACGCACACAGACAGACAGACAGACAGACACACACGCATGCACGCACACAGACAGACACACACACACACACGCACACACAGACACGCACGCACACAGACAGACAGACAGACAGACAGACACACACACACACACACAGACAGACACGCACACACACGCAGACAGACACGCACGCACACAGACAGACACACACACGCGCACACACGCACACGCGCACACAGACAGACACATACACACACACACGCACGCACGCACACAGACACACACACACACACGCACGCACACACACACAGACAGACACGCACACAGACGCAGACAGACAGACACACACAGACACTGTTAGGGTTGACGGAAAAACACAAACATATGCACACGGTCAGGCACGCACACATACACATGTGCACAAACTCCAACAATGCACCTAACCTCTCTCTGACCTGGGCCAACTGAGGACAACTGGTGAATGGTAGTATTTTACAGTGTCCTTTACTGCTAAGAATGTATGCTTTCCCACCACAAGGCTATTCAATGTAGAACTTGGAGTTGAGTAATGCAGTTAAAAGCACTATAAAAAACTGCAATGTGATTCTATAGACGGTGCAATGGTATATTTAAGACTTCAGCATGGTGGTTGTGGAGGTTTCTATAGCTTTTACAGGTTTGCAGACAGACAGGGAGCCTTGGCTCACAATCAGCCAGCTGTGTGGAAACTCACAGCTCCTGGATCAGTTTAGGACAGATACAAGCAATCAGGTACCATTGGAGGAGGTGATGCTCAGGACAGTGTGTGTGTGTGCGCGTGTGTTTTTATGTACAGTGTGTGTATGAGTCCACATGATAGGGGTGGGTCCTTATTATGCAGATGTTATTGGGATGAATCTTGTCCTGCAGGCAGAGTTGAGCGGTTACCGCTAGATGGGCCAGCCGCAAAATAAACATTTGCTATATCGTTAAAAAAAACTATGAAAACAAAAATTTGCTTTTTTTTTAGGTTAATTTAAAGTTTGTTTTTTATTATTATTATTATATTTTATTTTCACACCTTTATTTAACCAGGTAGGCCAGTTGAGAACAAGTTCTCATTTACAACTGCAACCTGGCCAAGATAGAGCAAAGCAGTGCGACACAAACAACAACACAGAGTTACACATGGGATAAACAAACGTACAGTCAATATCACAATAGAAAAGTGTGGGCAAATGTAGTAACATTTGGGAGGTAAGGCAATAAATAGGCTATAGTGGCGAAATAATTACAATTTAGCAATTAAACACTGGAGTGATAAATGTGCAGAAGATGAATGTGCAAGTAGAGATACTGGGGTGCAAAGGAGAAAAGAAAAAAGACAATATGGGGATGAGGTAGTTGGGTGGGCTCTTTACAGATGGGCTATGTACAGGTCAATGATTGGTAAGCTGCTCAGACAGCTGATGCTTAAAGTTGGTGAGGGAGATATAAGTCTCCAGCTTCAGTGATTTTTGCAATTCGTTCCAGTATTTGGCAGCAGAGAACTGGAAGGAAAGGCGGCCAAAGGAGGAGTTAGCTTTGGGGGTGACCAGCGAAATATAACTCCTGGAGCGTGTGCTACGGGTGGGTGTTGCTATGGTGACCAGTGAGCTGAGATAAGGCAGGGCTTTACCTAGCAAATACTTATGGATGACCTGGAGCCAGTGGGTTTGGCGACGAATATGAAGCAAGGGCCAGCCAATGAGAGCATACAGGTCGAAGTGGAGGGTATGTTTGGCAGCATGAGTGAAGGATGATTTGTTTGTGAAATAGGAAGCCGTTTCTAGATTTAATTTTGGATTGGAGATACTTAATGTGACTCTGGAAGGAGAGTTTACAGTCTAACCAGACACCTAGGTATTTGTAGTTGTCCACATATTCTAAATTAGAATCATCCAGAGTAGTGATGCTAGACAGGCAGGCGGGTGCGGGCAACGATCGGTTGAAGAGCATGCATTTAGTTTTGCTTGCATTTAAGAGCAGTTGGAGGCCACGGAAGTGTTGTCTGGCATTGAAGCTCATCTGGAGGTTTGTTAACACAGTGTCCAAAGAAGGGCCAGATGTATACAGAATGGTGTCATCTGCGTAGAGGTGGATCAGAGAATCACCCACAGCAAGAGTGACATCATTGATATATACAGAGAAAAGAGTCAGCCTGAGAATTGAACCCTGTGGCACCCCCATAGAGACTGCCAGAGGTCCAGACAACAGGCCCTCCAATTTGACACAGTGAACTCTATCTGAGAAGTAGTTAGTGAACCAGGCGAGGCAATCATTTGATAAACCAAGGCTGTTGAGTCTGCCGATAAGAATGCGGTGATTGACAGTCGAAAGCCTTGGCCAGGTCGATGAATACGGCTGCACAGTACTGTCTTTTATCGATGGCGGCTATGATATCGTTTAGGACCTTGAGCGTGGCTAAGGTGCACCCGTGACCAGCTCGGAAACCAGATTGCATAGCAGAGAAGGTACGGTGGGATTCAAAATGGTCGGTGATCTGTTTGTTAACTTGGCTTTCGAAAGACTTTAGAAAGGCAGGGCAGGATGGATATAGGTCTGTAACAGTTTGGGTCTAGGGTGTCACCCCCTTTGAAGAGGAGGATGACCGCGGCAGCTTTCCAATCTTTAGGGATCTCAGACGATATGAACAGGCTAGTAATAGGGGTTGCAACAGCTGATTTGTAGGTGAGGCATAAAGTTAGCAATGTGGTTAGGGTTATGTTTAAAATCAGATTTTATTACTTTGTCGGTATGCAAGTTAGTGACCACCCTGCAGAGCTAACTCCAGGACAAGATTCATCCCAATAAATGCCAACCTACCCTTATTATTCCTCCTAGTATGGAACCAGGAAAGGGAACACCTGTCTCTAACATATCAACTCACAATGCATACACACAGGCCTACATATAGCCAGATTAAATAATTCCCCTTATCACTCTAAAGAGAAGGGGATCATTCACTGAAAGAGAAGGGGATCATTCACTGAGGGGATCAAGTTGAATTTTTTTGCCACCGACCAAAACACACACACCACAGGCGGCTGGTGAGGGAAGAACAGTTCATAATAATGACAGAAAACCATCAAACACATGGCTACGAGCCCATCCTCCCCAATTAATGTGCCACCAACAACCTGGCGAACTCCCTGGACATCGCTTTGTATGGACTACAAAGGGAAAACCATCCGCGAGTTGCCCAGTGACGCGAGCCTACCAGACGAGCTAAATGCCTTTTATGCTCGCTTCGAGGCAAGCAACACTGAAGCATGCATGAGAGCACCAGCTGTTCCGGACGACTGTGTGATCACGCTCTCCGTAGCCGAATGGAGTAAGCCCTTAAACAGGTCAACATCACAAGGCCGTGGGGCCAGATGGATTACAAGGCCGTGGGGCCAGATGGATTACCAGGACGTGTACTCCGAGCATGCGCAGATCAACTGGCAAGTTTCTTCACTGACATTTTCAACCTCTCCCTGACCGAGTCTGTAATACCTAAATGTTTCAAGCAGACCACCATAGTCCCTGTGCCCAAGAGAGTAAAAGTAACCTGCTTAACTGACTACTTCCCGTAACACTCACGTCGGTAGCCATGAAGTGCTTTGAAAGTGAGCAAGACAAAGGAGCTGATCGTGGACTACAGGAAAAGGAGGGCGGAACACGCCCCCATTCACATCGACGGGGCTGTCCCACACGGTCCCACGTGATATCATGGATGTGATGTGCAAATCAGCGCTAGAAAACTGATCGCGCAAATGTCACCATTACGATTTTTTTTGTGCGTGCCGCCCCCGGCAAGATGCCACCCTGGGCGGCTGCCCATGTTGCCTATACCTAAATCCTCCACTGTTTCACGGTAAGGTCTCTCTCTCTCTGTTGTATTCGGCGCATGTGACAAATACAATCTGATTTTGATTTAATTTGACCTAGACGCTCGGCTGACACGGTAGGGTCAGTGCAGCTACTCCAGTAGAAAAAACATACACACACATAAAGAGAGTCTGTGCAGGGGCTAGAGCTGGGTCTTACACGGGCGGCCGGGAGAGAGAGAGGAGAGAGAGGGAGAGAGAGAGATGAGAGAGAGGGAGAGAGAGAGAGAGAGAGATGAGAGAGAGGGAGAGAGAGGGCGAGAGAAGAGAGAGAGATGGAGAGAGAGAGAGAGAGGGAGAAAGAAGAGAGAGAGATGGAGAGGGAGAGAGAAGAGAGAGAGATGGAGAGAGAAGAGAGAGAGAGGGAGAAAGAAAGAGAGTTAGGTAGGGATAGATCATGAAAGACTGAATATGCAAGAGAGTGAGGGAGATAGAGGAATAGAGAGGGGGGATGGAATGAGAGAAGTACACTGAAATGTCATGCCTATTTTATAGGTCTAATTAAAACAGAATATTTCCACAGGGGGAAAACTATGGCTCTCTACAATGTGTGACTGGACTTTTTATACTATGTCTGTCTCATGGGCCCAGGCATGAATGAGACTCTTATTATGGTCTTTACTGAGTTGGTCTTCATTTCAATACAAGGATGATCCATTCCAGACATTAATGCCACAGTCATGTTACAGTGGTCAAATATGACTTCTGCAGCTTTTTTTGTATTCATCTACCGGTATTCATCAGCTCTGATACTAAATTATAATTTCCCCAAGGAACTGAGAATTCTCTTGGGGGAAAAAACCTAAACTTCCACCCTTTGACTCTATGTCATCATTCCAGTAATGTCACCCGTTGAAACCATAATGCTCTCCCAATGTTGTTTGACATGCGTGCGTGTGTGTGAGTGTGTGTACGTGGTTGTATGCATACATGCGTGTGTGTTGTTTGAGTCACAGAAAACCCAAACCTCTTCCTAATTACACAGTGGATCTAGGCAGAGCAGAGCCTTGGCTACCCATCATGCATCATGTTTTACATAAATAGTGGTCTGACGAAAACAACAGTCAGGGTTACCATCACTCTGGGTCTGGACAGACGGTTAATCCAGGAATGGACCATAATGAACTTTTTAGGGAAGGGAGGGAGGGGTGGCTGGAGTGTGTGTGTTTGTGTGTGTATGCGTGTGTAGGTATGTGTGCGTATGCGTGTGTCTGTGTGTGTCTGTGTGTGCGTGTGTCTGTGTGTGTGTGTCTGTGTGTGTGTGTGTGTGTCTGTGTGTGTGTGTGTCTGTGTGTATATGTGTGTGTATATGTATGTGTATGTGTGTGTGTTTGTGTGTGTGTGTACTGTGTGTGTGTGTATGTGTGTGTATATGTGTGTGTGTATGTGTGTGTATGTTTGTGTGTGTGTCTGTGTGTGTTGTGTGTGTCTGTGTGTGTGTATGTGTCTCTGTGTGTGTGTGTGTGTGTGTGTGTGTGTGTGTGTGTGTGTGTGTGTGTGTGTGTGTGTGTGTGTGTGTGTGTGTGTGTATGTTTGTGTGTGTGTGTGTGTGTGTGTGTGTGTGTGTGTGTGTGTGTGTGTGTGTGTGTGTGTGTGTGTGTGTGTGTGTGTGTGTGTGTGTGTCTGATGGGAGGTATGGTCCCTTACCGTAGAGCTGGGCGATATGAACAAAATCCATATTGCAATAAATTGCCTGAATTGATGCAATAACGATGAATAGAACACTAAGTTTACAAAATGAAGGTGCCCCACACCAAAACATATATCCTTCAAACTACTACTACTAGTTTGATTGTTGTAGCCATCAATTGTCCCAGTAACAATCACCCATATTAGTAAACTTATTTCATTTCAAACTGCACATTTCTCGAGTGTAGGGTACTTACCATGCTTCTGCATTGCTTGCTGTTTGGGGTTTTAGGCTGGGTTTCTGTATGGCCACTCCAGTACCTTGACTTTGTTGTTCTTAAGCCATTTTGCCACAACTTTGGAAGTATGCTTGGGGTCATTGTTCATTTGGAAGACCCTTTTGAGACCAAGCTTTAACTTCCTGACTGAGGTCTTGAGATGTTGCTTCAATGTATCCATAGAATTTACCTCCCTCATGATGCCATCTATTTTGTGAAGTGCACCAGACCCTCCTGCAGCAAAGCCCCCAACAACATGATGCTGCCACCCCAGTGCTTCACGGTTGGGATGATGTTCTTCGGCTTGCAAGCCTCCCCCTTTTTCCTCCAAACATAACGATGGTCATTATCACCAAACAGTTCTACTTTTGTTTCATCAGACCAGAGAACATTTCTCCAAAAAGTAGGATCTTTGTCCCCATGTGCAGTTGCAAACCGTAGTCTGGCTTTTTTATGGCGGTTTTGGAGCAGTGGCTTCTTCTTTGCTGAGCGGCATTTCAGGTTATGTCGATATACGACTCGTTTTACTGTGGAAATAGATACTTTTGTACCTGTTTCCTCCAGCAACTTCACAAGGTCCTTTGCTGTTGTTCTGTGATTGATTTGCACTTTTCGCACCAAAGTACGTTCATCTCTAGGAGAATGCGTCTCCTTCGTGAGCGTTATTACGGCTGCATGGTCCCATGGTGTTTATACTTGCGTACTACATCCACAGGTACACCTCCAATTGACTCAAATGATGTCAAATAGCCTATCAGAATCTTATAAAGCCATGACATAATTTTCTGGAATTATCCAAGCTGTTTAAAGGCACAGTCAACTTAGTGTATGTTAACTTCTGACCCACTGGAATTGTGATACAGTGAATTATAAGTGTTGGAAATATTACAATTGTTGGAATAATTACTTGTGTCACGCACAAAGAAGATGTCCTAACCGACTTACCAAAACTATAGTTTGTTAAAAAGACATTTGTGGAGTGGTTGAAAAACGAGTTTTAATGACTCCAGCCTAAGTGTATGTAACCTTCCGACTTCAACTGTATATCATGTCATCGGGGATAATAGCTATGGAATGATTATCTATGTAAATGGTTGGCTCTCTGTACTTAAAGCTGGATGAGCTAGGCTTGGCCCTCAGTCTCCTCGCTGTAATCCCTGGTGTCAGGGGATCTGTGCTAGCCTAGCCTAGGTTAGCCGTGTTAAGTGGAATGCAACAGTGTTGCTCTGAAGCTTCTCAACCCCTCATTATCTCACAATGGGCTTACTGACACAATGAAGACAGCAGTGTAGATCATGTGTTGGGGTATTGAAAGTCAGGTATTTATAGGCACATTAGAAGAATAAGAATCTCTATCTGCCAGAGACAAATCTAGAAGCATTTAGAAAGGTGCACATAGAGCCATTCACCTCAACTACAGACTACACAGACAGAGCATTTTTGACATTATCTATCATATTGTAGGTTCTGCGGTTAAAAGGAAACTTTTGGCGAGATGACACTGCACACACACACAGTGAGACACACAGGGTGTGGAAATTTCCCTTCAGTCTGAGAAGAGAGCATTCCACAAGGAGAAGGAGTACATTCAGATCCATTCACTAGCACGGCTGCAGTCTGAGCGGCTGTGTGTCTGTCTGTCTGTCTGTCTGTCTGTGTGTGTGTGTGTGTGTGTGTGTGTGTGTGTGTGTGTGTGTGTGTGTGTGTGTGTGTGTGTGTGGCCCGCACATGTGTGTGTGATGAACCCAGTTCACACAGTCTCCCATAGAGTGACATTGAGTAATAAAGGAGCAGGGACTCACTGACCCTTCTGGCCTTAACAACTACAGCTCCCAAGATGGACTCTTATCTCCACGGCAACCAGCAGACATCCCCAGCCTGAGGCTACAGCACCACCGCACACACACAGGAAATGATGTCACCTTGAGGGACCACTTCTGGAGTAACAAAACAACGGCAATCACTTTGTATGACAACAGGCTAAAATAAAAAATCTGCATGGTTTATGCTTATTGTAATAGTAAACCAGTTTGAGAGAACCCACTGAAAAAACAGTGGTACTTGACTTGAAGCTAGGTGAGTAGAATCTAGAATCTCCTGATCTTCATGGAGAGCCATACAATATGATACAATGAAAGCATATGGCATGGAGAAAAGCAGTCCCCTATTTCTAGAATGGAGGTTAGGTTATAATGACCATGTGTAGGAGTGGTTATTATGGATGACAAAAGGAGAATGTGATGAGAGGTCTTTATACAGATGGAGGATCTTCATTTGAACAGTTTCTCTCAGCAGGAAAATAATCAGCAACAGGAAATGTGAATTTTTGTGTGAATTACAATTAAATGACATTTTTGTAGGGGTTTATACTTTTTTTGTTGGGGTAAATAAATAAAGTCTGACATTTTAAAGTGGAAATGACAAACTTTAGAAGCCATTTTAAACACTACACATTGGTATTGCCTGCTGTGCATATCTGTATGGAAAAATGCAGCTCCCCTCATATAGTGGAAGGTTAAGGTAAAGTAATGGTAAGCTGCAGTTGATATCAGACTGAATCTGGAGCTATCTGACAGCTATCTGCTACAGCACGTTCATCAGCGGAGAGATGTGACGACCAGAATATTACTTGCTTCTCTTCTTTTCCTCACTGACACAAACAACCCCAGCCTCAGGGTGGCCAGCCAGCATGGCTCCAGAAAGTAGTAAGGGAAAGAGTGACACATTGGAAAGGAGAGCTGCAACAGCAACATGCATGCCCAGTCACTGTCATTCATAATTATGTTGTAATCCTTTGAACTAATCCTTGGAAATTAACACACACACACACACATAATACTTGCACACACTCACACACACCGTAGTCTAAAATAAGGGTGAATACCCAGTGCTTATGAGTCATTAGCCATAATTCTCTCCACAGCATGGGATCCCTTACAGTCTAACAGTACCAGCTCAGTAGAGCCTTACAGCTTTACAATACCAGCTCAGTAGAGCCCTACAGCCTTACAATACCAGCTCAGTAGAGCCTTACAGCCTTACAGTACCAGCTCAGTAGAGCCCTACAGCCTTACAATACCAGCTCAGTAGAGCCCTACAGCCTTACAATACCAGCTCAGTAGAGCCCTACAGACTTACAGTAACAGCTCAGTAGAGCCTTACAGCCTTACAGTACCTGCTCAGTAGAGCCTTACAGTACCAGCTCAGTAGAGCCTTACAGTACCAGCTCAGTAGAGCCTTACAGTCTTACAATACCAGCTCAGTAGAGCCCTACAGACTTACAGTAACAGCTCAGTAGACCCTTACAGTACCAGCTCAGTAGAGCCTTACAGCCTTACAGTACCTGCTCAGTAGAGCCTTACAGTACCAGCTCAGTAGAGCCTTACAGTACCAGCTCAGTAGAGCCTTACAGTCTTACAATACCAGCTCAGTAGAGCCCTACAGACTTACAGTAACAGCTCAGTAGAGCCTTACAGCCTTACAGTACCAGCTCAGTAGAGCCTTACAGTACCAGCTCAGCAGAGCAGCTAGATTAAGGTGTCCGCATGCTTCCCTGACGAAACAGTTTGGAAGAGTTTGTGCATATATTGCGACAACCTTTTGTTAGTTTTTGACTTTGGTCAAGTTTTTTTCAGCTGTTCTGGCACACAACATTTTTTCTCAAGGCAAGCTGAAGTCTGTAGCCGAAGTCTCCGCCCCTTTGTCGGTGATTGATCAACAGTATCGATTCTTCAATAAAGTCTTTGTTGTATTTGTTGAACTCATGTTCATGCACATTTTTCCATTGAGAAATACTGCACCAAGCAGCTTATTTAGATGTAAAACTGTGCAATTAAGATCTCTGCAAAAAAGTCCAAATTAATGGCTGATTTCTTGAGTTATCCTAGATTAATTCAGACTATTTTGAAGAAGTGTATACTGGCTAAGGCGTCTCAAAATGGACAAACAGCAGAATTGCTGTGTTTTTGTTTTAAAGGAGTATGTGAGCAGACTCGTTTGGTTCAGCCCAACTAAAGCATGCTGACACCTTTAAAAGGAGGGATGGATACACTCTTAGAAAAAAAAGGTTAAATCTAGAACCTAAAATAGTTTTGGGCTGTCACCCCCCCCACCCCCCCACAACAAAACAAAATGTATATAATTGAATTCATTTTTCCTACTAGCTCTGACTTAGCAGATAGCTACTTTATTGAGGAAAAATGTACTTACTATGACTGTGATATTTGGTTGTCCCACCTAGCTATCTTAAGACTAATGCACTAAGTCGCTATGGATAAGAGCGTCTGCTAAATGACTAAAATGGAAATGGAAAATGAGAAGGAGAGGGAGGAAGGGAGAGGGCTGCTAAATCTGTCTCTCAATGTCCATTCGGCCTGGGCCAGGGTTATAAAGCACTCTTTACAGAGGACTGGCGTTGGGGAAACACACTGGGCCTTTTAACTAAGACTGGGCTGGCTAACTCCCCCCTATCGGTTCTCACCAACGCCTAGTCCCATACACACACTGATACAGTACACACACACACATACGCACGCACACACCAACACGCCTACGCACACATACAAACACATACTCTCTTACGCACATCTACACTGGGTACTGTACAAGTGCACACAGTGTACTAACAAACAAACAGAGCACACGTGCCAAAACTGTTTATTCATGTAAATAGGAGGTAACAGTGTGAGAGTGAGGAGAACTCCCTAGCCCATAACTACCTTATGGAAATATGGCTATGGCTTTGGCTCCAGTCTACACTGTTCATTTGATGTCTCCTCCATGGTCCTTCACGGCCAAAAGCATTCATTTACTATCAATTATAAGGGTCGATAAGGTCAATTGTGTTCATTCACGGTCAACTACAGTGAACGAGTTTTGTTCAGGATCAATCGTTTTCATCAACCGTCAGAGGCATTCATTCACGGTCAACTACAGTGAACGAGTTTTGTTCAGGATCAATCGTTTTCATCAACCGTCAGAGGCGTTCATTCACGGTCAACTACAGTGAACGAGTTTTGTTCAGGATCAATCGTTTTCATCAACCGTCAGAGGCGTTCATTCACGGTCAACTGTACTCATTTAAAGTCAACAGCATTAGTTCACGGGTCAATGGGCTGTAATCAGTGTGTTGCATGTTTCAGTGAGGCGTTCATCAGGCTGTCTGGCCTGTCTGCCTGTCAGGCTGGGAGAAATGCTTTTTCCCGTGGAAGGAATCTGATCACTGTACTGTAGGAGGCCAAACTGTGTGATGTTAGTGGGAGGAGAGAGGGAGGGTAGTTCAGGGAATCAAAGACTGAAAGAATCAAAGGTGAAAGACAGACAGGAAAAGAAAGTTATAAAGAAAACGAGAGAGAACAGAGAGGGAGGAGAAGGAAAAGAGAGGACATGTGGAGAGAAAGAGAAAGAAAGAGAGAGAATAAAGAGAAGAGAAGAAATTTAGAGTGTTTCGAGAGGAGAGGGTAAACACTTCATATATTCATATTCATGAGTGGAATATTACAGCTCTCTGAGGGACTGCCACCTGTTTTGGGGACAGGGGATCGTCTCCCTCCTTCTCTTTCACACACACCACACACCCAAGTCCTCATTCCGGGGTGAATGCCTTGTGGCTTTCTCAGTGCATGGGAGCATTGCAAGAATTGTTTGGGAAGAGGAACGCAGACGCGAGTTTTTCCTGCTCTTCCAACCCCCTCATTTAGCTGTCCGCCTGGGATCTTTTACACATATAGTATAAATAGACAGGCAGCAACAGGAGTCAGGAGAGAAAGAGGGAGAAAGAGAGAGCAGGAAGGAGAAGGGGTTAGAGAGGGAAAGCATAGTGATAACCAGATGGGGATTTTCCACCAATCCTGGTCCGGTCACAGAGTTCACATAACGTCTCCAAAGGGTAAAGGTCAGAACATTTACAGTATGCTAAGCTATTCACCAAGCTATTTATGCTAAGCTATTCACCAAGCTATTTATGCTAAGCTATTCACCAAGCTATTTGTACTATGTACTGTATACTAGGGATGCACGATATATCGGTAAACATATCGGAATCGGACGATATTAGCTAAAAATGCCAACATCGGTATCGGCCGATGTCTAGTTTAACGCCGATGTGCAAAACCGATGTCAAAGCTGACATGCATACCTACATGACATAATGACGCCACATAATGTTTTGCACTATACGTGCAGAACAGCATTCCTAACCAAGCCCACAATGTGTGGATCGAGCAGTCAACAAGTTGAGCAGTCATTTGAAAGAGTAAAAACTGCGAGACAACTCAAAGGCGAAATCCATTAATGTCAAGATAATGGAATTCATTGCCCTTGACAATCAACCGTTCTCTGTCATGGGTTATGTTGGCTTTTGCCGACTGGTCGAGCACCGGTACACACTACCAAGTGCGCTATTTTTCAGATGTTGCTTTACCGGAGTTACACAGTAATAGCGTCACTGCTATTAGCTTCACGACATACATACTATGGAACGCCGTTTGGGTCTTTGCATGTCAAAAAAGATACAGTAGCACTGCCAAAGCTGTACAAAAAGGTCTGCAAACAAGCAAACACCGGCCATGTACGATATTTACAACACCGTGGTAATAAAGCATCATTTGTTGTAGCTAGCTTTGGCTTGGTACCTAGCTAGCACCAATACAACCAGCCTAAAAACAATGACCAGTAGAAACTGCAGTCATTTTCACTATTCTTAGCAATGATTTAGGAGTAAGTAAGTAAGTATTAGCTAGGTTGTCACTTGTTCGCCTATTGAAATTGAACTTGAACTTAAAGCTAAAGTTATAAGCAGCCAGCTAGCTTCATCTGGCTAGTTAGGCTCTACCGGACCGGGTTATGTGTTGTGAAGCCAGCCACAATAAGGATTAGGCACAACAGTGGAATTTGCGGTTTGCCTTCAAAATAAAAGTACGTCATTGACAGTGATGCAAATGAATGCAAATAGTAGAATTATGCCATACTTTTATTTTGAAGGCTAACCACAAAGTCCACTATTGTGGACTAATCCTTATTGTGGCTAGCTTCACATAGATGGGTCCGACCACCATTAATCAATGTCTTATAAATTAGGGTTATTTTAGATGATGACACCTAGCTATCTATAGCTACTGAAACAGATTATGTCGTTTTGCTATGTTTTTGGGGAAGAACAGTGTTTGCATCAATGAGCTAGCTTTTTTTTATTGACCAGCACTGTAGGTGCACGAGACAACTTTGCCAACATCATAGCATTCGTATCGATGAATCGTTGTGACATATGAAATACGAGTGATGGTGTTATCAATGTGTAATAACTATGTAAAAAATGTATGAACGCGTTAAATTATTATGTGATGTGCAGTCATGTTCAGGTCCTGATTGGTCAACAAGCTTATTTGACACATCAAATAGTGTTATTTGACATGCAAAGACCCAAGCGGTGTTCCATAGAAATCCTGGTTGAGAATGAAACGACTGAACGAATTAACAACGAAACAGCGCGGCAAGTAAGTGAAAGAAATAGGTTTTGATTATGTTTTACTGGTAATGGGGACATACGCAAATGCCAACAAAATTACTTTTTGGTCAGTGTGTGTGTGTGTAACCTTTATTTAAGAACAAATTCATATGTACAATGACGGCCTACCTACCTCAGCTAAACCCTGACGACACTGGGACAACTGTGTCGTCCCTATGGGACTCCCAATTACGTCCGGATGTGATACAGCCTGGATTCGAACCAAGGACTGTAGAGACGCTTTTTGCACTGAGATGCAGTGCCTTAGACCGCTGCGTCCGTGTGTGTGTTAACTATTTAACTGTACTAGAATGCTTAAAAGGGTGCTAAAATGTTAAATATTGGTAATCGGTATCGGTACCATTTTTTTTGGCAAGGAAAATATTGGATATCGGTATTGACCAAAAATGTCATATTGGTGCAGCACTACTGTATACAGTACTGTAGTCGGGGAGACTGGGGTACGTTGAGACATTTCAGCATCACTCCGTCACGGGAAATATAGCATTATTTTTAACAAAGATATCTTCATTTCAGGATGTTGCATATCCCTGGAAATAATCCGAATTCATGTAAAGATGAGTTTTGGCACAATTTAAGTTGACAAGGTAAGTTAAGCCACCAACAAATGTCTTTACTGAATTAAATATTACCACTACCTTTTCAAAACCATGCCTACCTTTATTTCTCAAACACAAATCAAATCAATCACTTCTTTGTCTTTTAATCATTTGAACACTTTAAACATACTGTAGGCCCTGTTGTTACCTCATATCCCAGTGATAATGCCTTAAATTACACCTGGGAAAAAACACTTCAATTTGCTCAACTATTGGCTCACTTACCGCCACACAGATGGTCATGAGTCATGGCCACAGTAAAACACTATGTGACCGTTGAGTCATGGTAATCTCCTCTTATGCACTCTGGACATGTGTTAATAGTACTGGGCTCTATAGTCCCTCCATCAGGTCCTAATGGCCTGGTACTCAGAGCTCTATTGTCCGTCCATCAGATCCTTATGGCCTGGTACTCAGGAATCTATTTTACCTCCATCAGGTCCTAATGGCTGGTATTTTTATTTATTTTACCAGGCAAGTCAGTTAAGAACAAATTCTTATTTTCAATGACGGCCTAGGAACAGTGGGTTAACTGCCTCTTCAGGGGCAGAACGACAGATTTGTACCTTGTCAGCTCGGGGGTTTGAACTTGCAACCTTCCGGTCACTAGTCCAACGCTCTAACCACTAGGCTACCCTGGCTACCCCGGTACTCAGGACTCTATCAGGACGACAATAGCCTGGTACTCAGGGCTTTATTGTCCCTCTAGCTACTCTGACATGAATGCAAATGCAATAGAAAATTACATCAAACACTTATCATCAAAACAGTATCGTGCTCTTAAAACTCACCTCACTGTGATTGATCAGTTTGAAGAAAGAAGTTCAACAACAGGTTGAAACTGAGTAGAAAACATGGTTGTTGTGGATGTTGTTTCAAAGTCTAACACAATGAAATGGACAGTGCTTTCTAAGGTGATGATTATTTCAAAACACCCTTATGCATAGGCTTTACTAATATAAGAGCCCAAGCCCGGAAAAAACTTGCAATTAAAATAATGATTGTGCCGTAATACAATACATAGCCTACCTCATATTACACAAGGCAGAAAAACATTTAAAAAATATACACTTAAGATATCTTTGGTATATAATTGGTCTAGCCTAAATTAAACAAATTCAGAGATAGCCTACAATTATAGTGAATTTGTATTGGATTTTGAATAGCCTAGTAATAGTGCACGTTTTATATTTTCATAATTAATAGGCCGACACGTTACCTTCAGCTACAGAATATCCCACCACTGTGTGTGTCCATCTCCTGGACCTGCTTTAAATTATTATTTTTACGCTCAATTTAGCCACTTCATATGCGCACTCTCACTCCTGAATGGGAAATATATTCTTTCTATATAATTCAGCTAAGTTCAATTATATTCTTCTATTCAATTATATTAAATAATGGCACATGACTTATAAGCATCTCTTGTCTGCTAAATGAACAAGCCTACAGCCTATGTCTTGGAGCTTATAACATACAGTAGGCCAACTCATATTATGTTCTTCTGAAATAAATTTTCTTCATATCATATTTCTTTAGACCTGTCTAAAATAAATAATGGATTTATTGTGATGGTGTACTACATTCAATTGATGTATTATGCTTGTTTAAATGTAGATGTTCCAAAGGTGTTCATCAGCGACTTGTATGTGTGGAGGCCTGAAGATGCTAAATGTGTTTATGTTAATTACCGGTCAATTACCATGAGACCGGCTGTCTTTTGCATGACAATAACCGTCTGACAAATTCCATAACTGACACAGCCCTACCCATGGCCATTGGCTCAATTTAGCCAAAGGCATTATATTGACTACGCATATTATCCCATACAGCTACACGGATGCACTTTCATGCTAGGTTTAGGACCTCATAATAAAGCTTATAGAGACCCCAACTGATGTATAGAACAATCTTTAAATCATCTACTTTGGTTTAGATCAGGGGTTGGAATTGAAATTATTTTTCAATCGTTTATATGTAGACAAAATCATAATTTTTTTCATTCCCTTCCACTGTTCCAACCAGCAAAATAAAGTTCTGGACTGGATCGAACCCCAAAAAATACTGGTTTATTTCGTTCTTCCTGTTCCTTTTAAAACCTCTGAAATCAAATGTTTTTTTTTTTACATTTGCCAGACATTAAATTTCTTCACCAATCAGTGCGGTTAGAGCAGCTGTAACGTAGACGCTGGGAGTCAGGAAGCAGGAACAGTTGGAGAGTTTAATAAAAAATATAAAAAATATAACAGAGTCAGTAACGCCTGATGGGAAACAACAACAGAGTGCTATATATATGAGGCATAATCAGGAAGGTGATAGAGTCCAGGTGTGCCTGATGATGAGGCGCAGGTATGAGTAATGAGGGTTGCCAGGTGGGTGTAGTGATGGGTTGCCAGGACCGGTGGTTAGCAGACCGGCGCCGGAGAGGGGAAGCGGGGTTAGACGTGACAGCAGCTTGTGACTGACATTTTGCGGCTGGGGAGAGCTAAAGAGGTTGGAGAAGGAGGATTGGCTTGAAGCGCTGGACATCTTGTTATGACATGCCTTACCAGAATTAGGCCCACAGCATTATACCAATGGAGGAGTGGTTTCTATGGAGGAACTTTGAATGTCTTTGAACTTCTGAGAGTTGGCTTAGTGTTGGACCAGAGCTAACTAGCTAACAAGCGTGTGCAGAGCGGCACCAGAATTAAAAACACATCTGGTATATGTAACTAGCATTGAAAAAGTGAATTCATTAAAAATCTCTCACTAATTTCTAAATAACGTTTGTAACGTCAGTAGGCTACAGTTTCGGGAAGGGGATGGGCAGGTTGCCTATACACTCACATAAACTGGCAAAGGTTTTCAGCTGGCAGGTAGACACTGGATTACGTTTCTGAGTGACAGTGTGAGGGCTTTGCATAGGCGCCTTGTTGCGTTTTTTGTGGGGGGGTGCCAGGAATGTTAAAGAACGTTATTAACCGGTTCACATGCTTTTAAAATAACGGTTCTGTTCCAGAACATTTCATTATTTTACGTCTTTGCGATTCTGTTCCTTGACCCCTGGTTTAGATACAAGTATCCCTCTCACACAATAAATTAATTGGACCTAATGAAAATCTGTTTTTTTGGACCTAATTTGCCTTCCACTTTTTCCATGTGGTTTCTTCCTTCACAGGCTCAACTTACCCCTTTAGATCAACTTACCCCCTCTCCCCTACAGTTTTATTCCAACTCTCACTCGCTCTAGGGACTAAATAAGGTAAAGAATGATTAAACATACTATATCTCTACTACAGTGGGGCAAAAAAGTATTTAGTCAGCCACCAATTGTGCAAGTTCTCCCACTTAAAAAGATGAGAGAGGCCATCATAGGTACACTTCAACTATGACAGACAAAATGAGAAGGAAATAAGTATTTGGTCACCTACAAACAAGCAAGATTTCTGGCTCTCACAGACCTGTAACTTCTTCTTTAAGAGGCTCCTCTGTCCTCCACTCGTTACCTGTATTAATGGCACCTGTTTGAACTTGTTATCAGTATAAAAGACACCTGTCCACAACCTCAAACAGTCACACTCCAAACTCCACTATGGCCAAGACCAAAGAGCTGTTAAAGGACAACAGAAACAAAATTGTAGACCTGCACCAGGCTGGGAAGAAATCAACTGTGGGAGCAATTATTAGGAAATGGAAGACATACAAGACCACTGATAATCTCCCTTGATCTGGGGCTCCACGCAAGATCTCACCCCGTGGGGTCAAAATGATCACAAGAACGGTGAGCAAAAATCCCAGAACCACACGGGGGGACCTAGTGAATGACCTGCAGAGAGCTGGGACCAAAGTAACAAAGCCTACCATCAGTAACACACTACGCTGCCAGGGACTCAAATCCTGCAGTGCCAGACGTGTCCCCCTGCTTAAGCCAGTACATGTCCAGGCCCATCTGAAGTTTGCTAGGGAGCATTTGGATGATCCAGAAGAAGATTGGGGGAATGTCATATGGTCAGATGAAACCGAAATACAACTTTTTGATAAAAACTCAACTCGTCGTGTTTGGAGGACAAAGAATGCTGAGTTGCATCCAAAGAACACCATACCTACTGTGAAGCATGGGGGTGGAAACATCATGCTTTGGGGCTGTTTTTCTGCAAAGGGACTAGGACGACTGATCCGTGTAAAGGAAAGAATGAATGGGGCCATGTATCGTGAGATTTTGAGTGAAAACCTCCTTCCATCAGCAAGGGCATTGAAGATGAAAAGTGGCTGGGTCTTTCAGCATGACAATGATCCCAAACACACCGCCCGGGCAACGAAGGAGTGGCTTCGTAAGAAGCATTTCAAGGTCCTGGAGTGGCCTAGCCAGTCTCCAGATCTCAACCCCATAGAAAATCTTTGGAGGGAGTTGAAAGTCTGTGTTGCCCAGCAACAGCCCCAAAATATCACTGCTCTAGAGGAGATCTGCATGGAGGAATGGGCCAAAATACCAGCAACAGTCTGTGAAAACCTTGTGAAGACTTACAGAAAATGTTTGACCTCTGTCATTGCCAATAAAGGGTATATAAGAAAGTATTGAGATAAACTTTTGTTATTGACCAAATACTTATTTTCCACCATAATTTGCAAGTACATTTTTTTCTCATTTTGTCTGTCATAGTTGAAGTGTACCTATGATGAAAATTACAGGCCTCTCTCATCTTTTTAAGTGGGAGAACTTGCACAATTGGTGGCTGACTAAATACTTTTTTGCTCCACTGTATATATACAGTAGGGAGAACAAGTATTTGATACACTGCCGATTTTGCAGGTTTTCCTACTTACCAAGCATGAAGAGGTCTGTAATTTTTTTATCATAGGTACACCTCAACTGTGAGAGACGGAATCTAAAACAAAAATCCAGAAAATCACATTGTATGATTTTTAAGTAATTAATTAGCATTTTATTGCATGAAATAAGTATTTGATCACCTACCAACCAGTAAGAATTCCGGCTCTCACAGACCTGTTTGTTTTTCTTTAATAAGCCCTCCTTTTCTCCACTCATTACCTGTATTAACTGCACCTGTTTGAACTCGTTACCTGTATAAAAGACACCTGTCCACACATTCAATCAAACAGACTCCAACCTCTCCACAATGGCCAAGACCAGAGAGCTGTGTAAAGACATCAGGGATAAAATTGTAGACCTGCACAAGGCTGGGATGGGCTACAAGACAATATGCAAGCAGCTTGGTGAGAAGGCAACAACTGTTGGCACAATTATTAGAAAATGGAAGAAGTTCAAGATGACGGTCATTCACCCTCGGTCTGGGGCTCCATGCAAGATCTCACCTCGTGGGGCATCAATGATCATGAGGAAGGTGAGGGATCAGCCCAGAACTACACGGCAGGACCTGGTCAATGACCTGAAGAGAGCTGGGACTACAGTCTCAAAGAAAACCATTAGTAACACACTACGCCTTCATAGATTAAAATCCTGCAGCGCACGCAAGGTCCCCCTGCTCAAGCCAGCGCATGTCCAGGCCCGTCTGAAGTTAAACTCCACTCGCCATGTTAGGAGGAAGAAGAAGGATGAGTACAACCCCAAGAACACCATCCCAACCGTGAAGTATGGAGGTGGAAACATCATTCTTTGGGGATGCTTTTCTGCAAAGGGGACAGGACGACTGCACCGTATTGAGGGGAGGATGGATGGGGCCATGTATTGCGAGATCTTGGCCAACAACCTCCTTCCCTCAGTAAGAGCATTGAAGATGGGTTGTGGCTGGGACTTCCAGCATGACAATGACCCTTAACACACAGCCAGGGCAACTAAGGAGTGGCTCCGTAAGAGGCATCTCTAGGTCCTGGAGTGGCCTAGCCAGTCTCCAGACCTGAACCCAATAGAAAATCTTTGGAGGGAGCTGAAAGTCCATATTGCCCAGCGACAGCCCAGAAACCTGAAGGATCTGGAGAAGGTCTGTATGGAGGAGTGGGCCAAAATCCCTGCTGCAGTGTGTGCAAACCTGGTCAAGAACTACAGGAAACGTATGATCTCTGTAATTGCAAACAAATGTTTCTGTACCAAATATTAAGTTCTGCTTTTCTGATGTATCAAATACTTTTGTCATGCAATAAAATGTCAATTAAACACTTAAAAATCATACAATGTGATTTTCTGGATTTTTGTTTTAGATTCCGTCTCTCACAGTTGAAGTGTACCTATGATAAAAATTACAGACCTCTACATGCTTTGTAAAGTAGGAAAATCGGCAGAGTATAAAATACTTGTTGTCCCCACTGTATACTATATCTATCTATCTATCTATCTATCTATCTATCTATCTATCTATCTATCTATCTATCTATCTATTTATCTATCAAATCATAGTCAATGATCTCTCGTTCTCTCTGTCTGTTTGTCTCTTTCTCACTGTCTGTCTGTCTGTCTGTCTGTCTGTCTGTCTATATGTACTTTTGGTCCCCTAAAATGGGTGGGACATGTAAAAAAAAGCCCTGTAATCTCTAAACGGTTCACTGATATGGATGAAAACCCCCTCAAATTGAAGCTGACAGTCTGTAACCTCATCGTCACTGTATCACTTAACATCCAACGTGCTGGATGTGTCACTGTCCCAATACTTTTGGAGCTCAATTTATATGCGCATGCGCACACACGCACAGCCACACACACACGCACGCGCACACACACGCACAGCCACACACGCACAGCCACGCACACACACACACACAGCCACACACACACACGCACAGCCACACACACACACGCACGCGCACCCACACACTCACGCACACACACACACACACACACACACACACACACACACACACACACACACACACGCACAGCCACACACACACGCACAGCCACACACACACACGCACAGCCACACACACACACGCGCACCCACACACTCACGCACACACACACACACACACACACACACACACACACACACACACACACACACACACACACACACACACACACACACACACACACACACACACACACACACACACACACACACACACACACACACACACACACAGAGCATGCTAAGGTTTGAGAGTAGCAGTTCCAGACAATGGTTTTGTAATCCTGTGGCTGGGTGTGTGATGGAACAGCATGTAGTGATTAGCTGCTCTCCAGCTGGCCCATACACACAGCCAAGGCAACCAGTGTGTGTGTGTGAGTGTGAGTGTGAGTGTGTGAGTGTGAGTGTGTGTGTGTGTGTGTGTGTGTGTGTGTGTGTGTGTGTGTGTGTGTGTGTGTGTGTGTGTGTGTGTGTGTGTGTGTGTGTGAAACGTCAGAGTGGTCAGTGGTTAACAGTGTACTCTGAGTGACTGAATGACCAGAGTCCTGTACAGGACATATCTGCTCCAGAGGCTACTGCACTGTCCAGGAAATACTTCACATGGAACACATTAACACACACTGCCAACAGAGGAAACAAGAGTAAAAGAGAAAAGGAGTGGGAGAGAGAGAGGGTCACAGAGGGAAAGATACGGATATAGTGAGAGAACGACAAAAAGGGGACAGAGTAGTAAATGGAGACAGAGTAAGAAACCTTATTGAAACTTGACCAAATCAACGGGTGATAATTCACATGAATAATCTGGACAATTTGCTGTGGAGTGATAAATGTATTTACAGGCGAGAGCGGTCCAGCTGGCACCAGAGCCAGTGCTCGTCCCTAGGCCAGCCCACACATGCATGCAGGACTGACTGACTGTAGTGTACTGATGTGGACTGACTGTAGCGTACTGATGTGGACTAGCTGTAACGTACTGATGTGGACTAACTGTAGTGTACTGATGTGTACTGACTGACTGTAGTGTACTGATGTGGACTAACTGACTGTAGTGTACTGATGTGGACTGACTGACTGTAGTGTACTGATGTGGACTGACTGACTGTAGTGTATTGATGTGGACTGACTGACTGTAGTGTACTGATGTGGACTAACTGACTGTAGTGTACTGATGTGGACTGACTGACTGTAGTGTACTGATGTGGACTAACTGTAGCGTACTGATGTGGACTAACTGTATCGTACTGATGTGGACTAACTGTAGTGTACTGATGTGGACTAACTGACTGTAGTGTACTGATGTGGACTGACTGACTGTAGTGTACTGATGTGGACTAGCTGTAGCGTACTGATGTGGACTAACTGTAGTGTACTGATGTGGACTAACTGTAGCGTACTGATGTGGACTAACTGTAGCGTACTGATGTGGACTAACTGACTGTAGCGTACTGATGTGGACTAACTGTAGTGTACTGATGTGGACTGACTGACTGTATTGTACTGATGTGGACTAACTGTAGCGTACTGATGTGGACTAACTGTAGTGTACTGATGTGGACTGACTGACTGTAGTGTACTGATGTGGACTAACTGACTGTAGTGTACTGATGTGGACTGACTGACTGTAGTGTACTGATGTGGACTAACTGTAGCGTACTGATGTGGACTAACTGTAGCGTACTGATGTGGACTAACTGTAGTGTACTGATGTGGACTAACTGACTGTAGTGTACTGATGTGGACTGACTAAATGTAGTGTTCTGATGTGGACTAACTGACTGTAGTGTACACATGTGGACTAACTGACTGTAGTGTACTGATGTGGACTGACTGACTGTAGTGTACTGATGTGGACTAGCTGTAGCGTACTGATGTGGACTAACTGTAGTGTACTGATGTGGACTGACTGACTGTAGTGTACTGATGTGGACTAACTGTAGCGTACTGATTTGGACTAACTGTAGCGTACTGATGTGGACTAACTGTAGTGTACTGATGTGGACTAACTGTAGCGTACTGATGTGGACTAACTCACTGTAGCGTACTGATGTGGACTAACTGTAGTGTACTGATGTGGACTGACTGACTGTATTGTACTGATGTGGACTAACTGTAGCGTACTGATGTGGACTAACTGTAGTGTACTGATGTGGACTGACTGACTGTAGTGTACTGATGTGGACTAACTGACTGTAGTGTACTGATGTGGACTAAATGACTGTAGTGTACTGATGTGGACTGACTAACTGTAGTGTACTGATGTGGACTAACTGACTGTAGTGTACTGATGTTGACTGACTGACTGTAGTGTACTGATGTCGACTGACTGTAGTGTACTGATGTGGACTAACTGACTGTAGTGTACTGATGTGGACTAACTGACTGTAGTGTACTGATGTGGACTGACTGACTGTAGTGTACTGATGTGGACTAACTGACTGTAGTGTACTGATGTGGACTGACTAACTGTAGTGTTCTGATGTGGACTAACTGACTGTAGTGTACACATGTGGACTGATTGACTGTAGTGTACTGATGTGGACTGACTGACTGTAGTGTACTGATGTGGACTGACTGACTGTAGTGTACTGATGTGGACTAACTGTAGTGTACTGATGTGGACTAACTGTAGCGTACTGATGTGGACTAACTCACTGTAGCGTACTGATGTGGACTAACTGTAGTGTACTGATGTGGACTGACTGACTGTATTGTACTGATGTGGACTAACTGTAGTGTACTGATGTGGACTGACTAACTGTAGTGTACTGATGTGGACTGACTGACTGTAGTGTACTGATGTGGACTAACTGACTGTAGTGTACTGATGTGGACTAAATGACTGTAGTGTACTGATGTGGACTGACTAACTGTAGTGTACTGATGTGGACTAACTGACTGTAGTGTACTGATGTTGACTGACTGACTGTAGTGTACTGATGTCGACTGACTGTAGTGTACTGATGTGGACTAACTGACTGTAGTGTACTGATGTGGACTAACTGACTGTAGTGTACTGATGTGGACTGACTGACTGTAGTGTACTGATGTGGACTAACTGACTGTAGTGTACTGATGTGGACTGACTAACTGTAGTGTTCTGATATGGACTAACTGACTGTAGTGTACGCATGTGGACTGACTGACTGTAGTGTACTGATGTGGACTGACTGTAGTGTACTGATGTGGACTAACTGACTGTAGTGTACTGATGTGGACTGACTGACTGTAGTGTACTGATGTGGACTGACTGTAGTGTACTGATGTGGACTAACTGACTGTAGTGTACTGATGTGGACTAACTGACTGTATTGTACTGATGTGGACTAACTGACTGTAGTGTACTGATGTGGACTGACTGTAGTTTACTGATGTGGACTGACTGTAGTGTACTGATGTGGACTGACTTACTGTAGTGCACTGATGTGGACTGACTGACTGTAGTGTACTGATGTGGACTGACTGACTGTAGTGTACTGATGTGGACTGACTGACTGTAGTGTACTGATGTGGACTGACTGTAGTTTACTGATGTGGACTGACTGACTGTAGTGTACTGATGTGGACTAACTGACTGTATTGTACTGATGTGGACTGACTGACTGTAGTGTACTAATGTGGACTGACTGACTGTAGTGTACTGATGTGGACTTACTGACTGTAGTGTACTGATGTGGACTGACTAACTGTAGTGTACTGATGTGGACTGACTGACTGTAGTGTACTGATGTGGACTAACTGACTGTAGTGTACTGATGTGGACTGACTAACTGTAGTGTACTGATGTGGACTAACTGATTCTATTAGTTCTGGGCCAGGCCAGTGGAAAGGCTACACAACCTGGGTCAGGGCCAGTAAACCAGGCCAGACAAATCTTGATGACTTTTCAAGGGCCGTAGCAATGGTGGTTGAGTGTGTGTTTGTGTGTGTGCGTGTGTGCCCGTGTGAGATGACCTTTGACCTCTTGTTCAGTTTCTATAGCACAAATTTCTCCCTCACCCAGTGCGAACCAATTGTCCCAATTCAACTGAAAAGCAGCATTCATCCCTATTTTCACTGTAATGTTATGTAATGCAATTGGTGTGGGATGTTTTTGAACATATTAGGGTAGACGTTGCACTTAACTTCTTCGAGATAGGGGGCGCTCTTTTAATTTTTGGATAAAAAACGTTCCCGTTTTAAACAAGATATTTTGTCACGAAAAGATGCTCGACTATGCATGTAATTGACAGCTTTGGAAAGGAAAACTCGGACGTTTCCAAAACTGCAAAGATATTATCTGTGAGTGCCCCAGAACTAATGCTACAGGCGAAACCAAGATGACATTTCATACAGGAAATGGTCCAGATTGTGAATGCCCTGTGTTCCAATGTCTCCTTATATGGCTGTGAATGCGCCAGGAATGAGCCTGCACTTTCTGTCGTTTCCCCAAGGTGTCTGCAGCATTGTGACGTATTTGTAGGCATATCATTGGAAGATTGACCATAAGAGACTACATTTACCAGGTGTCTGCCCGGTGTTCTCCGTCGAAATTATTGCATAATCTCCAGGTCCATGCGCGTTCCATTTTCTTCAGAAGAGAAACCAAACTGCCACGAATGATTTATCGTCGATAGATATGTGAAAAACACCTTGAGGGTTGATTCTAAACAACGTTTGCCATGTTTCTGTCGATATTATGGAGTTAATTTGGAAAAAAGTTTGCGTTGTAATGACTTAATTTTCGCGTTTTTTCTTACCCAAACGTGATGAACAAAACGGAGCGATTTGTCCTACACAAATAATATTTTTGGAAAAACGGAACATTTGCTATCTAACTGAGAGTCTTCTCATTGAAAACATCTGAAGTTCTTCAAAGGTAAATGATTTTATTTGAATGCTTTTCTTGTTTTTGTGAAAATGTTGCATGCTGAATGCTAAGGTTAAATGCTATGCTAGGCTATCAATACTCTTACACAAATGCTTGTTTAGCTATGGTTCAAAAGAATATTTTGAAAATCTGAGATGACAGTGTTGTTAATAACAAAAGGCTAAGCTTGAGAGCAAATATATTTATTTCATTTCATTTGCGATTTTCATGAATAGTTAACGTTGCGTTATGGTAATGAGCTTGAGACTATAAATAGGATCCCGGATACGGGATTGCTCGTCGCAACAGGTTAAACACTGATACAGGGTCAGACATTTCTTCATACCCCTAATAGTTATGGATATGATAGGGAATATGCTAAGCTGATATTAGATCTGTGGTTGAGGGCGGGGCTTTAGGTCTACAGGTCGGAGACAGACACACCCACTCTCTCACAGGTACAGCCAGACACCGCCCTGGCACCCTCTCTGTTCAACATTAGTGCCGCTTGGAAACAGGGAGTTTGTGTTTTTGGAGGAAGCCTTGTTAACTTTGGACTAGAGTTCAGCAGCACTCAAGATGTCCTGTTGAAAACATCTGGATAAACGTGGCTTTAATTCAGTATAAAAACAGGGCTTGGACACATCATATTATGGAGGGAGGTTAAGGCTGGGAGTTTGTGGTTGATGTTTCTTTTGTTCAGAGGTTAGTGAACAAAGCGGAAAATACTTAGCAGCTAAATGAGTTGATCATATTGTAACTTGAAATGAGCCGTTCTATCTGTTAACGAGAGGTTATTGGAGGAAGAGGAATGTCTTTCTGTCAATCACAGCAGCCAGGTTTAAGTAAATCATGTCAACCACCTGAAATGGGAGACCAACTTCAGATTATATACTGTAGCAGTACATTTTCAGACCTAGGTGATAATATGTATGTGTGTGTGTGTGTGTGTGTGTGCCTGTGAGCACATTTTCAGATTGAGGTGTCAGTTTGGATGATGTGAAGTTTGCTTTCCCCAGGGAAGGACTACATTCTAACAGAACTTCCCCAGAGTTCCCCCCTGAGAACCCTCTGTAGCCCCCATATCACTTTCACACCCTCCCAGACCAAGAGGTTATTGTCAATCTGTCACTGGGATCAGGATTTAAGTCGTGTTTCTGTAGTGTTGGTTACAGCATCTCCCACCTCAAAGACCAGTGACACGTGATGTTGATTGGTTTGTTCTGCTACACTACCGCAAAGCAGTTGTTAATTAGTGGCAACAGTATGTCAAACTAGCAGCTGTGTAACTATGGTGGCAGCCTCAGTTTGAATTCAGTCTCCTCTTGAGATGAGAGTCGAGGTGCCAGACACAAACACACACCTTGGATTTAGTGGCTGGTTGGACGAGTAACACCAAACTGTGATGACTTAATAGCTACATAGGTTTCGTACAGATAATTACATAGTACACAGTGATAAAACTCAGTGAAAGTGGAATATCAATCCCAAGAGATTCTTGTAAGCAAGTATTTTTGTCATCATTTTTTTCTCAAATGCCAGGGATCTCCTGGCCTACGTATCACGAAGGGCTTCATACCTTGGGGCAGTCACTGTAACAGTTATTGAGTTTTCTATATGATTGAAAGGTAGAACAAGGGTTGCAAAGCTACCGGTAATTTACAGAAGTTACAAAACAATGACAACGAAACATTGACAACAAATACATATTGACATATAAAATAAATCAAGGTGTGTAAAAAAAATGCTATAAAAGATATTTCATGATGAAACCTTCATTTTAAACACCAATGGTTTTCACTAAGTTGATGGTTTATATTTAAGATCATCTTTTACAGCTTTGTCATTATCTTTTTATCATCTTCTTTAATTATTTCATACATTTGACGTGATAAGACCACACAGAGGGTCAGAGATAATTATAGACACCTGTGATAATCTGAAGTACCATAAAGGACCACTAGATGTAGTGAGATAGATTACATAAAATCCTTGAACGATACCACAGTTCTGATAGTTTACTGATACTTTGAAAGTTTCCAGTAATTTTCAACCCTAGGCAGAACTAATGGGTGGTTACCTAAGGTTGTGCTTGAAGTTGGGCTGCCAGACTGTTTTATTGGATGTTTCTCCAACGTTCTTCTTTATTTAGGTTGGCCCGCAGTCTGACTGAGCTGCTCTACAAAAAATATTTCAGTGTTTCTAAACAAAAACAATCTCCCTCTCTGCTGTAAAATAAACGAGGAAGGCTGGCTTGTAGTGTGTGTGTGTGTGTGTGTGTGTGTGTGTGTGTGTGTGTGTGTGTGTGTGTGTGTGTGTGTGTGTGTGTGTGTGTGTATTTGATTTTACTATACTTGTGGGGACCGGAAGTCCTCACAAGGATGGCAAAACAAGGAAAATTAAGTGGAGACATTTCGCTGGTCCCCACATAGAAAAATACTATTTTAGGCTTCGGGGTCAGGGTTATAACCCCTGAGCCTAAAAGGGTTAGGTTTAGGGTTACAATTCTGGTTAGGGTTAGAATTAGGGTTAGGTTAAAGATTAGGGGTTAGGGAAAATAGGATTTTGAATGGGAATAAATTGTTTGGTCCCCACAAAGATAGTAAAACAAACGTGTGTGTGTGTTTGTGTGCATGCCTGCATTTGTGTGTGTGTGTTTGTGTGCATGCCTGCATGCGCGTGTGTGTGTTTGAACAGTGCTTGGCTCAAGACACAGAAGTGTTTAGAGTTGTAGTCATTAAAAATAATATTATATAACATGTTGTCATAGCAAAACTAGACAATAGAGACTGGATAAAGTCTGCAGGGAAACAGAGAGAACAGAGAGCGACAACCTGGTGTATATGTCTGCTAGCTGCCCAGAGAAGGTGTCATGCCAACAGTCCAGTTAAAGAGCAAGAGGGGCAACAGGTTCAGTACACAGAGTGGTTCAACATCACTGAGAGGCAGAAAGAGACAGGGAGAGAGAATAGAGAGAGAGAATAGAGAGAGAAAAAGAGACAATAGAGAGAGAGATTGAGAAATTGAGATTGAAAGCTAGAGAAAGAGAGAAAGAGAAGAGGGAGCAAGAGAGAGACAGAAAGATTGAGAGGGAATGAGAGAGAGAGAGAAACCCTGCTGAAAAAAACAGCATAGACCAGCATAAATTTCAAGTTGGTCCATGCTGGTCTATGCTGATCAGTGCTGGTCGGATGCTGGTCAAGCATGGTCTCTTTAATGCTGGCAGACCAGCCTGGATGTGACTTATCTATATAGAAACTGCTCAATATGTGCATTGAGCTCACAGAAAGAAATGGAACGAAATGGATTCAAATAATTGAACCGATGTCTGTCAATTAGTTGTTTAAAAAACAAAAAATAATCGACAATTTGGTTAATTGCTCAGCACTACTGTCCTTGCCTCTGCCTCTCTCTCTCTTCCCTGAAGAGCATAGTCCAGCATAGGCTGGTGACCAGCCTTCATTGTGTTTTCTCTGGTGACCAGCCTTCATTGTGTTTTCGCTGGTGACCAGCCTCATTGTGTTTTCGCTGGTGACCAGCCTTCATTGTGTTTTCGCTGGTGACCAGCCTTCATTGTGTTTTCGCTGGTGACCAGCCTTCATTGTGTTTTCTCTGGTGACCAGCCTTCGTTGTGTTTTCGCTGGTGACCAGCCTTCATTGTGTTTTCTCTAGTGACCAGCCTTCATTGTGTTTAAGTAGTAATGGACAGTCACTACCACCTAGGGACTTCTATTTATTATTTTATTCTGTTGTTACAGCATTCAACCCACATAACGCACAGTGCATTTAATGTAAAAAAAACAAAAATTCTAACCAAAACTGAACCGACGTCAAAAAGCACTAATCGCTTAGCACCAAGAGACAGAAAGAGAGAGAGAGAAAAGGAAGTGAACAGGCAGTCATCTCTACACCACCAAGCATCGCTCCAGTGGTGAACATACACACACAGTGTACATGGAGAGAACAGCACTCAGACTAAACACAGGGAAATGCCTGTAGCCACGGAACTGGTCTTCTGCAGTTACACAGAATCCAACCAGAACCAGAACCTCTGTCAGCACGCTCTCTGAAATAGAGCCTGTAAAAATAGGATAGAAACACTGCAACACACTGAAATAGTGATATTGAGCATCAACAGAGGGAATGATACTAGTGCAGTCTTTAGCCCAGTAAAACCAGCACCTCATCTACAGAGGGAATGATACTAGTGCAGTCTTTAGCCCAGTAAAAACAGCACCTCATCTACAGAGGGAATGATACTAGTGCAGCCTTTAGCCCAGTAAAAACAGCACCTCATCTACAGAGGGAATTATACTAGTGAAGCCTTTAGCCCAGTAAAAACAGCACCTCATCTACAGAGGGAATGATACTAGTGCAGCCTTTAGCCCAGTAAAAACAGCACCTCATCTACAGAGGGAATGATACTAGTGCAGCCTTTAGCCCAGTAAAAACAGCACCTCATCTACAGAGGGAATTATACTAGTGAAGCCTTTAGCCCAGTAAAAACAGCACCTCATCTACAGAGGGAATGATACTAGTGCAGCCTTTAGCCCAGTAAAAACAGCACCTCATCTACAGAGGGAATTATACTAGTGAAGCCTTTAGCCCAGTAAAAACAGCACCTCATCTACAGAGGGAATGATACTAGTGCAGCCGTTAGCCCAGTAAAAACAGCACCTCATTGACAGAGGGAATGATACTAGTGCAGCCTTTAGCCCAGTAAAAACAGCATCTCATCGACAGAGGGAATGATACTAGTGCAGCCTTTAGCCCAGTAAAAACAGCACCTCATCTACAGAGGGAATTATACTAGTGCAGCCTTTAGCCCAGTAAAAACAGCACCTCATCTACAGAGGGAATTATACTAGTGCAGCCTTTAGCCCAGTAAAAACAGCACCTCATCTACAGAGGGAATTATACTAGTGCAGCCTTTAGCCCAGTAAAAACAGCACCTCATCTACAGAGGGAATGATACTAGTGCAGCCTTTAGCCCAGTAAAAACAGCACCTCATTGACAGAGGGAATGATACTAGTGCAGCCTTTAGCCCAGTAAAAACATCACCTCATCTACAGAGGGAATGATACTAGTGCAGCCTTTAGCCCAGTAAAAACAGCATCTCATCTACAGAAGGAATGATACTAGTGCAGCCTTTAGCCCAGTAAAAACAGCACCTGATCTACAGAGGGAATTATACTAGTGTAGCCCTTAGCCCAGTAAAAACAGCGCTTCATCTACAGAGGGAATGATACTAGTGCAGCCTTTAGCCCAGTAAAAACAGCACCTCATCTACAGAGGGAATGATACTAGTGCAGCCTTTAGCCCAGTAAAAACAGCACCTCATCTACAGAGGGAATGATACTAGTGCAGCCTTTAGCCCAGTAAAAACAGCACCTCATCTACAGAGGGAATGATACTAGTGTATCGTTTAGCCCAGTAAAAACAGCACCTCATCTACAGAGGGAATGATACTAGTGCAGCCTTTAGCCCAGTAAAAACAGCACCTCATCTACAGAGGGAATGATACTAGTGCAGCCTTTAGCCCAGTAAAAACAGCATCTCATCTACAGAGGGAATGATACTAGTGTAGCCTTTAGCCCAGTAAAAACAGCACCTCATCTACAGAGGGAATGATACTAGTGTATCCTTTAGCCCAGTAAAAACAGCATCTCATCTACAGAGGGAATGATACTAGTGTAGCCTTTAGCCCAGTAAAAACAGCACCTCATCTACAGAGGGAATGATACTAGTGTATCCTTTAGCCCAGTAAAAACAGCACCTCATCTACAGAGGGAATGATACTAGTGTAGCCTTTAGCCCAGTAAAAACAGCACCTAATATACAGAGGGAATGATACTAGTGCAGCCTTTAGCCCAGTAAAAACAGCATCTCATCGACAGAGGGAATGATACTAGTGCAGCCTTTAGCCCAGTAAAAACAGCACCTCATCTACAGAGGGAATGATACTAGTGCAGCCTTTAGCCCAGTAAAAACAGCACCTCATTGACAGAGGGAATGATACTAGTGCAGCCTTTAGCCCAGTAAAAACAGCATGTCATCGACAGAGGGAATGATACTAGTGCAGCCTTTAGCCCAGTAAAAACAGCACCTCATCTACAGAGGGAATTATACTAGTGCAGCCTTTAGCCCAGTAAAAACAGCACCTCATCTACAGAGGGAATTATACTAGTGCAGCCTTTAGCCCAGTAAAAACAGCACCTCATCTACAGAGGGAATTATACTAGTGCAGCCTTTAGCCCAGTAAAAACAGCACCTCATCTACAGAGGGAATGATACTAGTGTATCGTTTAGCCCAGTAAAAACAGCACCTCATCTACAGAGGGAATGATACTAGTGCAGCCTTTAGCCCAGTAAAAACAGCACCTCATTGACAGAGGGAATGATACTAGTGCAGCCTTTAGCCCAGTAAAAACATCACCTCATCTACAGAGGGAATGATACTAGTGCAGCCTTTAGCCCAGTAAAAACAGCATCTCATCTACAGAGGGAATGATACTAGTGCAGCCTTTAGACCAGTAAAAACAGCACCTGATCTACAGAGGGAATTATACTAGTGTAGCCTTAGCCCAGTAAAAACAGCTTCATCTACAGAGGGAATGATACTAGTGCAGCCTTTAGCCCAGTAAAAACAGCACCTCATCTACAGAGGGAATGATACTAGTGCAGCCTTTAGCCCAGTAAAAACAGCACCTCATCTACAGAGGGAATGATACTAGTGCAGCCTTTAGCAAAGTAAAAACAGCACCTCATCTACAGAGGGAATGATACTAGTGTATCCTTTAGCCCAGTAAAAACAGCATCTCATCTACAGAGGGAATGATACTAGTGTAGCCTTTAGCCCAGTAAAAACAGCACCTCATCTACAGAGGGAATGATACTAGTGTATCCTTTAGCCCAGTAAAAACAGCACCTCATCTACAGAGGGAATGATACTAGTGTAGCCTTTAGCCCAGTAAAAACAGCACCTAATATACAGAGGGAATGATACTAGTGCAGCCTTTAGCCCAGTAAAAACAGCATCTCATCGACAGAGGGAATGATACTAGTGCAGCCTTTAGCCCAGTAAAAACGGCACCTCATCTACAGAGGGAATTATACTAGTGCAGCCTTTAGCCCAGTAAAAACAGCACCTCATCTACAGAGGGAATGATACTAGTGCAGCCTTTAGCCCAGTAAAAACAGCACCTCATCTACAGAGGGAATGATACTAGTGCAGCCTTTAGCCCAGTAAAAACAGCATCTCATCGACAGAGGGAATGATACTAGTGCAGCCTTTAGCCCAGTAAAAACAGCACCTCATCTACAGAGGGAATTATACTAGTGAAGCCTTTAGCCCAGTAAAAACAGCACCTCATCTACAGAGGGAATGATACTAGTGCAGCCTTTAGCCCAGTAAAAACAGCACCTCATCTACAGAGGGAATTATACTAGTGCAGCCTTTAGCCCAGTAAAAACAGCACCTCATCTACAGAGGGAATGATACTAGTGTAGCCTTTAGCCCAGTAAAAACAGCACCTAATATACAGAGGGAATGATACTAGTGCAGCCTTTAGCCCAGTAAAAACATCACCTCATCTACAGAAGGAATTATACTAGTGCAGCCTTTAGCCCAGTAAAAACAGCACCTAATATACAGAGGGAATGATACTAGTGCAGCCTTTAGCCCAGTAAAAACAACATCTCATCTACAGAGGGAATGATACTAGTGCAGCCTTTAGCCCAGTAAAAACAGCACCTCATCTACAGAGGGAATGATACTAGTGCAGCCTTTAGCCCAGTAAAAACAACATCTCATCTACAGAGGGAATGATACTAGTGCAGCCTTTAGCCCAGTAAAAACAGCACCTCATCTACAGAGGGAATGATACTAGTGCAGCCTTTAGCCCGGTAAAAACAGCATCTCATCTACAGAGAGAATGATACTAGTGCAGCCTTTAGACCAGTAAAAACAGCACCTGATCTACAGAGGGAATTACACTAGTGTAGCCTTTAGCCCAGTAAAAACAGCACCTCATCTACAGAGGGAATGATACTAGTGTATCGTTTAGCCCAGTAAAAACAGCACCTCATCTACAGAGGGAATGATACTAGTGCAGCCTTTAGCCCAGTAAAAACAGCACCTCATTGACAGAGGGAATGATACTAGTGCAGCCTTTAGCCCAGTAAAAACAGCATCTCATCTACAGAGGGAATGATACTAGTGCAGCCTTTAGCCCAGTAAAAACAGCACCTCATCTACAGAGGGAATGATACTAGTGCAGCCTTTAGCCCAGTAAAAACAGCACCTCATCTACAGAGGGAATTATACTAGTGCAGCCTTTAGCCCAGTAAAAACAGCACCTCATCTACAGAGGGAATTATACTAGTGCAGCCTTTAGCCCAGTAAAAACAGCACCTCATCTACAGAGGGAATGATACTAGTGCAGCCTTTAGCCCAGTAAAAACAGCACCTCATTGACAGAGGGAATGATACTAGTGCAGCCTTTAGCCCAGTAAAAACATCACCTCATCTACAGAGGGAATGATACTAGTGCAGCCTTTAGCCCAGTAAAAACAGCACCTCATCTACAGAGGGAATTATACTAGTGTAGCCCTTAGCCCAGTAAAAACAGCGCTTCATCTACAGAGGGAATGATACTAGTGCAGCCTTTAGCCCAGTAAAAACAGCACCTCATCTACAGAGGGAATGATACTAGTGCAGCCTTTAGCCCAGTAAAAACAGCACCTCATCTACAGAGGGAATGATACTAGTGCAGCCTTTAGCCCAGTAAAAACAGCACCTCATCTACAGAGGGAATGATACTAGTGTATCGTTTAGCCCAGTAAAAACAGCACCTCATCTACAGAGGGAATGATACTAGTGCAGCCTTTAGCCCAGTAAAAACAGCACCTCATCTACAGAGGGAATGATACTAGTGTAGCCTTTAGCCCAGTAAAAACAGCATCTCATCTACAGAGGGAATGATACTAGTGTAGCCTTTAGCCCAGTAAAAACAGCACCTCATCTACAGAGGGAATGATACTAGTGTATCCTTTAGCCCAGTAAAAACAGCATCTCATCTACAGAGGGAATGATACTAGTGCAGCCTTTAGCCCAGTAAAAACAGCACCTCATCTACAGAGGGAATGATACTAGTGTATCCTTTAGCCCAGTAAAAACAGCACCTCATCTACAGAGGGAATGATACTAGTGTAGCCTTTAGCCCAGTAAAAACAGCACCTAATATACAGAGGGAATGATACTAGTGCAGCCTTTAGCCCAGTAAAAACAGCATCTCATCTACAGAGGGAATGATACTAGTGCAGCCTTTAGCCCAGTAAAAACAGCACCTCATCTACAGAGGGAATGATACTAGTGCAGCCTTTAGCCCAGTAAAAACAGCACCTCATTGACAGAGGGAATGATACTAGTGCAGCCTTTAGCCCAGTAAAAACAGCATCTCATCGACAGAGGGAATGATACTAGTGCAGCCTTTAGCCCAGTAAAAACAGCACCTCATCTACAGAGGGAATTATACTAGTGCAGCCTTTAGCCCAGTAAAAACAGCACCTCATCTACAGAGGGAATTATACTAGTGCAGCCTTTAGCCCAGTAAAAACAGCACCTCATCTACAGAGGGAATTATACTAGTGCAGCCTTTAGCCCAGTAAAAACAGCACCTCATCTACAGAGGGAATGATACTAGTGTAGCCTTTAGCCCAGTAAAAACAGCACCTCATCTACAGAGGGAATGATACTAGTGCAGCCTTTAGCCCAGTAAAAACAGCACCTCATTGACAGAGGGAATGATACTAGTGCAGCCTTTAGCCCAGTAAAAACATCACCTCATCTACAGAGGGAATGATACTAGTGCAGCCTTTAGCCCAGTAAAAACAGCATCTCATCTACAGAGGGAATGATACTAGTGCAGCCTTTAGACCAGTAAAAACAGCACCTGATCTACAGAGGGAATTATACTAGTGTAGCCCTTAGCCCAGTAAAAACAGCGCTTCATCTACAGAGGGAATGATACTAGTGCAGCCTTTAGCCCAGTAAAAACAGCACCTCATCTACAGAGGGAATGATACTAGTGCAGCCTTTAGCCCAGTAAAAACAGCACCTCATCTACAGAGGGAATGATACTAGTGCAGCCTTTAGCCCAGTAAAAACAGCACCTCATCTACAGAGGGAATGATACTAGTGTATCCTTTAGCCCAGTAAAAACAGCATCTCATCTACAGAGGGAATGATACTAGTGTAGCCTTTAGCCCAGTAAAAACAGCACCTCATCTACAGAGGGAATGATACTAGTGTATCCTTTAGCCCAGTAAAAACAGCACCTCATCTACAGAGGGAATGATACTAGTGTAGCCTTTAGCCCAGTAAAAACAGCACCTAATATACAGAGGGAATGATACTAGTGCAGCCTTTAGCCCAGTAAAAACAGCATCTCATCGACAGAGGGAATGATACTAGTGCAGCCTTTAGCCCAGTAAAAACAGCACCTCATCTACAGAGGGAATTATACTAGTGCAGCCTTTAGCCCAGTAAAAACAGCACCTCATCTACAGAGGGAATGATACTAGTGCAGCCTTTAGCCCAGTAAAAACAGCACCTCATCTACAGAGGGAATTATACTAATGCAGCCTTTAGCCCAGTAAAAACAGCACCTCATCTACAGAGGGAATGATACTAGTGCAGCCTTTAGCCCAGTAAAAACAGCACCTAATATACAGAGGGAATGATACTAGTGCAGCCTTTAGCCCAGTAAAAACATCACCTCATCTACAGAGGGAATTATACTAGTGCAGCCTTTAGCCCAGTAAAAACAGCACCTAATATACAGAGGGAATGATACTAGTGCAGCCTTTAGCCCAGTAAAAACAACATCTCATCTACAGAGGGAATGATACTAGTGCAGCCTTTAGCCCAGTAAAAACAGCACCTCATCTACAGAGGGAATGATACTAGTGCAGCCTTTAGCCCGGTAAAAACAGCATCTCATCTACAGAGAGAATGATACTAGTGCAGCCTTTAGACCAGTAAAAACAGCACCTCATCTACAGAGGGAATTATACTAGTGCAGCCTTTAGCCCAGTAAAAACAGCACCTCATCTACAGAGGGAATGATACTAGTGTATCGTTTAGCCCAGTAAAAACAGCACCTCATCTACAGAGGGAATGATACTAGTGCAGCCTTTAGCCCAGTAAAAACAGCACCTCATTGACAGAGGGAATGATACTAGTGCAGCCTTTAGCCCAGTAAAAACATCACCTCATCTACAGAGGGAATTATACTAGTGCAGCCTTTAGCCCGGTAAAAACAGCATCTCATCTACAGAGAGAATGATACTAGTGCAGCCTTTAGACCAGTAAAAACAGCACCTCATCTACAGAGGGAATGATACTAGTGCAGCCTTTAGCCCAGTAAAAACAGCATCTCATCTACAGAGGGAATGATACTAGTGCAGCCTTTAGACCAGTAAAAACAGCACCTGATCTACAGAGGGAATTATACTAGTGTAGCCCTTAGCCCAGTAAAAACAGCGCTTCATCTACAGAGGGAATGATACTAGTGCAGCCTTTAGCCCAGTAAAAACAGCACCTCATCTACAGAGGGAATGATACTAGTGCAGCCTTTAGCCCAGTAAAAACAGCACATCATCTACAGAGGGAATGATACTAGTGTATCGTTTAGCCCAGTAAAAACAGCACCTCATCTACAGAGGGAATGATACTAGTGTAGCCTTTAGCCCAGTAAAAACAGCACCTAATATACAGAGGGAATGATACTAGTGCAGCCTTTAGCCCAGTAAAAACAACATCTCATCTACAGAGGGAATGATACTAGTGCAGCCTTTAGCCCAGTAAAAACAGCATCTCATCTACAGAGGGAATGATACTAGTGTAGCCTTTAGCCCAGTAAAAACATCACCTCATCTACAGAGGGAATTATACTAGTGCAGCCTTTAGCCCAGTAAAAACAGCACCTAATATACAGAGGGAATGATACTAGTGCAGCCTTTAGCCCAGTAAAAACAGCACCTCATCTACAGAGGGAATGATACTAGTGCAGCCTTTAGCCCAGTAAAAACAGCACCTCATCTACAGAGGGAATGATACTAGTGTAGCCTTTAGCCCAGTAAAAACAGCACCTCATCTACAGAGGGAATGATACTAGTGCAGCCTTTAGCCCAGTAAAAACAGCATCTCATCTACAGAGGGAATGATACTAGTGCAGCCTTTAGCCCAGTAAAAACAGCACCTCATCTACAGAGGGAATGATACTAGTGCAGCCTTTAGCCCGGTAAAAACAGCATCTCATCTACAGAGAGAATGATACTAGTGCAGCCTTTAGAGCAGTAAAAACAGCACCTGATCTACAGAGGGAATTATACTAGTGCAGCCTTTAGCCCAGTAAAAACAGCACCTCATCTACAGAGGGAATGATACTAGTGCAGCCTTTAGCCCAGTAAAAACAGCACCTCATCTACAGAGGGAATGATACTAGTGTAGCCTTTAGCCCAGTAAAAACAGCACCTCATCTACAGAGGGAATGATACTAGTGCAGCCTTTAGCCCAGTAAAAACAGCATCTCATCTACAGAGGGAATGGTACTAGTGTAGCCTTTAGCCCAGTAAAAACAGCACCTCATCTACAGAGGGAATGATACTAGTGCAGCCTTTAGCCCAGTAAAAACAGCACCTCATCTACAGAGGGAATGATACTAGTGCAGCCTTTAGCCCAGTAAAAACAGCACCTCATCTACAGAGGGAATGATACTAGTGTAGCCTTTAGCCCAGTAAAAACAGCATCTCATCTACAGAGGGAATGATACTAGTGTAGCCTTTAGCCCAGTAAAAACAGCACCTCATCTACAGAGGGAATGATACTAGTGTATCCTTTAGCCCAGTAAAAACAGCACCTCATCTACAGAGGGAATGATACTAGTACAGCCTTTAGCCCAGTAAAAACAGCACCTCATTGACAGAGGGAATGATACTAGTGCAGCCTTTAGCCCAGTAAAAACAGCATCTCATCTACAGAGGGAATGATACTAGTGCAGCCTTTAGCCCAGTAAAAACAGCACCTCATCTACAGAGGGAATGATACTAGTGCAGCCTTTAGCCCGGTAAAAACAGCATCTCATCTACAGAGAGAATGATACTAGTGCAGCCTTTAGAGCAGTAAAAACAGCACCTGATCTACAGAGGGAATTATACTAGTGCAGCCTTTAGCCCAGTAAAAACAGCACCTCATCTACAGAGGGAATGATACTAGTGCAGCCTTTAGCCCAGTAAAAACAGCACCTCATCTACAGAGGGAATGATACTAGTGTAGCCTTTAGCCCAGTAAAAACAGCACCTCATCTACAGAGGGAATGATACTAGTGCAGCCTTTAGCCCAGTAAAAACAGCACCTCATCTACAGAGGGAATGATACTAGTGTAGCCTTTAGCCCAGTAAAAACAGCACCTCATCTACAGAGGGAATGATACTAGTGCAGCCTTTAGCCCAGTAAAAACAGCATCTCATCTACAGAGGGAATGATACTAGTGCAGCCTTTAGCCCAGTAAAAACAGCACCTCATCTACAGAGGGAATGATACTAGTGCAGCCTTTAGCCCGGTAAAAACAGCATCTCATCTACAGAGAGAATGATACTAGTGCAGCCTTTAGACCAGTAAAAACAGCACCTCATCTACAGAGGGAATGATACTAGTGCAGCCTTTAGCCCAGTAAAAACAGCACCTCATCTACAGAGGGAATGATACTAGTGCAGCCTTTAGCCCAGTAAAAACAGCACCTCATCTACAGAGGGAATGATACTAGTGTAGCCTTTAGCCCAGTAAAAACAGCATCTCATCTACAGAGGGAATGATACTAGTGTAGCCTTTAGCCCAGTAAAAACAGCACCTCATCTACAGAGGGAATGATACTAGTGTATCCTTTAGCCCAGTAAAAACAGCACCTCATCTACAGAGGGAATGATACTAGTACAGCCTTTAGCCCAGTAAAAACAGCACCTCATTGACAGAGGGAATGATACTAGTGCAGCCTTTAGCCCAGTAAAAACAGCATCTCATCTACAGAGGGAATGATACTAGTGCAGCCTTTAGCCCAGTAAAAACAGCACCTCATCTACAGAGGGAATTATACTAGTGCAGCCTTTAGCCCAGTAAAAACAGCACCTCATCTACAGAGGGAATGATACTAGTGTATCCTTTAGCCCAGTAAAAACAGCAACTCATCTACAGAGGGAATGATACTAGTGCAGCCTTTAGCCCAGTAAAAACAGCACCTCATTGACAGAGGGAATGATACTAGTGCAGCCTTTAGCCCAGTAAAAACAGCACCTCATCTACAGAGGGAATGATACTAGTGCAGCCTTTAGCCCAGTAAAAACAGCACCTCATCTACAGAGGGAATGATACTAGTGCAGCCTTTAGCCCAGTAAAAACAGCACCTCAGTTACAAAGAATAACTCTGGAATAACACGTCCCTCTCAACTGGTGGCTGGTTCAGGAGAGCAGTGTGGTGGTATTTTAGAGGGAGAGGGGAATTGGGAAATGGGAAGCTGTCCAGAGCTGTTCATTTTCCCAATTTCCTAACATTCCTGAGTTCATGGAAACGTTGTATAATACCCTGTAACAACGTTTCCTTAATCTCAGCGGAGAGCCACGCTTCATAGGGAGCTACTCGGATTCCTGAAGGGGCACAGACACGCACGCCCTCCTGCACGCACACACACAACTTTCACAAACACACCTTCGTAACCACCCACACACATGCACATACGCACACACAAACAGGAGCCAAATATGGCACTGGTCCTGAGTTTGATCTTCAAACACTTGGAACACCAACAGAGGAGATAGCCTTTACAGACTTCTAATATGCTGCTGAGAATGTTATGGAAATGATAAACACTATGTTAAAATGTAGATCTTTCTTAAAAATACTGTCTTAATGCTTTCAAAGTCCCTCCAACGGGCATTGTAACATTCTAGACTTGATCTCAAGCACATATAGGATTTCAAACCTTTCAGGGCATCTCCATACTCTATAGGCTATAGTAACATTTCAGTTTTTCTTCATTCACAGAAAACCTCTTGTTTTACAGAGCCCCTGAGAGGTCATGGCGGTGAAAAGAAGACTGGCAGGCTAATCTGTTCCCTCTGTTTTTTATCCATTCCCTCTGGCTTTTAATTGGTTCCGTCAGAGTGTTTTATTTGTTCCCTCTTCTATTTATGTAGGATGCCATGACAGTACTACTTGGCCAACATCAAATTACACCCTAAATGTAATTCGATTTAGTTAATTATCTGCTTCAAATGGTGATGATCACTGATCATTCAATAGCTTACATCCAGTTTCAGTGTTTTCATATGCCTCCGAATCATAAGGGCAGATACTTCCGGCGCCGACTGAGATGGCCGCCTCGCTTCGCGTTCCTAGGAAACTATGCAGTTTTTTGTTTTTTTACGTGTTATTTCTTACATTAGTACCCCAGGTCATCTTAGGTTTCATTACATACAGTCGAGAAGAACTACTGAATATAAGATCAGCGTCAACTCACCATCAGTACGACCAAGAATATGTTTTCCGCGACGCGGATCCGGTGTTCTGCCTTACAAACAGGACAACGGAATGGATCGCATGCAGCGACCCAAGGAAACGACTCCGAAAAAGAGGGAAACGAGGCGGTGTTCTGGTCAGACTCCGAAAAAGGGCACATCGCGCACCACTCCCCAGCATTCTTCTTGCCAATGTCCAACTAATCTTCTCCTTTCCCCCTTCTGATGACCAGGTGGCGAATCGCATCTCTGCATGTCTGGCAGACATATCAGTGTGGATGACGGATCACCACCTCAAGCTGAACCTCGGCAAGACGGAGCTGCTCTTCCTCCCGGGGAAGGACTGCCCGTTCCATGATCTCGCCATCACGGTTGACAACTCCATTGTGTCCTCCTCCCAGAGCGCTAAGAACCTTGGCGTGATCCTGGACAACACCCTGTCGTTCTCAACTAACATCAAGGCGGTGGCCCGTTCCTGCAGAGTACGACCCTGCCTCACACAGGAAGCGGCGCAGGTCCTAATCCAGGCACTTGTCATCTCCCGTCTGGATTACTGCAACTCACTGTTGGCTGGGCTCCCTGCCTGTGCCATTAAACCCCTACAACTCCTCCAGAACGCCGCAGCCCGTCTGGTGTTCAACCTTCCCAAGTTCTCTCACGTCACCCCGCTCCTCCGCTCTCTCCACTGGCTTCCAGTTGAAGCTCGCATCCGCTACAAGACCATGGTGCTTGCCTACGGAGCTGTGAGGGGAACGGCACCTCAGTACCTCCAGGCTCTGATCAGGCCCTACACCCAAACAAGGGCACTGCGTTCATCCACCTCTGGCCTGCTCGCCTCCCTACCACTGAGGAAGTACAGTTCCCGCGCAGCCCAGTCAAAACTGTTCGCTGCTCTGGCCCCCCAATGGTGGAACAAACTCCCTCACGACGCCAGGACAGCGGAGTCAATCACCACCTTCCGGAGACACCTGAAACCCCACCTCTTTCAGGAATACCTAGGATAGGATAAAGTAATCCTTCTCACCCCCCTTAAAAGATGTAGATGCACTATTGTAAAGTGGCTGTTCCACTGAATGTCTTAAGGTGAACGCACCAATTTGTAAGTCGCTCTGGATAAGAGCGTCTGCTAAATGACTTAAATGTAAATGTAAATGTCCAGTCTCTTGACAACAAGGTTGACGAAATCCGAGCAAGGGTAGCATTCCAGAGGGACATCAGAGACTGCAACGTTCTCTGCTTCACGGAAACATGGCTTACTGGGAAGACGCTATCCGATGCGGTGCTGCCAACGGGTTTCTCCACGCATCGCGCCGACAGAAACAAACATCTTTCTGGTAAGAAGAGTGGCGGGGGCGTATGCCTCATGACTAACGAGACATGGTGTGATGAAGGAAACATACAGGAACTCAAATCCTTCTGTTCACCTGATTTAGAATTCCTCACAATCAAATGTAGACCGCATTATCTTCCAAGAGAATTCTCTTCGATTATAATCACAGCCGTATATATCCCCCCCCAAGCAGACACATCGATGGCTCTGAACGAACTTTATTTAACTCTTTGCAAACTGGAAACCATTTATCCGGAGGCTGCATTCATTGTAGCTGGGGATTTTAACAAAGCTAATCTGAAAACAAGACTCCTAAATTTTATCAGCATATCGATTGCGCAACCAGGGGTGGTAAAACCTTGGATCATTGTTACTCTAACTTCCGCGACGCATATAAGGCCCTGCCCCGCCCCCTTTCGGAAAAGCTGACCACGACTCCATTTTGCTGATCCCTGCCTACAGGCAGAAACTAAAACAAGAGGCTCCCACGCTGAGGTCTGTCCAACGCTGGTCAGACCAAGCTGACTCCACACTCCAAGACTGCTTCCATCACGTGGACTGGGACATGTTTCGTATTGCGTCAGATGGAAATATTGACGAATACGCTGATTCGGTGTGCGAGTTCATTAGAACGTGCGTCGAAGATGTCGTTCCCATAGCAACGATAAAAACATTCCCAAACCAGAAACCGTGGATTGATGGCAGCATTCGCGTGAAACTGAAAGCGCAAACCACTGCTTTTAATCAGGGCAAGGTGTCTGGTAACATGTCCGAATATAAACAATGCAGCTATTCCCTCCGCAAGGCTATTAAACAAGCTAAGCGTCAGTACAGAGACAAAGTGGAATCTCAATTCAATGGCTCAGACACAAGAGGCATGTGGCAGGGTCTACAGTCAATCACGGACTACAAGAAGAAACCCAGCCCAGTCACGGACCAGGATGTCTTGCTCCCAGGCAGACTAAATAACTTTTTGCCCGCTTTGAGGACAATACAGTGCCACTGACACGGCCTGCAACGAAAACATGCGGTCTCTCCTTCACTGCAGCCGAGGTGAGTAAGACATTTAAACGTGTTAACCCTCTCAAGGCTGCAGGCCCAGACGGCATCCCCAGCCGCGCCCTCAGAGCATGCGCAGACCAGCTGGCCGGTGTGTTTACGGACATATTCAATCAATCCCTATACCAGTCTGCTGTTCCCACATGCTTCAAGAGGGCCACCATTGTTCCTGTTCCCAAGAAAGCTAAGGTAACTGAGCTAAACGACTACCGCCCCGTAGCACTCACTTCTGTCATCATGAAGTGCTTTGAGAGACTAGTCAAGGACCATATCACCTCCAACCTACCTGACACCCTAGACCCACTCCAATTTGCTTACCGCCCAAATAGGTCCACAGACGATGCAATCTCAACCACACTGCACACTGCCCTAACCCACCTGGACAAGAGGAATACCTATGTGAGAATGCTGTTCATCGACTACAGCTCGGCATTCAACACCATAGTACCCTCCAAGCTCGTCATCAAGCTCGAGACCCTGGGTCTCGACCCCGCCCTGTGCAACTGGGTACTGGACTTCCTGACGGGCCGCCCCCAGGTGGTGAGGGTAGGCAACAACATCTCCTCCCGCTGATCCTCAACACGGGGCCCCACAAGGGTGCGTTCTGAGCCCTCTCCTGTACTCCCTGTTCACCCACGACTGCGTGGCCACGCACGCTCCAACTCAATCATCAAGTTTGCGGACGACACAACAGTGGTAGGCTTGATTACCAACAACGACGAGACGGCCTACAGGGAGGAGGTGAGGGCCCTCGGAGTGTGGTGTCAGGAAAATAACCTCACACTCAACGTCAACAAAACTAAGGAGATGATTGTGGACTTCAGGAAACAGCAGAGGGAACACCCCCCTATCCACATCGATGGATCAGTAGTGGAGAGGGTAGCAAGTTTTAAGTTCCTCGGCATACACATCACAGACAAACTGAATTGGTCCACTCCACGCAGCAGCGCCTCTTCAACCTCAGGAGGCTGAAGAAATTCGGCTTGTCACCAAAAGCACTCACAAACTTCTACAGATGCACAATCGAGAGCATCCTGGCGGGCTGTATCACCGCCTGGTACGGCAACTGCTCCGCCCTCAACCGTAAGGCTCTCCAGAGGGTAGTGAGGTCTGCACAATGCATCACCGGGGGCAAACTACCTGCCCTCCAGGACACCTACACCACCCGATGTTACAGGAAGGCCATAAAGATCATCAAGGACATCAACCACCTGAACCACTGCCTGTTCACCCTGCTATCATCCAGAAGGCGAGGTCAGTACAGGTGCATCAAAGCTGGGACCGAGAGACTGAAAAACAGCTTCTATCTCAAGGCCATCAGACTGTTAAACAGCCACCACTAACATTGAGTGGCTGCTGCCAACACACTGTCATTGACACTGACCCAACTCCAGCCACTTTAATAATGGGAATTGATGGGAAATGATGTAAATATATCACTAGCCACTTTAAACAATGCTACCTTATATAATGTTACTTACCCTACATTATTCATCTCATATGCATACGTATATACTGTACTCTAGATCATCGACTGCATCCTTATGTCACTAGCCACTTTAACTATGCCACTTTGTTTACTTTGTCTACATACTCATCTCATATGTATATACTGTACTCGATACCATCTACTGTATGCTGCTCTGTACCATCACTCATTCATATATCCTTATGTACATATTCCTTATCCCCTTACACTGTGTATAAGACAGTAGTTTTGGAATTGTTAGTTAGATTACTTGTTGGTTATCACTGCATTGTCAGAACTAGAAGCACAAGCATTTCGCTACACTCGCATTAACATCTGCTAACCATGTGTATGTGACAAATCAAATTTGATTTGATTTGATTTGATAATAAATAACGAGCGTGCAAACCCCTCAATCGGGCTAGCTTTGCACACTCTTGGCATTCTCTCAACCAGCTTTATGGGGTAGTCACCTGGAATGCAATTCAATTAACAAGTGTGCCTTGTTAAAAGTACATTTACATTTGTTGAGTTTGAGCCAATCAGTTGCATTGTAACAAGGTAGGTGTGCTATACAGAAGATATTTGTCATATGCACCGAATACAACAGCAGGTGTAGACTTTACAGTGAATTGCTTACTAACATGCCCTTAACCAACAATGCATTATTAAGATTTATTTTAATTTTAAATAAGTATTATGGCAAGAACAGCTCAAATAAGCAAAGAGAAACGACAGTCCATCATTACTTTAAGACATGAAGTTAACTCAATTCGGAACATTTCAAGAGCTTCAAGTGCAGTTGCAAAAACCATCAAGAGCTATGATGAAACTGGCTCTCATAAGGACCGTCACAGGAAAGGAAGACCCAGAGTTGCCTCTGCTGCAGAGGATAAGTTCATTAGAGTTAACTGCACCTCAGATTGCAACTCAAATAAATGCTTCACATAGTTCAAGTAACAGACACATCTCAACATCAACTGTTCAGATGAGACTGTGTGAATCAAGCCTTCATGGTCGGATTGCTGCAAAGAAACCACTACTAAAGGACACTAATTAGAAGAAGAGACTTACTTGGGCCAAGAAACACGAGCAATGGACATTAGACCGGTGGAAATCTATCCTTTGGTTTGATGAGTCCAAATTTGAGATTTTTGGTTCCAACCGCCACGTCTTTGAGACGCAGAGTAGGTGAACAGATGATCTCTGCATGTGTGGTTCCCACCTGTGTGGTTCCCAGCATGGAGGAGGAGATGTGATGGTGTGGGGGTGCTTTGCTAGTGGCACTGTTTGTGATTTACTTAGAATTCAAGGCACACTTAAACAGCATGGATACCACAGCATTCTGCAGCGATACACCATCCCATCTGGTTTGCACTTAGTGGGACTACCATTTGTTTTTCAACAGGACAATGACCCAACACACCTCCAGGCTTTGTAATGGCTATTTGACCAAGAAGGAGAGTGATGGAGTACCGCATCAGATGACCTGGCCTCCACAATTACCCGACCTCAACACAATTGAGATGGTTTGGGATGAGTTGGACCGCAGAGTGAAGTAAAAGCATCCAACAAGTGCTCAGCATATGTGAGAACTCCTTCAAGACTGTTGAAAAAGCATTCCAGGTGAAGCTGGTTGAGAGAATGCCAAGAGTGTGCAAAGCTGTCATCAAGGCAAAGGGTGGCTACTTTGAAGAATCTAAAATCTAAAATATATTTGGATTTGTTTTCCATATGTGTTATTTAATAGTTGTAATGTCTTCCCTATTATTCTACTATGTAGAAATGTGCAAAAATAAAGAAAAACCCTTGAATGAGTAGTTGTGTCCAAACTTTTGACTGGTACTGTGGATGGTTTAAAGCGTCTCTATGCTCATAACTAAAATTGATAAATATTTGCTTTGTTGCGACTTGGAAATGAGCTGATTGCCAGGCTAGGGTAGGTAGCTAAAGTACTAAATATAAACATACAACAGCTAACGTCATGAAGCAGAGCCAGACAGAATTCATGCCTATTGTTGAGCGCATCATTACACCATATTTTCACCTTGAGGGGTTTCACAAGCCCTTTACTAGTATTTACCCGTATAACTTGGAGGCCTATGAAAACACAACATCATTACACCATATTTTCACCTTGAGGGGTTTCACAAGCCCTTTACTATTATTTACCCGTATAACTTGGAGGCCTATGAAAACACAACATCATTACACCATATTTTCACCTTGAGGGGTTTCACAAGCCCTTTACTATTATTTACCCGTATAACTTGGAGGCCTATGAAAACACAACAACTGGAAATAAGCTTTTGAATGGTCAGTGATTACCATTTGAAGCAGGTAATTAACTAAATGGAATGACATTTCGGCTGCACTATGTTATCGGCCAAGTGGGACTGTCATGGTAACCTGCACAAGGAGAAGGAGGAACAAATAAAATATCAGAGGCAAAGGATAAAAAATGTAAAAAACTAGGGAATGGATTAGCCTGGCAGTTTTTCTTTCCGCCATGACCCCTTCGTTACAAATGAATGAATACCAATATTTGGACAGGACAAGTCTCCAAGCTGGTGCCCATGTAATACTGCAAAATGAATTGGTTGGCTTTCCTCGCACAGCGAGAACCAGAGAGGGGATTGGGTAGGCTAAATAAAACTTAAAAGTGCAGAGCATTATATTTTCCCAAACTAGCAACTAGTGGTTAAACAACATGGGCTGGGCATCGCTATTCTATCTGCCCTACTGCAAATTTAAGGTTCTATTCTATCTGCCCTACTGCAAATTCAAGGTTCTATTTTAGACCTCTATATTTTTTTTCATGGGCATTAAATGAGTGTAGCAGATGGGTTTGTGGTTATTGTGCCAGGGCATAAAGATAGGCAGAGCCCATAGAACAAGGTACAGCGGTGATGCTCTCAATTAACAAGACATTTAAATAGCAATTAGAATGTTTCTGATGACTGGAGACTGATCAGAAATAGCCTAGTCAGACCCCCCTCATATACCCCACCCAGCGAGAAGAATCCAGAACACCAATGTTTAAGTTGAAATCAAATGGGCACCAGTGACTTGGCTTCGATGACGAATGCTTGCGACCTGGCCATGTGTTTGATGACAGGCCTAGGCTCTGTGGCAGCCTAAGGAGAGATACAACAACTCAACATGTTGTGGGTGTTTCATGGCTATAAACAGAGGAATGTGACACGTTTAAACGCCAGCCAGAGTCAACAAACCAAACATCACAAATAGGTTCAGTTAGTTACTACACGGGGATAATTAAGATTAGAATTTGATTGATTTAAAAACAAAAGAACTTATTACGTTCCAATATGTCAAAATCATGGGGTAAAGTTCCATATGGAATGTTCGAAGATCACGTCAACAGCCTCTTCTATAAAGTCAAGGCCTTTCAGCATAGCAGGAGACCCCTGACTGTTTCCTTAAGGCTATGACTGATGATGGCACAGCCAGCCAGGTCCCACCCTGTAACCGCAGGCCCGTCACCACCCACTCTCTGACCCACCACCACTACCATTAAAGCCACCACAACCAGCCGTCATCAGTGCCCTGGCAACCCCAGACAACAGCACACAGTCTAGGGGCAAAACTCTATCCAGTACCCACACCTCCATCTGGGCCTCACCACTGACTCTACAAAGAGTCATTTAATGAGAGAGAGAAAAGAACACTAAAACAGGCTCAATATTTAATGCTTTTGCAGACAAGTGTAACCCACCTAATTGTTACTTCATAAAAACATGCTATGATTGTTTTATGCACTGGTGTTCTGTTTATTCCAGAAGGAATGAGGCCCAGAGCATTTCTTGCGGGTGCTGTGGGGTAGTTTTTAGAATGAAACCCTCAAAAACAAATATTTTCATGGCGTTAGTTCTGACTGTTCTGAATATTTTCCTGCTTCTACATGTGTGGAGGAAGCAGAGTATTTTGTGGAGGCCTGTTTTTGACAATTGGAAAGAGTTGAGAGTTCTGAATCTGGCAGTAGAGAAATACCACACCTAATACTCTCATCACCCCAAAGAAAAGTTTGCCGACATACTGTACCGTGGCTGAAGAGTGCCACTCTAAAACAGAGTTTATGTATTCATTCACTGTCAAATTTGAAAACAGTTTCCTTTTTAAATGAGGCCTACAGTACAAGCTGTAGCCAGGCCACCAATTCAGTCACACAATTCCACACATACTTTCATGAGTTCTGTCTGTCATTGTTCATCAAAACTTACACAGCAATAACAGTCTGAAGCGTTTCCCTTCCTAACACTGACAACACAAGGCAGTAATGGATGATCATGGCCCAGTGTGTTATAACAGACATATTACAATGGTATTATATTGTTATTGCAGTGGTCCATGCCCTCCCCAGAGAGATCATTAGTAACCTTAATTGGGTCTGCAAATTATGCCAATTATCGAATCATGCGGTTGAGGCACAGCACAACATGCTGCACAGCATTTCACTTTGATGATTATGAACAAGGGAAGAAGGCAAACACAATAGCACACAGGACTAAAGCAGTGAGCTCAGGCACCTGGTGAAAAATGTGGAAGATGATCAGTGTGAACCATGGAATCCCTGTCAAAGTCACTCTAGTTCTCTTCTCTTTGTCTTCACTTTTCTTCCTCGTTAAAGTTGCTCTCAGGCACAGACCTAGGATCAGCTTAGACTCCTCAAACCCTCAAACCTGCCTTAATCATTAAGAAACGCTTTATTCCCTGTCTAATCGTATGTTCTTGACAGACAAATGTCTCTACTCCTCCTCTCCTTCCCCTCTCCTCCTCATCTCCTGCTCTCCTTCTCCTTTCCTATCCTCCCCCTCTCCTCATATCCTTCTGCCCTCTTCCTCCTCTCCTCTCCTTCCCCTCTCTTCTCTTCCTCCTCATCTCCTTTCCCTCTCCTCTCCTCCCCCTCCCTTCTCCTCTCATCCTCTCCTTCCCCTCTCCTCCCCCTCTCCTCCTCTCCTTTCCCTCTCCTCCCCCTCTCCTCTGCTCTCATCCTCTCCTCTCATCCTCTCCCCCTCTCCTCTCCTCCCCCTTCCCCTCTCCTCCTCCTCAACTCTCCTCTCCTCCCCCGTCTCCTCTCCTCATCCTCTCCTTCCCCTCTCCTCCTCATCATCTCCTGCTCTCCTTCTCCTTTCCTCTCCTCCCCCTCTCCTCATATCCTTCTGCCCTCTTCCTCCTCTCCTCTCCTTCTCCTCACCTCCTCCTCTCCTCTCCTCTCCTTCTCCTCCTCTCCTCTCCTCTCCTCCTCCCCCTCTCCTCTCCAGATGGCGGTGTTGATCAGCTCAGGGTTCATCGTGGCTTGGTCTCCCTACGTGGTGCTCAGCTTTTGGTATATGTTCCAGTGGAAGGCCAGTCTGGCCCCGCTGGTCTCCCTGCTGCCCTGCTTGTTCGCTAAGGGCTCCACGGCCTACAACCCTTTTATCTACTGCATCTTCAGACGCTCCTTTAGACGCCAGCTCATCCAACTCCGGGGGCTGATCAGCTGCTCTGCCCAGCCAGACACACCTTCGAGTGGGGAGATGGGAGAGGAGGGCAGACAGACTTTGAGGTCTGACCTACGACAGAGTCTCCCGGAAGAGAAGAGTGGAGCTCCTCTGGTAGGGGAGTTGGGAACTGCGGCGCTGGAGATACAGTCTGAGAATGAGTTGACAAGCTCCTGTTAATACTGTGTGTGTGTGTGTGTGTGTGTGTGTGTGTGTGTGTGTGTGTGTGTGTGTGTGTGTGTGTGTGTGCGTGCATCTGTTACAGGGTTACAAATTGATGTGGTGTGAGTTTTTCAGCTGTGTTTCTTCACTGTCATTCTATATTGCACACACTTATAGATCAAACCCTGGTCCTCACCACATCGCTAGCAAAGGTAACACTTTACTTTAAGCCAACAGACATAATGCATTATGATGCAGTCATAAATAATTGTAAAACGTATCATAAGCATGTCCTGGCTAAATACCAGTTGCAGAGACTGTTGGATGAATGCTGCCTAGGCACATCACATATTATACTGTATTTATCATAATAAGGCATTATAAGGGCTCATACGTGTTTATAAAAAGTTTTAAAGCATTGTGTTTGTCAAAGTTTGTTTGTAAAGTTCACGTATTGTTAAATGTTGTTGTGAGGTACTGTAGCATTGAACTTAACATTCACAATGGTCACTATGGCCATACTTCTGGTACCTTACTTTGTTTTCAGAGTTTTTGTTGGATAGTGTAGCATTGTAGCTGTTATGTGGTCATTTTGACCATCCCCATGCCTACAGTGTTCTGTGTGTCTGTCCCCACTCAGGAACCATCAGGATAGTAGAGCAAATCTGGCACCCTATTCCCTACATCCTCCACCATCTTTTATTCAGAGCCCTATGTAGCTAACATTACTCCTACACGACTCTGGTTGGAAACTATTTCAGGATTAGAGGGAATAGTGTGCCATTTTGGAGGCTGCTGGAAACTTCAGGAAGTGATTTCTATTCCCAGGTGACTCACATTGTGACCTTGTTTATGTGATTGCTAATGATTGTAACGGAGAGCTTTAGAAACTGTGAAAGATATCGGGCTCTGTTGTTTTTTTTTTTTTTCGCTGTCTCTGTTTTGCTCTCTCAGAGTCTCTCGGTTTCTCCCCTCCCCCTGCTCTCTCCCTTCCCACCTTTGCTGTTCAGAAATGGTCTCCCTTCAAGATAAATAGAGGCTCAATGGTGAGTTAAAACCTGCTTTTTTAAGTTCTCTTGTGCACTTTGCACTGTCAATCTTATTAACGTAATAACATAAAACATCCGCATCTCTGGTGGAAAGTGGCAGAACTAAAGCTCTGTTTGTCAGACAAGGAGACATCTGGAAACCGGTCTTCTCACGAAAACGTCTGTAGCGTCGGAACCATTTGGGCTACAAACTAAGGAAAGGGGAGACACTCAAGAGGAACCCTCTCCGTTGTACTCTACGCCTGAAGGCAACAGGGTACCCATTTAAAAAATGAATGGAAGTATGGAAGCAATTTTGTGCCAACAAAAAAAAGGGGGTAGATATGTGTCCCAAAAGATTTATACATTTACTGAGCTTTGTTATATCTCTTAGATAGAGGACAGACACTTCAAAACCTTATTCTTATTCTTTACTGTCTGTTTTGCCATTATGAATGTGTTATGCAATGTGATTCTATGGGCTATAATAGTGAAGGCCAAATTCAATATTTTATCGAATCATTTTTTTATATATATTTTTTACATACCTACAGGGGTCCTAAAATAAAAAATCTGATAACTAAATGATCCATGGTATAACCATTTGAACCATTAGTCAACAAAAAAAACAGACTTGGTGAGGGAGCATCACCCTGACACCTGGCTGTCTCTCTGGCAGGCATGCCGGTCATATGAAACACATTCCCTCTTTATTGACCCCTAAACTCAGTTAACGAGGCAGCATGTGGGTTAGAAGAAACAGGTAAACAAACAGTGCACAGCCCAACACAGTAGGGAAGGACGCCTGTTGTTTTCTCAAGCAGGAGAAGTTACCACAGACTGTAGTTAAAACAAGCTTCTATTTGGGCAGGGTGCTGAATGATGTAAGTGTGTCAGCTAGGAGGAGAGTGGGTGAAATGATGCACATACACTTGGGTTGTCTCTCAATACTGTGATCCTGCCTCCTTTCCTTCCTCTATAGACTGCACACAGTGGGTGAAAACAATATAGAAGAAGCTAGCGCTTGGCTTGGTTTCACCTGCCAGGTTGGTGTAGATAAGTATGAATGAAAAGAGACAGGTTCAGGAAGCCACTTTAAAATATTGACACACAACCTTGGATTCAAGTCAATCTAATCTCTAATGCCATAATCAATATGTAACTGTACACAACAGGAGCCAAATCCCTACACTACTTTATCTTTATAAATCACCAGCCAATCTCACCGGTATGAGACTCCAAAGTGTTTTATGGTCTAGGTGTAATCATAGAATGACATATTATCCCTCTTCATTTCATATGATGTCTGTGGGCCTCATAGCCTAGTAAAGATTAGTCATATAACTTTTAACATGTTTTACTTTTGAATGTGGCATAAACACAACCAGTCATGATGTTTTCATCTGATTGTCAAACCATCCCTCCCTAAAGACACCCCCCTTCCTGTAAACTACACTTCCACGTTCGTCCACTTCCAAAAGAATGACAGCATCAAAACAGCACAATTTGATGACTGGAAAGAGACATCAGTTACAAAACAGCACAACGTGTATTATAATGACAATCTGCAATCTGCCATTGTCATTAGGCCTCCACTTGTCGCCTGAATTGATGCCTCAACTGTTGTCTGCATGCGTCTCGGTCACCCATCTCGGCCTTGGCAAAATGGAAGTGTTCTCCACGAAACCACAGCGCAAACTGGAACGTATACCACTCATTTTATTTTGCCGGGATGCAATACCAGACCATAATGGCTTACTTTCCAACAAGCTCTCACAGTCTCACTGCAGAATTAAACGTTCATCCACGTTCTCTAAAAGTCAAATTTTGAAGTTGCTCCAAACGTCATTTTTTGAAGTGTTTCTGTTGCTCCTGCTGTTCTGTAGCATTCCATTTCTCCAAACAACAAATGTAGAAGTTAAGGGTTAACTTTAGGCACCCATTCCAAATGGTTAAGTTAACGATAAAGGTTTGGGATAAAGTTAAAATAAACAAATATTGAACACACAACATTCTGATCCAGAGACATGGGATTACACCCATCCACCACCCCATTGACATCCAATTCAGACGTAACTTAAACGACCTGGCTGTATATTCACAGCTGTGTATCACGTATATACATGTACAGAACAAGCCGATGTGAAAAGGCACTGTCTCCTGGTACTTGGACCTCTTGAAAAGTTTTTTATTTTTAACAATCTCATTATCTGGCAACCCTCACACAGAATCCAGACTGGTCCACAACTGGAAACCTGGTACTATGCATTCTCAGGTTGTGAGTAACAACTCAACCAACCAATGACCTCTATGCCATTCCGTTTCTATGGAAACCTCACACCTGTGTGACACCTGGGTACTGTTCCAATGGGATGGCACCCCTTCCCCTGGTTAAAGAGGCTCCAACACTAAATCTGTCAGTCTGTGGGAATAACATATGAATGAGTCAAATCTGACCGTTGTTTTTAATATCCTTAGACAGGAAGTGTGGAATGGGCCTGCTGGTGTGTGAGTGGAGCAGAGGGCCAAGTCAGTGCCAAAAATCACACTTAAGTGACCGGCTGGCTCCTCAAGGCTCTTTGCTTGTGTCTGTCTAATGTGTGCTTGTGTGTGTGTCTCTGACAGTGATCATGTGTGTGTGTGCCCCCAGTGCTGAAAGTGGGCATATGGAACGATTGCGCCAATGTCTATTAGTGCAGATGTAATGGGGTAGAACCGTTGAACGTATTGTGAACGCCCCCTTGTTGGTCTGACAGTCCCAGGTGTGCCTAGTTGTTAATGAAGTCAACACAGTATATCAGGCAGGCAGCGTTTGTTCATTCAGGGGATCCCCTTTGCCACGCCGAGGTCGGCGTACCGTGGGAAGACGCGAACGGTGACGGTGGTTTTTAAGTAAGTATGGAACTGTAAAGACGTGAATGTAGTGTTCTAGGTATAGTGCCCTTCCTCCACCTAGACTCTCCTTCTCCCTGGACACTCCCTCACCTCTTTAATCCAAGTGGCGGAAATCGGCTACAACTTCCTTAGTGTTACACGTGTGTTTGTTTGTCTTGCCTATATGTTTATTATAAAGTCTATGTGGTTGCATTACTATGTGCGTAGGAGACCTGGTGTTGTCAGAATAAGTTGCGGGTAGCCGACAACACACACACTGTGTAAGAAAGTCAAACTGTGTTACGTCAGTCTAATCAGTGTGACGTGTGTATGTGTGTGTTTGTGTGTGTGTGTGTGTGTACGTGTGTGTGTGTGACGTGTGTATGTGTGTGACGTGTGTATGTGTGTGTGACACTCATGTGTCAGTGGGGTCCACTCTAGAGTGATGCTTTTAATCACCCGTGTTCAGTTAGACGTGTTGGTGTGTTGGTGTGTCTCTTTTCTCTCCCTTCTCTCTGTTTTTACTGGTGTTCACATCACAGTTGAGTGACATTGCTGGTCATATTAGCAGGTGTTAATCCTAATTGGTTGGCAGCCAAACTATAGATTCTTGATTTCATATGAAATCACCTAAAAATGTCACTCTCTTCCTGTCCTGTTATGGGCAGACTGAGGGAGGGAGCGGGAGAGGCAGGGGGAGAGAGAGAGGGCTCCTCTGCCCTTGATGACTTTTTCTGGTGGCTCTGAGAGGCCTGGGTCAGGGAGAAGGAGACCCCTCTGTACGTTCCGGTCAACACTTCTTATTTGTCTGGACCCAGGGTCTGTGAGGGTATATAGTGGTGACAGAGAGCTTTTGAGCAGAGCACTGCTCATTGAGACAGTTTGTGAGACTCTGACAGTGTAAACTCACCCAGCTCTTATGATTAATGGAGGCAAACTATATAGCTGGACTATATGTAGCTGGACTATATGGTCCCTGGGGTATGGTACACACACACACACACACACACACACACACACACACACACACACACACACACACACACACACACACACACACACACACACACGCACACGCACACACCTATTTGTGGGTATGTATATATATGCACACACACAGAAAAACACTCAGGCATGTGCACGAACGTACGTAAGCACACACACACACACACACACTACACATGTCACACGCATGCACACATACAAACACACAAACATCGTCTGATCTGTAGGTCGGGTCATTAAAAGCACATCACCGTAAGACTGGAATCTTCAACTGTCTGGACATTCCTGGAACCCAATGTATCTTGGCTGTTTATAAAGCAGTCATTCAGAGGAGAGAAAGAGGAGGAAGACAGAAAGAAAAGAATCCTCCTCTATCCTCTCTGTCTCTGTTTTAATTCCAGGCACAGCTCCTCAGGCAGGTGGTCTAATGCCAGAGAATATCAAAGACTATTAATACAATTGGTCCAATCAGCAGATGCTGAGATTAACATCTCTACACTCTTACAAAAAATGGTTCTAAAAGGGTTCTTTGGCTGTCCCCATAGAACCCTTTTTGGTTCCAGATAGAACTATTTTTGGTTCCAATTAGAACCCTTTTGGATTCCATGTAGAACCCTATGTGGCACTGTTTAGATTCTAGATAGTCTCACTATACACTCAGAAAAAAAGGTACTATTTGAACTAAGAGCCAGGTAGGATGTTTCCATGTGTGATAGATGAGTGGTGGGTGGAAGCACTGTAGCCTTCCGATTACTCTAATGCTACTATTTTAGAGCCTGCATTTCTCTTTCACTGAGTTAACTGTACAGTTCTTCAGCAAATTACCCAAACAATCATCCATAAAAATTACATCTCAATCTCAACTCATTTTCTGCTCCAAATGACCCTCGACATGTATACGCACACACACGCACACACACACACGCACGCACACACACACACACACACACACACACACACACACACACACACACACACACACACACACACACACACACACACACACACACACACACACACACACACACACACACCTTTGGATAGCGGATCTATGGTGGCTGCTTGGCACGGCCCACAGAAATAATTGAATTAAGGGGGGATTTTGGGTCCCTGCTCAGTGTGTGTGTGTGTGTGTGTGTGTGTGTGTGTGTGTGTGTGTGTGTGTGTGTGTGTGCGTGCGTGCGTGCGTGTGTTAATGAGAAGGAACGGAGAGGAAAGGGACAGTAAATCTGAGTCGGAGGGCCTATCCGCCCGAGCAGTTCAAGTTACCACAGTGATATGTTGAGTGACACCCTCAAACACCAACCTCCCCACCGGCCCAAACAAAACAGGGCCTGTTCCTCCTACAGTACCTCTGCGTGAGTGAGCAAGACACACATCCCCACATACACATACAGACACTCTCACTCTCAAATACACACACCTCTGCATAAGTCAAAGAGAAAAACACACTCACACTCTCCTCAGCCAAAAGTAACACTGGTGTCTGAAGGTAAATAAATCCTCCTGATCGCCTGTCTCACATAAATGCCAGCTGGTCTGCCCTGGGCTGCCCATCACTCTGGGACACTGAGGGACAACCACACAATACCGCATTATTCCAACTTTTTCAATATATACTAGCCTGGGAGGTTTTGGATTTCCCCTCGGTGTGTGCCTCACCTCACCTAGCTCTGTTGATCACATCTGTCACACCCTCACTGACAGATCGGGAAGATGAGGGAGGGAAGCGGTGAGGGAGGAGAGGGAGAAAAAGAGATGAAAAGAGATGAAAGAAGAGGGACAGAGAGTAAGAAAAGCAAACAGATACTATGAGATTCTGCCATCCATTGTGTTGAGTGACCTTAAAGGCCTGGTGCAGTCAAAAACATGATTTTCCTGTGTTTTATATATACAGTATTTCCACACTATGAGGTTGGAATAATACTGTGACAAATATGATATTGCCCTTTTAGTGTAAGAGCTGTTTGAAAAATATCTGCCTGATATTTCAGACTGTTTTGGTGGGATGGAGTTTTGGTCTGCCTGGTGACATCAGCAGGCAGTAAATTAATTAATAAACCAATAAGAAAGAGTTCCAAAAACAGCTAGTTTTCAGTTTCCCCCACTCAGACCACTCCCAGATAGTCCTAGCTAAATTCTTGCTTTAGAAATAGCTTAATAGCAAAGAGCATTTTACCATTTTAATTGAAAACAATCACAGTAAGGTACTTAATTGTTACCCAGAAATGATTTGATATTGAGATATAAATGGCTGCATTGGACCTTTAAAGAACACTAGAAGAACCTCTTACAGTTCCATCCAAAAGTGCTCCATAAACAATCTACTAGTTCCCATGCTCTCTTCATCCATCTCACCATGCTACCTCCCTCTGTCCCTCCCTCTGCCCCTCCCTCTGCCCCTCCCTCTGTCCCTCCCTCTCTACGCTCCTTTTCTTTTCCCCCTCATGTATATATCTCCACCACCTGCAGGTGTGAGGGAAGAAGACAACGTCAGGGGTCCTAGAGTTTAATATGCAGTATTTGGAACGGATTGATACAGATTCCCTAGTAAGTGGTAACTCTTCCCCCAATGCAGTAGTGATGATATGGTGTAGTTATGTCACCGTTACATAATGCTTCCCCTACTCCTGGAAGCCCCTTATAGTAGCCCCAGTGTCTGACAGGCCCCTAGGTAGGACTGCTTTCAGTGAACTCCAAACGTTTTGGAACAGTGGCACTTTTTGTTGTTTTGGCTCTGAAGTCCAGAACTTTGGATTTATAATGATACAATGACTATGAGTTTTAATTGGAGGGTATTTTCATCTATATCGGGTGAGCCGTTTAGAAATTACAGCACTATTTTAGGGGACCAAAAGTATTAGGACAAATTCACTTATATGTGTTCAGTATTTGGTCTCATATTCCTAGCACACAATGACTACATCAAGCCTGTGACTGTACAAACTTGTTGGATGCATTTGCCGTTTGTTTTGGTTGTTTCAAATGATTTTGTGCCCAATAGAAATGAATGGTAAATCATTTATTGAGTAATTTTGGAGTGCCTTTTATTGTAAATAAAAATATAATTGTTTCTGAACACTTCTATATTAATGTGGATTCTACCATGATTATGGATAATCCTGAATTAATCGTGACTAATAATGAGTTTGAAAGTTACAAAGGCATAAATTCCTTATTGCATTCTGACCGATGCGCCATGGTGGCAGCAAGAATCCTGAACCAGTCAGTCCTCATCCACATTACAGTCCTTCCTTCATTTTACTGTGTGTGTGTGTGTGTGTGTGTGTGTGTGTGTGTGTGTGTGTGTGTGTGTGTGTGTGTCCTTCACTCAATCACTCACTCATTCACTCATGGGGGATCAGTGAATGTGTGATGAGTGACTCTAGTTATTTTCCAGATTTACCAGTATATCACATTCTAAAGAACACAATCTCCCCGTAAGAACAGAACACAAGTGTAGTACAGAACAAATCCACATTCACACACACTTCCTGGCAACTGGTGTGCCGGTTCCAGGTGTGTGATCTGCTGATATGAAATCACCTCAGGACCTGAGGCTGGTGCTGTACAGAGAACGAACAGGCCTCAAGTGACCATGAGAAGATGAGAACATTTATCTAACACTTGAGAAACACTGACCATGGGGCACATTAAGTTATTAACATTTTCTTGGTAAGAACTGACTGATGGTTGAATACTGATGAAGCAGATAAGGAGTGACTGAATCATTGACTTTTGATGGGTATCTGAATACAGAGCTAAAGGCCTGGTCTGTCTGGGTTGGAAGTGGCTGTACAGCATTTACTGTGACCAATCACGTACCGTCAACCGATCCTGTCAATGTGGAGCTATACAGAGCCCTCCACATTGTTACAACATTTGAGAGATGCACGGCGATGCGGTATGAAGATTGATTTGGACCCTTCATGCCTCCGGAGGCTCCGCCATTCCGTCACAATCGTCATAAAAAGCTTCCGATCACATTTTCCGATCAAGCATAAATTCACTTTTACCTGCTGCGTCCTGTTTGCGTTATGTGTCACTCAGCAAAGTGTCACGTCTGGGCCGCTATGTGACAGTCCACAGGGCGCATCTGCCCGTTTCGAGAAACACCAAGGTAACATAGTATTCATCTTTACAGTTGTCGGGGTTAGACTACAATAATATATCCCTCAACTGCTCAACCAAAGAAGCACTGTCATTAGGCTCCAGATAAACCTACTTTGTGTGCTCACACAAATTAAACTGTCTCTTTCTTCAACAATTGGAATCAATCAATGTGAGTATGTGACAATATCTATGGCACAATGTTTCCAGCTTTATATGAAGAAACATCATCACATGGATTTACTATTGGAAATAAAAAAAAAATAAAAAAATAAAGAAATGTAAATCTGCCATCTCTAAATTTGCGCTGTCCCTGGGTCATTAATAAAAAGTCATCAAAGAGGACCCATTGGCCCCGAACCGGGCAGTACAAGAAAAGGATAATGCATTGAGGGTGGTAAACAGTATGCAACAGTAAACTTGCCGTTACACGTCCTCAAAGAGCCGCGTAAGCCTACTAATTGTACACGTTGGTAATGTTGCGAAACTGTAGGCTACTCAAAAGCGATCACCACCACCAGAAGATAAATTCTTCAATAATAAGTTCTTACCGAGATACTGTCGGATGTCCAGTAGAATGTTGGGGGGTCCTCCGTTCAACTGGTAAAACAGAGACCCAAAACAGAAGATGAATAGACTAGCCATGCAAAAACCATAACCTCGCAGGGAAAAACGTAACAGAACCGCCGAGAGAAAACCGAACTTTTTGTTGTTCCAATCTCTAATGTGGTTTGGAGTCTGGTTATTGTGAAGGGGACTGTTGCTGAAATTCTTCATCATCTCCTCCTCACAAAGCGCCGCCGAGAGCGATAGTCACCCATCCGCCTGTGGAAAGTGAAACTTCTTGCTTTGATATTATTTGAAACGGACACCTATTAGGAAACGCAGGCACCCGCCGCCGCCACGAGTTATTTGCGCACTCGGTTTTCGTCTCCGTTCGGTTTCTCTCGTCTGTTCTCTCGGACTATTTCTGCCAATGAAGTTGTGGGTTCATCCTTCGGTTTAGATGTTTTGAGCCAGCGGCGGTGTCAGATTACTGAATGTGGAAGAAAACAATTCTGCAGATATTTTCTATGAGTCTAGGTGCAAAACAGCGTCACCGCGTGTACAGCAACAGACTACATAGGTCATGTGGGCCTTCTGTCATTCTGTCAAGACAGGTTTTTCATTTTACAGAGTTTCGTTCTTAGCAATTAGGATATGACATTACTACACATTAAGACGAGTTAGGACATATAGGCTACTCTACATAAAATAAGTAAAGAGTGCTAGCAGGTAGCCTATTCCAAAACAACCAAAGGTGCTCTTGGTGGGGAATATTACTGTAAATGCAAAAGGAAAAAAGTATAACCACAAATTGGTGCTAAGTGGCATAAGAAAATCAAAGTCAAGGCACTGGTTGGGTTTGAGGGTTAAAAAAGTCTGTTGTGTGTGCTTTAAGGTATATTCTACGTAGTTGGCACAAACAGGCAACACAGACTGGTGTATTATGAAGTCGTATGTAAGGCAGCCTATGAAAGAATGCTATACCTATGGTATAGGTACAAGTATAGGCTACATCATGTAAGTGAGGAAAGTGGGTGGTGTGTGGGCTACAATACAGCCTCACTCTCTTTCCATGCGGATGGTGATTGAAAGGACTGCCTCAGCCATGCTCAGAGTCAGGATGGTCATTTGCTATGGTAAGTAAGGAGTAAGGCACTAATTAGGCCTACATTTGAATTACCTAAGGGGATGCAAGCCCACTTAGTCAAAACAACTAGTGAGTGGACCGCCAACCTTCACCCTTCCAAGTGTACGTGTGAGTGTGTAAACATTCCCTTTCTAGTGTCTCTCTACTCCCTCTACCCCTCAGGCCTGCAGTAAGGAGACAGGAGGAATGTAAAGCCACAACAACCGGTCGTAAATCTCTCCCTCTAACTGACCACAGCTTTCTCCGACCACGTGACCAGATACAACAATCTTCTGGTGGCAATCATAGAACAGCTGGACCCAGATTGAGATAGTACAATGAGACCGTATCCTATACAATAACGTTCGTATTCTGGTGACAGACGTAGACAGACACTTACTGTATATTGGTCCTCTAACTCACTTTTAGTGATAGCAGCTGTATTGTAGTCATAGCAATGGTCTCTATTTGAAACAGTCTAACCAAAGCCATAAAAAGCATGGGTATAAACACAGATCTAGAATCTCGTTCTATTTCTATGTTTATAAAGACTAAAACCTTGTTTTCATTGGCATTTAAATTCAACCCGGGTTGGGCTGGCCTTGGTGGGCAGTTAGAATTTGGCCCTAATTTGAAAGGCCAATATAAACGGCTTGGCCGCAAGAAAATGTTTTGCGTTGGGGGTCAAAAGAGGGGGGTCTCTGCTCATACAGGAGTAATAAAGGCCTAGTTCACAAATTTTGTGGAAACTTTTTATAATTTCTTATACTTTTATTTTATCCCTCAGCACCCCTAAACACCCTTAGCACCCCTAAACACCCTCAGCACCCCTAAACACCCTCAGCACCCCTAAACACCCTCAGCACCTCTAAAAACACCCTAAACAGCACCTCTAAACAAACTAAACCCTCAGCAGCACCCCTAAACACCCTCAGCACCTCTAAACAAACTAAACACCCTCAGCACCCCTAAACACCCCAGCATAAACACCCTCAGCACCCCTAAACACCCTCAGCACCCCTAAACACCCTCAGCACCCCTAAACACCCTCAGCACCCCTAAACACCCTCAGCACCCCTAAACACCCTCAGCACCTCTAAACACCCTCAGCACCTCTAAACACCCTCAGCACCCCTAAACACCCTCAGCACCTCTGCTTCCCATGGCTATGGTTAACGGGGGAGTTAAATGTGTTCTGGAACCTGTTTGCTTGGGACAGGAACAGTGTCGTTCCAAGCCAGGCACAACTACACACAACAGAATGCATTCTATTTCAAACCCCTGGTTGGGAGCTACATGGGAAAACCTGCTGGATAGGGGATTCATGAATTATGCCAGGCAGACACTGATTGCACTCCCACCCCACCCCAAACACACACACACACACACAAACACTGCAACCCCCGCCCCCCACCCTACACACTTATGGAGAGGGCATGAACTCATTGCGCCAAGCAGACATCCATGCCAGGGAGCCTTGGGTCAAAAGTAAATCAGATTGTTCTTCCCTCTCCAAACCGCAGAGAAATGAAATCAGCCTCTGCTCTTATTCAGCAGATCCCGTGTTGGGATCCAGAGAGTTTTAATCAAATCCATTCTGTTAATGCAATGCCTGTTATTGTATACTGAGACTTATTATCTGCACATAAAATGAAGATTAATAGAAGAAATTCAGCAATCACAGAACAACATGTGGTGCAGGTTTTAGGTGTTAACCACAGTAGTCAAATAGTCCAATAACTCTCACTGCCCACACCTCGCATCAGACAGAAGTGGTGAGTTTGTGCGTCGTGTGTGTGTGTGTGTGTGTGTAAACACAGAGGATGGCGATAGCGTTTTTATTATATTTCAGAATGACAAATAGTTAGACATTTTTTGTTTCAATACACAAGAATATCTTTATAGACAATCATTAGCTAGTTGAAACCAAATTAAATCATTTGTACACTTATATTTTACAATAAACACTGTAGCTTTTCACTGGCTAATGCAGGAAGGTATTGCTATTTGTATAGTAATTACAGTTGATATGAAAAGACCCAAAATAAGTTATTTAAATACCAATTACATATACAGAATGTGCAACTCTTGTTAACCATTTCATATATGTAATTACGTTTTCTGTAAGACTGCAAAAGTAAATTGGAAGTTAAGTCATTGGAATGGGTTAATTCATGAACTATTATTAATTACATTTGTACATTGACTTGGCATTGGGAACTATACTAAGATAACTAAATACCAGTATAACCCATTCAATCAAACCCTTTACATTACCTGAAAACAAATGTCTGCTTACAGACTTAAAGAACATTTTGCCAATTTTGCTTAAACATTTTTTATTTACTTTCTAAAGTGCATTTTACAGTGACAGTATTTTTTACATCTTAAATTGTAGGTATTTTTGTTTCTTTAAAAACTCCCCCTACAAGTGTCTCCCAGGCTGACCTGGAGCACCACTATGATTGAAGAGAAAAGGCATCAAACTTCTATCGAGTGTCCACTGCAAAAGCACCCCTGTGTTACACCACTCTGCAAACTTCTATTTTGAAACCCGAGACAAGGGATAAGACTTGAATATTGTTTGCAATATGTAGTACTTCACATAACTAGAATGACATTACGTAGGTGGTTCCACTCACACCGGTCTTGGACTAGGAATCCACTGCTAGGGACTCACAGGTCTGGTCTGCTGGTCAGTGAATGGAGATTCAGTACATTCCCATTCTCATCTGTACTCCCTGACTGTGTCTCTCTCTAAGACACCCCCCTTCTTGTTCTTGTTCTTCCAAGAGAGGCTCAGACGGACATGATAAACCAGCTGTTAGCTGGGTCTCTGTGGAACAGCTGTAGCACTCGTCTTAGCCCTTCCTTCTGAGTGGATCATCTACATCATGTCTCAGTCTGTCTCTGTGGCCTGCAGTACTGAGCTGGTCTATGGCTGGCTGTTGAACATGGAACACTGTGTTTAAATTAGACTTCATGTGGATCAACATCTGTGCTTAACAAGAACAGCAAGGACACTACCCGACAGAGCTATGTGGCTGCTAGCGTGTGTGTGCATGTGTGTGTGTCTTCTACTAACAATCACTGTCATTACAAGCACATTCAAAACATATTGGCCCGGTGAGGCTTTGAGGAATCAAGCCTTAGTCAAAGATGGGGGTTGAAATGCCTGCTGTATTTATAACGCTGAGTACATGAATACGTATTCTTCTAATTGTTTTTTTTTACATAATGGTAAGGCAACTTAAAATCCGCCTGGATAGATATATGGAGACGATATTGTCTGCAAAGAAAAGCTGATCTCCCATGGAAGATTATCAGAGCGGTACTGTGTAGATAGTGTTGTTGTAAGGACCGACATATTGGAGGATTACATGCAACCAAGACATCTGCAATATAATCTGAAATACTGTATAAACTCATGTCGAGATCTGTCCGACTGTTTATACTTACAATGACTGACATTCAGACTTTGACATTCCACAAAGCAGACACACAATACTTATTGAACACATACTGTAAAAACACCTTGAAATTAATATATATGGTACAGTATATTACAAAAACACTATAGCATGATAGAAAATAAGGATTTTAAATCTTAATATAACAGAAATGTTTGCCTATTTCATGTTTTGTGTTATTTTTTGTTGTTGTGTTATCTGCAATAAACCATGTTCTCCAATCTACTGTAGCATTTAGCAATGGGATTAACGACAAAGGTGAAATCTGCACATTGAAAGAAATTGCTTTGGCCATCCTCTCACTACTCTCTAGTGCTTTTCTCTTTGCACAAGAGATACAAATCAAGCACTTCTGAAACACAGAAAAAAACATAATTTAGTCTTTAAAAGGAGAGTCAAAAAAAGAGTAAGAAAAGTGTGCTAATTTCCTCAAAGGCAGTTCTCAGTATTTCTAAGACTGGGGGGGATGTTTCAGAAGGGAACAGTCAGTTTTAAAGGCATCTGATAACTGTTCTCGGCAGTCGGAACAATCTCACCGTAAACATCTGAAAGAGAGGAATAGAAAGAGAGAGAGACAGATTGATAAAGACTGGGGCCTAAGAACAGGTTGCTGCTCATAAGTCTCAAGCATTAGCTGGGCTGCAACTGCAAACCACCCGCACTCCGTAGTCCAGTCAAAAGTCTCAATAGGTGCTGGAAGCTGTGCTGTGGTCACGTTCACAGTTATTCAGTTCTGCATTTATTTGCAACTGTGCTCTAGTCTCAACTGTGCTTTAGTCTCAACTGTGCTGTAGCCGTTCAACTGTCTCAGTTACACCTGCATGGGCTCCACTGTCACGGTTACGACTGTCCGTCTCTGTGTGTGCTGACCAATCGGGCCTCGCTCACAAGTCTACGGACGTGCCTCTCGTCCCGCACCCCCGCTTCCCACACACCACTCTCTGTGAGAGAGGACACACGTCCCAACGTGTCATATCCCGCAGCTGCCATCGGTGTGGCGTACATGGGTAGGCCGATGGACACGAGCCAATCAGAGACGGTGCTCACGTGACCTGGGGAGAGTGGCTTCCTGCACATCTCTGTCAAACCTCCAAACGGGATCTGAGGAATACCGGGAAAAACATTTAGGAATTTTGTGTAATAATAATACATAAATATACATAAAACATAGCAATGACACCGTAGTAACCTTTCCTGTAGTCAAATGTGTTGTGTTGTGCTGCTGGTGAGTCTCTGATCCACCTCTACGCAGACGACACCATTCTGTATACTTCTGGCCCTTCTTTGGACAATGTGTTAACAACCTTCCAGGCAAGCTTCAATGCCATACAACTCTCCTTCCGTGGCCTCCAATTGCTCTTAAATGCAAGTAAAACTAAATGCATGCTCTTCAACCGATCGCTGCCTGCACCTACCCGCCTGTCCAACATCACTACTCTGGACGGCTCTGACTTAGAATATGTGGACAACTACAAATACTTAGGTTTCTAGGTTTCTGGTTAGACTGTAAACTCTCCTTCCAGACCCATATCAAACATCTCCAATCCAAAGTTAAATCTAGAATTGGCTTCCTATTTCGCAACAAAGCATCCTTCACTCATGCTGCCAAACATACCCTTGTAAAACTGACCATCCTACCAATCCTCGACTTGACTGGAACGAACTACAAAAATCTCTGAAACTGGAAACACTTATCTCCCTCACTAGCTTTAAGCACCAACTGTCAGAGCAGCTCACAGATTACTGCACCTGTACATAGCCCACCTATAATTTAGCCCAAACAACTACCTCTTTCCCTACTGTATTTAATGTATTTATTTATTTTGCTCCTTTGCACCCCATTATTTTAATTTCTACTTTGCACATTCTTCCATTGCACATCTACCATTCCAGTGTTTTACTTGCTATATTGTATTTACTTTGCCACCATGGCCTTTTTTTGCCTTTACCTCCCTTATCTCACCACATTTGCTCACATCGTATATAGACTTGTTTATACTGTATTATTGACTGTATGTTTGTTTTACTCCATGTGTAACTCTGTGTCGTTGTTTGTGTCGAACTGTATTGCTTTATCTTGGCCAGGTCGCAATTGTAAATGAGAACTTGTTCTCAACTTGCCTACCTGGTTAAATAAAGGTGTAATAAAAAATAAAAAAACGCCCTCTAGTGGCCTCATGGGTGCAATGTTATTCATATTTTTTATAATTTCATAATTGATAAATAAATAAAAACACACTCAGAAAATCTGGTGTTTCTATGTCAAACAGTTGTATTATATTTCAGTCTTCTGTGATATACAGTGCATTGGAAAAGTATTCAGACCTCTTGACTTTTTCCACATTTTGTCAAATTACAGCCGTATTCTAATATGGATTAAATAGTTTTTCCCTCTCATAAATCTACACACAATAACCCATAATGACAAGGAAAAAACAGGCTTTTAGAATTTTTAGCAAATTTAAAAAAATAGTGAGTCTTATTTCTCATGGTTTGAGAGTCCTTTAGTTGCCTTTTGGCAAACTCCAAGTTGGCAGTCATTTACCGAGGAGAGGCTTCAGTTTGGCCACTCTACCATAAAGGCCTGATTGGTGGAGTACTGGACAGATGGTTGTCCTTCTGGAAGACTCTCCCATCTCCACAGAGGAACTCTGGATCTCTGTCAGAGTGACCATCGGGTTCTTGGTCACCTCCCTGACCCTTCTCCCCCGATTGCTCAGTTTGGCCGGGCGGCCAGCTCTAGGAAGAGTCTTGGTGGTTCTAAACTTCTTCCATTTAAGAATGATGGAGGCCACTGTGTTCTTGGGTACCTTCAATGCTGCAGAAATGTTTTGGTACCCTTCCCCAGATCTCAACACAATCCTGTCTCGGAGCTCTACGGACAATTCCTTCAACCTCATGGCTTGGTTTTTACTCTGACATGCACTGTCAACTGTAGGACCTTATACAGACAGGTGTGTGCCTTTCCAAATCATGTCCAATAAATTTAATTTACCACAGGTGGACTCCAAACAAGTTGAAGAAACATATCAAGGATGATCAATAGAAACAGGATGCACCTGAGCTCAATTTGGAGTCTCATAGCAAAGGGTCTGAATACATATGCTTAAAAAAAAAAAACATTTAATCAATTTACTAAAATTTCTAAAAACCTGTTTTCGCTTTGTCCTGATGGGGTATTGTGTGTATATTGATGAAGATTTTATTTATTTTATTTAATCGATTTCAGAATAAGGCTGTAAAGTAACATAATGTGGAAAAAAGGAAGGGGTCTGAATACTTTCCGAATGCACCGTATATTAAGTGTAATATTGGGACGCAAACTCAAAATGTAATACATTTAAATTCTATCTCTCTATATCTAATAATGTTCACATACCGTTTTACTCATTTCATATGTACATACTCTATTCTACTGTATTCTAGTCAATGCCACTGACATTATTTATATATTTCTTAATTACGTTATTTTACTGTTAAATTTGTGTGTATTTTTGTGAATTGTTGGATACTACTGCACTGTTGGAGCTGCAACAGGAACACAAGCATTTCACTACACCTGCAATAACATCTGCTAAATATGTGTATGTGACCAATCAAATGTGATTTGATTTGGTACAGGTGTCTTCTTAGACCATATTTGTTTAAGACTACCAAGAAACACTCTGATTTAGCCCACTACAGTAAAAGCATGTATGAAACATATCATTAGAGGAAAAGAACAGGTGCTAACTTTGCCCTGGTCCACTTTTGTAGGTATATTCTTAAAACTGCATTGTTGGTTAACGGCTTGTAAGTAAGCATTTCACTGTAAGGTCTACCTACAGGTGTTGTATTCGGCGCATGTGACAAATTGACTTTGATTTGAAGACCATGTAAATGCTTATTGAATCTGTCCCATAAAGTACTCACAGCCATGCGGTGCTGCTTACGGAGCTGCTTGACGCGAACCTGGTCCATGTTGGAGGCCACATCCTTCACTGGCTGCTCCAAGTCCTCACTGTAGCGCTGCATCAGGGGCTGGGGGATACCACACCGACCATGCTGGAGGGAGAGAGAAATGCAGAGAGAGAGACTATGGATGAGTGGGGAGAGTAGGAGAGGGACACAGACAAATGCATACACACAAACAAACACGCGCACACGCATACACACTTGAAAAATGTTGGCATGAGAACTCATGCACATTAGGAGAAGTGGTTTCCATTGATAGATACCCTATCCCTGTGGGCACAACAACTCAATACTGATACTAAAACCCCAACCATGAAAACCCTAAGTAACCATGACCTGAAGTAAATCTGTCATAAATCTGGGATGCTAGGCAGAGAAAACTTAAGCCCATATTTCAAAGGGCTAGTGGAATTCTCTCCCCCACAGCCTACGCCCAGATTAGACAAGCCAATCAGAAACCATAGTGACTCCTCGCTCCGTTTAAATAGAAATGTCTGTCGGCCCCAGTCAACACCATAAAGTCACAGATCTAAACACAAAATGCAGACTGTACTGTGCACTTTTATTGACTACCGTCACAGTTTGTCAACCTAAGTCTCTACAAGAACTGAATGTTTTCGAACAGCTCAGACACCAGGGGCTGATGTAGGAGCTAGCTCTCTCACTTTATTTGCTCATTTAAACATTATGAGTCTGGAGAGGCCCAGTTTCTGTCTGTTCATGAGGGATTGAAGTAGACTAATAATGTGAAATAACGAGTCAAAACACTGGCCAACTGACGAGCCCATTGGCTGGGAGATAAGCTCAGTTACAGAGACACACAAACGATGCGGGAGATCCCATAACATGTCATAGCTGGACTAGACTAGCCAATGGTTGCCATGCATGAACAGAGAATAAAAGGGAATTCAGTGGGGGAAAACTTTTAAAACTCTCTCTCTCTGTCAAAAGCTCCATACACCTGGAGTCATGTCCAGTCCAGGACAACCCAGCCAACCTGGACCGGAGGCCATTCTGTCTGCCTGCCTGTCTGTCTGTCTGTCTGTCTGTCTGTCTGCCTGCCTGCCTGCCTGTCTGTCTGTCTGTCTGTCTGTCTGTCTGTCTGTCTGTCTGCCTGTCTGTCTGTCTGCCTGCCTGCCTGTCTGTCTGTCTGTCTGCCTGTCTGTCTGCCTGTCTGTCTGTCTGTGTTGGACTCTGGTTCCGGCACGGTGTCTGACTGTTTAATAACCCCAAGCCGCCTGCCTTCACTGAGCTTCAGCCTCCTACAGAAGATTTTCCCTTCATTGTCTAGCTCTCTCTCTCTGCCCCCTCTTTTTTATTTTTCTCTCTATCTTTCTGCTGTATGGATACCAAAGCAACCCACTGCCACTGTTGACAGGAAGCGAGAGCCATATGACAGGATACAGGATACAGTCTTGTTATGTCTGAGTGCAGTAATCAAAACGGAGAATCAAAAGGCCTTGACGGCCAGGAGACAAAAACACAACCTTCTAATGCTTCTAATAATGTATGTATTGACCTGGAGTGTGTCCTTTAGTAGATTCCTACACTGACTTCTAATGTACTCTCTCACAGAGTGGGCCAGTGGTCCAATCTGCACTGTTTTTTAAAGTGTTTTTTTTCCATTTCTTTAGTTGTGAGATGGTCTTAAAGAAGCATACCCACATCTACGTGTGTCCTGTATAACCCCTAGCTGTGACAAACTGGCCTGTGAGTGTGAGTGAGGATGTGGAGGTTGTGTGTGTGTGTATTCTACACAGTAATAACAGGAACATAACCATAGAAGCAGGCTGTGGTGGATGGGTGTGTGTGTGTATTCTACACAGTAATAACAGGTACATAACCATAGATACAGGCTGTGGTGGTAACTGACTTTGTCTGAGTAGGGTTCCTCTGTGAGGTCGATGCCCTCGGCCTCCAGTCTCTGCTCCAGCACACTGTGGAGATCGACTGCCATTTTAGCATAGGACACCTTCCTGGCCACCGCCATCTTGCCACCACCGCCCTGGATCTGAGCCTGAGGGCAGGCCGTCTCGGGCAGGTCAGACAGCCAGGGGGGGGGCACGGCTGGGGGGGTGCCTGGTTCCTCTGGCTCTGGACAGCCGGTGGTGGTGGAGGCAGGGGAGGCTGGAGAGGGGGAGGCAGGGGTACTGGAGGCCTTACTGGGGAGGGCTGGAGCACTGGGGCTGCTGATGACAGGGCTGGGGGGATGAGAGTGGGTGGAGGTATAGGAATGAGTGGGGGAGGAAAGGACAAGGGAGCGGTGGCGTATCCCATTGGCCAGGCGCTCCTTGGATTTCTTGACTGGAACGGGAGGGGGAACTGGGGGCTTTTTGGGGTGAGTCCGGATGCTCCTCTCCCTCAGCTGGGGTTCAGGAGGGCTGGGGAGGGTCTCCTGGGGCTGGGGAAGCGGGGCGGTGGGACAGGGGGGTCTGAGGGGCAGCTGGGAGGGCACAGGGGGTTGGTCAGAATGCCCTTTAGGGCTCACAGCACTCCCTCCATTCTGAGCCAGTGATGAACTCCCATCTCCATGACCCTGGAGGCCCTTCTCCCTGCTGCTGTTACCCGACTTGGAGACACCTTTAGCGGGCTTGACCTCCAGGCTGTAGTCCTTCTTCTGGTCGAAGGCCTGCTCCCAGTGGAGGTCCCCGAGGGAGTGGGATCTCTTCCAGGCCTGGGGGCCACTAGCCTCCGGGGGCCCGTCCAGGTCCTCACAGCTGCGGCTGGCCGGCATGGGGGTCCGGCGGGGGCCCTTCCTCAGCCCCAGCAGGCTGAAGCCCCTCAGGGTGGGCTTGAGGAAGAAGTGCTTTGTGAACTTGGCTGTGCGCTCCAGTTTGCTCTGCTGCAGGGCCTCAGTGGACTGGGTCATGGGCAGGGTGGGGTAGTCTGGGGACTGGAGGCCCGCAGAGGAGCGGTTGGAGCGAGATGTCTTCCTGGTCTTGCCTGAAACACAGTAAAACATATCCCTCTTCATTTTAGAGCTGGGAACGGTTGCATAAACATATCCCCAGACTTTGAACTAAAACAGACTTCGATAGGGACATAACAAAACTGAGAACTGATACTAAGGTGTACTTACTGCATGTATTGGATGTAATGGGTTTCATGTCACTATGGGTTCTGTGCCATTTGTACAGCATTTTCAGCTGTGAATGTGAACTTCCTCTAAGAGGACATGTGAATCTGAAACAATCCCGTTCACACACAGAGCTTTACAGCAGTGTCACTGAAGTGTTCTTCTTCTATTGTTCAGCCTCTGACCCACAGCCTTATACATACGAATGTTGATCATGATTAAGAGTACAGTTGGACTCAGGGTTATGGGTTATCTGTCAGTAGAAAGCATGAAAACATGCATGTTACAGTATAAATCCATATGTCATACTGCATATTCTACTTACACCACATGTTTATGTGGGTATGACATAGCTAAGACAAAACTAGAATGTGTTACGGTGAACTAGCTAGAGTAATAACAACAACAAGAAAATTATATTTTTTGTGATTATAGCCTTATGAGTGCAATACTGCCAAGTGGGGGAGATGTGGAGTACTAGAGCTGGGCGATATGGCAAAAATCCATAGCAAAATTGAATTTACTGAATTATCATGATAACGATATATAGAATGATATGTTCATAACAATGTGCACCACAGTATTTATTTATATTACCATTAAAACCCTACACCTTCCAGTCTTTGCGTTAAGCTAGTTAGCATTAGCTGGCGATACTACCTCTTACTTCCTTCATACTGGACGCAGAGACATAAAAATGGTACCCAGGAGTTTATCTGACTCTGGGGAAAATCCCAAACTATCCTTTAACAATCACCCATATTAGCAAAAGTTGTTCATTTCATAACCCTGTAGGTTATTCATCGCTATGAACGATATCAACAAAATGTCCATGATGGTCAGTGCAGATCATTTTCAGTTTATCGTCCCAGTTCTATGGAGGACTATACTTTCTTATTCCCGATGGTGCTATTATCATGATACAATTTCAGACGCAGGTATAAAAGTAGGAGGTTAGAGGCCAATTTACCATCATGGCTTATTGGAACAACATGAACACGTGTGTAAAAGAGCACTAGATACCGCATGGCAAGCCTCATGCAATAATGAATAGTGAAATGACATCACACACATCATACACAAATCAGTCATTTATCTCTACTAATTTGGACAAGCATTAAAAGATTGATGCAGATTGAAGTCAGTCTGACGTCATTGAAGTTAATGTGGTGTTTCAATGTGCTTGTTACTGCCAACTTCACCCACAATGTTGCCAGATATTTGTCCCAGCTATCCCCTATCTCAGGCTAGCTTCCAATCATTTGGTTAATAGATATTCAAGACTTGCTATCAGGGCATAATAAATAAATATTGACCCCAAAGTCAGATGTCTGCTTTTCAAAATAAATCAATGTTTAAACACAGACACTGAGCAATGCTGATTCTTTGTGATAGTGGTACATTTGTAGTTTTCTCTTTGTAGCTCATTGTAATGTCCGGAGAAACAAGTATGACAATGCAAAGTGGATCACAGTTATGTAACAGTTATGCTCTGAAGACCATGTCCAATATATATATACAGTATATATATATATATATGACAGGGATGTGAGCCTTGTCGGTTGTCTGAAGTAAATCGTTTGCGTCCGACTCGTGTGTGTGTGTGTATATAATTATTTTATATATATATACACACACACACACACACGAGTCGGACGCAAAGGATTTATATATATATATATATATATATATATACTGTAAATCCTTTGCAGTATATATATATACACATGAGTAGGACGCAAAGGATTTACTTCAGACAACCGACAAGGCCCAAATCCCTGTCATTCGCATGAGGAAGAGACGGAGATATCGCGGACGTAAGTCGGGGTGCCTTGTAAGGATCCCCCTCTACCATCAGTCCTATTAGCCAACGTGCAATCATTGGATAATAAAATAGTTGAGCTCCAATCAAGACTAACCTACCAACATGACATTCAAAACTGTAATATCTTATGTTTCACTGAGTCGTGGCTGAACAACAACATGGATAACATACAGCTGGCTGGGTTCTGTGCATCGGAAAGATAGAACAGCTGCCTCTGGTAAGACAAGGGGTGGCGGTCTGTGTCTATTTGTAAATAACAGCTGGTGCACAAAATCTAATATTAAGGAAGTCTCAAGGTTTTGCTCACCTGAGGTAGAGTATCTCATGATAAGCTGTAGACCACACTATTTACCAACAGAGTTTTCTTCTATATTTTTCATAGCTGTCTATTTACCACTACAAACCGATTCTGGAACTAAAACCACACTCAACGAGCTGTATAAGGCCATAAGTAAACAAGAAAATGCTCATCCAGAGGTGGCGCTCCTAGTGGCCGGCGACTTTAATGCAGGGAAACTTAAATCCGTTTTACCTCATTTCTACCAGCATGTTACATGTGCAACCAGAGGAAAAAAAAACTCTAGACCACCTTTACTCCACACACAGAGACGTGTCTCCCTCACCCTCCATTTGGCAAGTCTGACCATAACTCTATCCTCCTGATTCCTGCTTACAAAAACTAAAGCAGGAAGTACCAGTGACTCGCTCAATATGGAAGTGGTCAGATGACGCAGATTCTAAGCTACATGACTCTTTTGCTAGCACAGACTGGAATATATGTTATATGTGTTCCGGGATTCTTCCGATGGCATTGAGGAGTACACCACATCAGTCACTGGCTTCGTTAATCGATGACGTCGCCCCCACAGTGACTGTACGTACATACCCCAACCAGAAGCCATGGATTACAGGCAACATCTGCACTGAGCTAAAGGGTAGAGCTGCCGTTTTCAAGGAGCGGGACTCTAACACGGAAGCTTATAAGAAATCTCGCTAGACCTTCGAGCCATCTAACAGGCAAAGGGTAAATACAGGACTAAGATTGAATCGTACTGCACCAACTCCGAGGATGTGGCAGGACTTGCAAACTATTACGAACTACAAAGGGAATCCCAGCTGCGAGGTGCCCAGTGACACAAGCTAAAATATTGCTATGATCGCTTCGAGGCAAGCAACACTGAAGCATGCATGAGAGCACCAGCTGTCCCGGACGACTGTGTGATTGTGTGATCACGCTTTCGTTAGCCGATGTGAGTAAGACCTTTAAAAAAGTCAACATTCACAAGGCCGCAGGGCCAGACAGATTACCAGGACATGTACTCCAAGCATGCGCTGACCAACTGGCAAATTACTTCACTGACATTTTCAACCTGTCCCTAACCGAGTCTGTAATACCAACATGTTTCAAGCACACCACCATAGTCCCTGTGCCCAAGAACACTGCCTACATGTCTGTAGCCATGAAGTGCTTTGAAAGGCTGGTCATGGCCCACATCAACACCATTATCCAAGAAACCCTAGACCCACTCCAATTTGCAAACCAGATCCAACAGATCCACAGAGGACGCAATCTCTATTGCACTCCACACTGCCCTTTCCCACCTGGACAAAAGGAACACCTACGTGAGAACGCTACTCATTGACTATGGCTCAGCATTCAACACCATAGTGCCCTCAAAGCTCATCACTAAGCTCAGGACCCCGGGACTAAACACCCCCCTCTGCAACTGGATCCTGGACTTCCTGACAGGCCACCCCCAGGGGTGCGTGCTCAGTCCCCTCCCGTACTCCCTGTTCACCCATTACTGCATGGCCAAGCACGACTCCAACACCATCATTAAGTTTGCCGATGACAGCTTTTAGGGGAGGAGGTCAGTGACCTGGCAGTGTGGTGCCAGGATAACTACCTCTCCCTCAATGTGATCAAGACAAAGGAGATGATTGTGGACTACAGGAAAAGGAGTGCTGAGAACGCCCCCATTCTCATCGACGTGGCTGTAGTGGAGCAGGTTGAGAGCTTCAAGTTCCTTGGTGTCCACATCACCAGCAAACTATCATGGTCCAAACATACCAAGACCGTCGTGAAGAGGGCACGACAACGCCTATTCCCTCTCAGGAGACTGAAAAGATTTGGCATGGGTCCTCAGATCCTCAAAAAGTTCTACAGCTGCATCAAGCTGCATCCATCAAGAGCATCCTGACTGGTTCATCACTGCCTGGTATGGCAACTGCTCGGCCTTCGACCACATGACACTACAGAGGGTAGTGTTAAAGTGTTAAACAAATCAAAATATATTTTATATGAGAATGCCATGAGTGTGCAAAGCTATCATCAAGGCAAAGGGTGGCTACTGCGCCTGTCTCCGATCACTATACAACGTGACATGTCCAAACTTTTGACTGGTACTGTATATATAAAGTCCTAATGCATGCAAGAGGATGGTTAAGACAGGTACAGATGCAACATCTTAATTTGAGCCAGTTTGCTACAGCAGGAAAATAATCCCGCGTCAACAGAAAATGTGAATTATTATGTGGATTGTAATTGATGGACATTTTTGTAGGATACATTTTGTGGAAATGAATAGAAATGACAAAACGACAAGTTTAAAATGTCCTGGATTGCAGGAAATTTTCCTGCAACAGGTTGATCAAATTAAGATCCTACATCTGTATGGCTGTAGGAGAGAATTTATGAGGCAGAATAATGCAGATTGGATTATCATAGCGACTGAGTAAAGGCACAGTGAAAGAAGAGTTTATTAATTAAAACAAAACAAAATTAAAATGCAGAATGTACACTGAATGTTATGCAGCTAATGAAGAGTGTTAACGACTGAGATGGAGAAAAAAGAGACACGAAGAAAGGAGGAGACATGAAATGAAGCAAGCAGGCCAAAGTAACTTCAATCAAAGAAGTGGTTTATTCCACAACTCAAATTTCTACTGTAGCAGATTGCACATCTTTTAGAACAGTTATGACACACACACATAGAACAGAACAGAGAGAAAACATAGACAGAGAAGTCAATGATTCAAGCAAAGGTTTGAGTTAAGATTGAAGATAACTCACCTTTAGGCGGAAAGCAAAACAAGTCTTTTTAAGGAGTTATAACTTTACACTAAACGTTCTCACAAATATAGATCTGAAATACACTTCCATAATTAGAAAATATGCTTTTTTATATATATCCACTATCATAAAAAAAAAAAAACACATTTTAATCCAAGATTTTTGGGGGTTGTTTAGGCACATTGTGTAACATGGTCATTATTGAAAATAAAGAAATTTTTGAAGTGACTTGAAATGGCAGGTAGAACAGAGATTGAGCCAGCACTAGGCTAATGGAAGCAGAGTGGTCCACTCCCGCACCACCTACAGAGCCATACTACAGTCAATTATTGGGCAGTGACTTAATACTTTACAAGATCTCCGCTTTTACAATAACACCTTTCAAAAGAAACACTCTCTCATCGTGTCATAATCGGACTGGTCTCCCAGCAACCACTCAACTTCCTGGGGCGGAGGATGAGGAGTAGGGGTTCTCTGTCCATTGTGAGATGGGAGGAACATCGGCACTGGAATTGAGTTGACCAGAGTAGTTGGGTGCATTTGAGATGTGGGGTGTTGTTCCCTTTGTACATAGGGCCTCATTGTAGGGTAGACTAGTGATCTAGGCCTGGGGGTCAGAGTCTTGTCCCCTAGGATAGGGCTTCTGCAGTGAAGACAGAGACAGCCTGGAGATGGAGAGAGCAGTGGAAAGAGAGAGTGGAGTGACAATGAGAAAAAGAAACAGAAAAAAGGAGATGGGGGATGCATCACTCCCCTCACTACGACACTACGCAGCTAGGTGGGGTGGAGGTGAGTGGGGGTGTGAAGAGACAGCCTGGAGATGGAGAGAGCAGTGGAAAGAGAGAGTGGAGTGACAATGAGAAAAATAAACTACGCAGGTAGGTGGGGCGGAGGTGAGTGGGGGTGTGAAGTGGGTGGAGCTAGCAGACAGACATGGCGGATAAAGAGTGGAGGTTTGATTGGCTGGCCTTGGTCCAATGGAGAGTGATGACGGATAGTTCATGTTAGAATGCAGAAGCATAGCATGGCAGAGTAGGTGAAAGAGGAATCATAGGAGCCACAGTCACTGTAGTGCTAGACTAGGCCCAGGCTAGGCTAACACCAGGCTAATCCCATTATCGGAAAGCTATGCTAGGCTAGTCATTACCATTCTCCAGGTTCTCATTGCTCTCATAGCAGCCAGAGTCACGTGGTGAGTCGCCCACCAGGATGTGGCCCTCTGATAGCAGCTTCTCCTGAGAGCCTGACAGGCCGCTCCGCTCAGGGTCGCTGCTGCCTACAGACACACACAACACACAGAAACCATATAGTCAGATATACAGAAACTTACACAACAAGGTAGTGTAGGAATCATAGAGACAATGCAGTCAAACAGACAGAGCGAAAGGTTTGTGTGAGTGTGTGCGTGCGTGCGCACGTGAGTTCATGTGTGTGTGTGTACTCACTGTCATACTCTTGCAGTAGCTCCACAGCGGTGAGCAGCACAGCTCTGTGTTGAGGGTCTTTGATGTTGAGCTCATCTAGATCCTCCCCCTCCAGCAGCTTGAAGGTGTCCAGGTCCTCATAACCGTTAAACAGGAAGGTAGGCATGTGCTCCTGGAGGAGAGGAGATGAGAAAGAAGAGGAGAGGGGAGTTGAGGGGAGAGGCTCTGGTTATCTCATGTTCTTTACAACTGATTCCAGATACTTTTTTCCTACCCCTTGCGTGACTGTAACTGTTATAAGCTAAACAGATAAAATGGCCTAGCACCAGTTTTCAAAGACATGGGCAAAATGTTAATCTTGCAAAAACATACACAATGAGGTAAAAGAAATTGACCAATGTGGCTAAGGAAAAGGAGGGAAGAGTTGGGAAGGGTGGGAAAGAGAGGGATGAGGTAGAGGAGATTCTCTACCACACCTTTCACCACAAGCGACAAGGAGGATACACACACAATTTAACAAGAGCACAAAGCTAGTCATTACACCCTGTGGTGTTATCTCTTGGTGGGAGGACACCAGAAATCACAGTCTAAAATATCACACTACACCCTCTGTGTGTTTCGGAACAGGCACAGCTAAAGTTAACATCTCAGCCCTTTCAACAAGGAGATTGTGGAAACTGGTTCAGTCTAAAGTTTTGTCCAACCCACACATCTAAAGGGTAGAATACACACAGACTGCATGTCACCACTGTAACCACGGAGACTTCCGTCCTTAGCTAAAACTGACTTTCAGCTCTATTTCTGCTAAGATAAAGAAGGATGAGACAAAACCAAAGACCACTACTCTACACAACCTTCTCATTTGAAGGATCTTCGTATTTCATGTAACATCCTAGCATATTTGAAGGTAAAAGCATATTTGAAGGTAAAAGCACATTTGCTACAAGACACCCCTACAATCAAGTTGAAATGGAAGATTTCAAAAGAGAAAACATAGATCAAAATATAAAAAAGATGGCTACTCCGAAGCGCACTCCACTTTGTCGTTGTGTTTTTAGCAACGCCCTGACCACAATGTTTTATGTAGAATTAGTCAGCAAGGTTATCACGGCGTCTTACTCTTCTTACTTTTGTTAGTCGGCTTTGTCTTGTCACTTTAAGGTGTACATACTGTATCCTTGATTCAATCACCAGTAAACCTGCATCAGTAAATGTATCTCAACTCGCTAACCAAATCTGGACAAAAACCTTTTCCCTAGTTCTCCTTTTAAATAAACAAAAGAGAAATCTAAATAAATACTTGCCAAAAACACTCATTTATCCAGAGCGTGACATGAAACAGAAACAGAACAAGGTGGAACAGTCTCAGTATAATGTCTTCGCATGGTCACCAGTTGTTAATGGTGGGTTTAGGAGGTTGTGTGTTTAGTCTGCTCTCCCACTCCCCGAACTCACAACTACGTATGTGACGACGGAGATGACATGTGTACCTTGATGCACATGTACTGTATATAGTAGGATAGTAGTAGACTTATGGGAGGTCTTCAACCCTGTAATATAGTCTCTGCTCTGCCCAGGCAATGATAATGTACCGTTATGTTACTTATGTCCTTGAGTAGGGGAGAGCCAGGGACATAGCCTAGTCTGTAATCTGTCATGTCAGAGCTTCATCAGGCTGGGCTCATCCAGAAACAGCCCACCTACGGTGCTCTCTCCCTGGGGAGGCTGAGCTGCCTAGGCTGGGTGGTTGACAGAAGAGGCAGGGTGTTTTTTTTAGATGGTTAGGATATGATTCTGACTGTAGGAGGGAAGTTGCAGGACTGCTATTCACCGTGTACAGAACACCTTAGCATTGGTGTGTGAGGTTTGTATAGAGTTGCATGTATGTGTATTCGTGTGCATGTTTGTGAGTGTGTTAAACAAATGCATGTGTGTTTGTGTGTAAAGGAGTGTGTGTCCAGTGTGTACCTTGAGGTTGATGCGTTCCAGTAGCTCTTCTACAGAGGTGGGTTTGGGAGGTCTGCCTTTCCTCCTTCTCCTCACGGGTCTCTTGGGCTTCTCCTCCTCCTCACTCAGCACGTCCACATAGATGAACTTAAAGGTGCCCACCTTGTTATTGAGCAGGCCCATCCACGTCCCCATGGGTGGCTTACTGATGATGTCGATCACATCCCCTTTCTGGAAGACACAAAACACATTCACATGAGAAAACGCTAAAACTATCACTCATCAAGTGTGTGTGTGTGTGTGTGTGTGTGTGTGTGTGTGAATACGGTCTGTTGAGGGTGTATATGAATTCAGGGTTGTGCTTATGAGTCAATACGTGTCTATGTGTTGCCCTTCATTTGAGAGAATTAGTACCGTAGGGACTGTGTGTTTATACGTGTGGAGGTGAGTAGATGTATGTTACCTTTAGTTTGAGGGAATCGGAATCGTAGGGGCTAGGGGTAAAGTCAGTGTGTACTCGTGCTCTGCCACAGAAGGGCCCTCTGTAGGGAGGCTCCTCGTCATCTCCATCCTCAGACTTAACACTCTCTCTGTTACTGGCTGACGAGTCTGTGGTGCTGACCGTCTGACCACCTGGAACACACAATGCAAGGACCACACACGGTCAAACCACAGATATACATTTCATATCATCCAAATAGATGTATTCAATACTCATGTGATTTGAGTGTTTTGAAACTGAGCAAGTGAACATCAATTTATTTTAAATGAGAGAGTTAGATGTACTCATCTATTCACACAAAGCCAGAGTATGTGTGAATACACATTAATAACAGCCCATCACTTGTAGCCAGTGTGTATATTACGTGCTGCTGTCTACCCATAGATGTCTCTCTGGATGTCTGATCTGTAATGATGAGTGTAGGAAGCAGAGAGAAAAGCATTCCTATTCAATAATTAGCTTGTGTCTCAGCCTCTCCGGCCCTAGGGGCCCAGGCCAACACCAGTCAACAAGGGACACTCTCTCTCATTAACTAACAAATAAACATCAACCCAGCCCTCACAGACCTTAGTCTAACTCTAACCTCAAGACACGAGAGACAGACAGAATAATTATACATGTGTTCAGACAACTTCTATCTTTTTTTAATTAACCTTATTTAACTAGGCAAGTTGTCTGAACACATGCCAGGGTAAGATCATGGTCAGTCACAACGTGAGAAGAAGCTTTCACCAGATAGGCCCAGATGATGTCACATGTCATCTCTGAACCCTCCAATGGGAGTAGGTGTGGTTGTGACACGGAGCTATAACTTGGAGTTCAGATCATAACAATGATGATGAGATATATACTAGCTGACACAGCAGGCTTGATAAGGGGTTAAGTCTGTATAAGAATGTTGCCAGAGAGATGTAATGACAGTGCCCTCTTGTGTCTTAATGTGTACTGTACCACACACACACACACACACACACACACACACACACACACACACACACACACACACAGAGTTCTTACTCATGGAGCTTTGTCCACTGAGGGAGCTCCGGAGGCTCTCCACTGATCCTCCAGCCTTTAGCTTGGGTTTCTCCAGAGAGTCTGTGTCTGGCTGAGGGGACTGGGGGGAGCTGGGAGTCCCGTCTGGGCTCGACTGGAGGGTGGGAGAGGAGTGGGGCAGAAAGGTAGAAGTGGAGAGCAGAGGGGTGAGAGAGAGAGAGATGAAGAAAGAGATGGAGAGAGAAACAGATGTCAATGTGATACAGTATCAGTCACATATTCCAAGATGGCGTAGCAGTGGGGATGTCTGTTTTGATTGTCTTGTATATTTTGTTTTTCTTCGTATATATGTGTATTATTTTTCCATCTACGGACTGAACATTCTCTCCTGCAACCCGCCTCACCCAATGTGGTAAGGATCTGCTATTTTTTACACTTTTGAACCGGAATCCCCTTCAGAAGCTAGCGGTCATCACCTCAGCCCAGGCAGCTCCTGCCAGCCTGCACAGCGCGATATCTACCCAGAGCATATCGGACTGCTCCTCTCTACCACATCTCCGGAATCCTATCGCAAGCTCTGAACCTTTACTGCGGATCATCGCAGCTAGCTGGCAGCTATCCGAGCGGCTACTCCTATCTAACGTCTTGAAGCAAGCACCAGTTAGCCTGGAGTTAGCCTTGAACTAGGCCATTCTCACGGCTACCCGAAGAAATTCCATCAAGCAATCCCTGGGCTTCAATTACCTCTTTTGCCAATTGGCCTGGACCCTTTTCTGCCGACACGGAGCCCCGTCAATCCATCACGACTGGTCTACCAATGTAACCGATTTCATAAGACTGTCTCGTTGCGAGGTTCCCCTGAGGCCCATCTGCTAGCCTGCTGCCAGCCCCGGCCTGCTAGCTGTCTGAATCGCCGTGCCTCCAGCTCACCTAGCTACTCACTGGACCCTATGATCACTTGGCTACACATGCCTCTCCCTAATGACAAAATATGCCTTGTCTATTGCGGTTTTGGTTAGTAATTTTTTATCTTATTTCACTGTAGAGCCCCCGGCCCTGCGCAATATGCCTTAGCTAGTCCTTATGTTACACCCCCCACACAGGCGGTGACTGGCTGGCTTAAATGGTGCCTCTAGAGACAAAACCACTCTCAACGTCACTCAATGCCTAGGCTTATTTCCACTGTACTCACATCCTACCATACTCTTGTCTGTACATTATGCCTTGAATCTATTCTTCCGTGCCCAGAAACCTTCTCCTTTTACTCTGTTCTGAACGCACTAGACGTCCAGTTCTTTTAGCCTTTAGCCATACTCTTATCCTACTCTTCCTTTGTTCCTCTGGTGATGCAGAGTTTAACCGGTGCAGCCCCCAGCATCACTCCCATTCCCCAGGCGCTCTCATTTGTTGACTTCTGTAACCGGAAAAGCATTGGTTTCACGCATGTTAACATTAGAAGCCTCCTCCCTAAGTTTGTTGAGATGAGTAATGTAGGGTATGTAAACATTATATTAAGTAGCATTGTTTAAAGTGGCTAGTGATATTTTTACATCAATTTCCATTATTAAAGTGGCTGGAGTTGAGTCAGTGTGTTGGCAGCAGCCATTCAATGTTAGTGGTGGCTGTTTAACAGTCTGATGGCCTTGAGATAGAAGCTATTTTTCAGTCTCTCGGTCCCTGCTTTGATGCACCTGTACTGATCTCGCCTTCTGGATGATAGTGGGGTGAACAGGCAGTGGCTCGAGTGGTTGTTGTCCTTGATGATTTTTATGGCCTTCCTGTGACATCGGGTGGTGTAGGTGTCCTGGAGGGCAGGTAGTTTGTCCCCGGTGATGCGTTGTGCAGACCTCACTACCCTCTGGAGAGCCTTACGGTTGTGGGCGGAGCAGTTGCCGTACCCAGGCGGTGATTCAGCCCGACAGGATGCTCTCGATTGTGCATCTGTAGAAGTTTGTGAGTGCTTTTGGTGACAAGCCAAATTTCTTCAGCCTCCTGAGGTTGAAGAGGCGCTGCTGATCCTTCTTCACGACGCTGTCTGTGTGGGTGGACCAATTCAGTTTGTCTGTGATGTGTACGCCGAGGAACTTAAAACTTACTACCCTCTCCACTATACCCTCTCAATTATCATAGATTTATCAGTGGTGACAGTTCCCTATTTCTGCAGCAGATTGCCATTTCGCCCCCCTTGGCAGTTCTATCTTGTCAGAAAATGTTATAGTTAGGGATGGACATTTCTGGATTTTTGGTGGCCTTCCTAAGCCAGGATTCAGACATGACTAGGACATCCGGGTTTGCGGAGTGTGCTGAAGCAGTGTAAATGTATATACTGTACTCTATATCATCTACTGCATCTTTATGTAATACATGTTTCACTAGCCACTTTAAACAATGCCAATTTGTTTACATACCCTACATTACTCATCTCATATGTATATACTGTACTTGATCTACTGCATCTTGCCTATGCCGTTCTGTACCATCACTCATTCATATATCTTTATGTACTGTACATATTCTTTATCCCTTTACACTTGTGTGTATAAGGTAGTAGTTTTGGAATTGTTAGGTTAGATTACTCATTGGTTATTACTGCATTGTCGGAACTAGAAGCACAAGCATTTCACTACACTCGCATTAACATCTGCTAACCATGTGTATGTGACAAATAAAATTTGATTTGATTTGATAATCGATAATTTAAAGAAGCATTTTTCCACGGCTGGCCATGCTTTCCACCTGGCTACCCCTACCCTGGTCAACATCTCAGCACCCCCTGCGGCAACATGCCCAACCTCCCCCGCTTCTCCTTCACCCAAATCCAGACAGCTACTGTTCTGCAAAATCTGGATCCCTACAAATCAGCTGGGCTAGACAATCTGGACCCTCTCTTTCTAAATTTATCCGCCAAATTTGTTGCAACCCCTATTACTAGCCTATTCAACCTCTATTTCGTTTCATCTGAGATTCCCAAAGATTGGAAAGCTGCCGCTGTCAGGGGAGACACTCTAGACCCAAACTGTTATAGACCTATATCCATCCTGCCCTGCCTTTCTAAAATATTTGAAAGCCAAGTTGATAAACAGATCACCGACCATGTTGATTCCCACCGTACCTTCTCCACTATGCAATCTGGTTTCCGAGCTGGACATGGGAACACCTCCGCCACGCTCAAGGTCCTAAGCGATATCATAACCGCCATCGATAAAAGACAGTACTGTGCAGACGTCTTCATCGACCTGGCCAAGGCTTTCGATTCTGTCAATCACAGCATTCTTATCGACAGACTCAGTAGCCTTGGCTTCTCAAATGACTGCCTTGCCTGGTTCACCAACTACTTCACAGATAGAGTTCAGTGTTTCAAATCGGAGGGCCTGTTGTCCGGACCTCTGGCAGTCTCTATGGGGGTACCACAGGGTTCAATTCTCGGGCCGACTCTTTTCTCTGTATATATCAATGATGTCGCTCTTGCTGCTGGTGATTCTCTGATCCACCTCTACACAGACGACACCATTCTGTATACATCTGGCCCTTCTTTGGACACTGTGCTAACAAACCTCCAAAAGAGCTTCAATGCCATACAACACTCCTTCCGTGGCCTCCAACTCTTAAATGCTAGTAAAACTAAGTGCATGCTCTTCAAGCGATTGCTGCCCGCAACCTCCTGCCCGACTAGCATCACTACTCTGGACGGTTGTGACCTAGAATATGTGGACAACTACAAATACCTAGGTGTCTGGTTAGACTATAAACTCTCCTTCCAGACTCACATTAAGCATCTCCAATCCAACATTAAATCTAGAATCGGCTTCCTATTTCGCAACAAAGCCACCTTCACTCATGCCGCCAAACATACCCTCGTAAAACTGACTGTCCTACCGATCCTTGACTTCGGCGATGTCATTTACAAAATAGCCCCCAACACTCTACTCAGCAAACTAGATGTAGTCTATCACAGTGCCATCCGTTTTATCACCAAAGTCCCATATACTACCCACCACTGCGACCTGTATGCTCTCGTTGGCTGGCCCTCGCTTCATATTCGTCGCCAAACCCACTGGCTCCAGGTCATCTCTAAGCCTATGCTAGGTAAAGCCCCACTTCATCTCAGCTCACTGATCACCATAGCAACACCCACCCGTAGCACTCGTTCCAGCAGGTATATTGCACTGGTCATCCCCAAAGCCAACACTTCCTTTGTCCGCCTTTCCTTCCAGTTCTCTGCTTCCAATGATTGGAACAAATTGCAAAAATCACTGAAGCTGGAGACTTATATCTCCCTATCTAACTTTAAGCATCAGCTGTCTGAGAAGCTTACTGATCACTGTACCTGTACACAGCCAATCTGTAAATAGCACACCCAACTACCTCATCCCAATATTATTACTTACCCTCTTGCTCTTTTGCACCCCAGTATCTCTACTTGCACATCATCATCTGCACAAATATCACTCCAGTATTAATGCTAAATTGTAATTATTTTCGCCTCTAGGGCCTACTTATTGTCTCCCTACTCTTCTACATTTGCACACACTGTACATAGATTTTTCTATTTTTTTTTCTTTTATTTTGTGTTATTGACTGAAAATAAAACATAACAGTAGCTTTACTGAAGGAGAATTCACCACAGCCACTAGATGGCGGCGTGGCATGTAAAATAGCCTCACTAAAGTTAGAGCTCATCAAGTCTCCTACCCGCTCCTTCCAAGCAACACATTCATGACTAATTCAACCTTTTTCTGGGTCAAAGGACTGAAGTTACAAAAATCTCTTCTGTTTATCTCTGAGGGAACAATTTTCAGCTCGCAGTCAACAGATTGTGCCACTCCCAAGGCTTACTTAGTGTACCCTCTGACAGCCTAGATACCAGGCCAAAACCCATACTGTATTGTGATATTTGACAATGTGAATATGGTATGAATGCCACACACGCACACACACACACACACACACACACACACACACACACACACACACACACACACACACACACACAAGTCCCAGAGCCAAAGCCCCCATGTCTTAGAGCTCTGGCCTGGCCTGTGGGATGCTTGCCTCACTGGATGAGCTCAGACCCTCCTAAACACACCCTACCCTCCACCTAGAGTCCAATCCTGGGCCTGAGAAAGCTGAGACCCGAGTGTGGACAGCTCCAAAAAATTCCCAGCTGCGTGTGTGACGTCTGACTGTTTGTATGTGTGTGTCACACATCTGTTTGTGTGTGAGAGAGCTGGGTGTCTACTTTGTAACCAACAGAAACATGTCCACACACACACACACAAGCACACACACGCACACATGTAGAGCCCATAATGAGAGCAGAACAACAATGGGGAGAATTCAGTCAACTAGGATCAAGCCTTTTTATTCTATGAAACTTGAAATCTTTGTGAATTATAGGTTTGAACGCCCGTGTGTGTGTGTGTGTGTGTATGTGTGTACCTGTTCAGACAGTGAGCTGCTGTACTTCTTGGACATGCGTTTTCTCATGGTCTCTTTGACGGACTTGACCTTCTTCCCCAGAGAGATACGAGACGTGTTGGGAGACTTGACTACCTCCCGGTATACAGCCTCTGGATCCTTACTCTGAGAGAAGGAAGGAGGGAGAGTGGAAAGAGAAAACAGAGACAGAAAGAGAGAGAGAATGTGTTTGAGTCCACTTCTCTCAGCATTGCGCCCCCTCAACCCTGAGTCATCAGTAATGTGGTAGTACTTACATTGTGCTCTGAGCCTGCACTGACCACATGGAGTGACCTGTTGGACAGGTCAAACCCTCCAAAACTACATGTCCTCTGTTAAAGGGAGAGGAAGGAGAGAGAGAGTCAGAGAGAGAGAGAGTCAGAGTCAGAGAGAGAGTCAGAGAGAGAGAGAGAGTCAAAGAGAAAGAGTCAGAGAGAGTGTCAGAGAGAGAGAGAGTCAGAGAGAAAGAGAGTCAGACAGAGAGAGTCAGAGAGAGAGAGAAAGAGAGAGTCAGAGAGAGCGAGAGAGAGTCAGAGAGAAAGAGAGAGTCAGAGAGAGAGAAAGAGAGAGAGGTAGGAAAGATTTAAAATAAACAAAAGACAGAATTAAAATAAATTAGAATCTATTCAAATGACATCAACTCTTATCCATGCCCAGTATGAGTCAAATCACAATGATTCATGCTTGGCGGAGTCATAATGGCAGCAGGATGATTCAGGGCTGTATGTTATATATGGGTTTTTGAGAGTTACCGCCTGGCTGTACGTGTATGTCATGTTATGGCCTCATATGGGACAGGCAACAGAAGTGACGTGATGTGAAACTGAAATGCATTTCTGTTTATTACATAATGTACATTAGTTATTGTGTGATCAAACTTAAACGAGGTGTTTGATCATCCATGGAGAATTGAATGGGAGTCACTGTTATTCTGCAGGTTTACGTTACTTTAATGGGAAGCAAGCACAGAGTGAAATTAAATGAAATAATTGGGTTAGATGTGGTCACACTGAAATATAACAAACTATGGCCCAACCCAACCACTCCCTTGGGTTTAATTACAAAGGTAGTTTCTCTGGAAACACACACATTGAGATATGAATACCTTTACACTGGGTTATGTTATAGAAAGTGAAGGATTGGGGGGAGGTTAGGAGAGGTAACTTCTCACAGAAAATATAATGTATCAGACTGAGGGATATGCAGGGGGTTATCTAGATCCTCTCTCCATTTGATAAAGATAGAACCAGCCATGAGGGTATGAGGAAGTTACTGCGGAGGAGAATGATAGGTTGTTTTATAATTGAACTAGCTTTGACCTCCAGGCCTCTCTTTGGGTTAGAATTGTACTAAGAAGCAAAAGCACCCCATATATAGTATCTCAGGTAGTGAAGCGTTACTAATTAAATCTGCTCTTCCCGTTACAGGGCATTCCTAATTTACTCTAGCAGTTTCCGACAACAGTCCCAGGTTTCGTTTCATCCTTGTTTTATGGTATGTGTGAGACCCCCGTCTCTATCGTGTCCATACCCGCAGTTCCAAAGTGTGGCGAAGAGAAGCAATTGAGAAGGCGTCCAAAAAGAAGTCTACAGATGGAGCGATGCTGGTGGATATATTCAATGGAATGGTCATGCACTCAGAAAACCATCTTCCACATGACAGTAACCATGCCGACGAAGGCACGATCAAAAAGATAAAACCCCCCAAAAAAGAGAACTGAAGGAATGAATAAAAATGTCTATGGATGAAGAACCACATCCAATGATTGACAAGTGAAAGCCAGTATTCAGGCTTCCTCAAGGCTGCAGAATATCTCTGTTTAACTTCACTGTGTCGATCTAAATTCTCTTTCAGTAGGATTCCTACTATCAACACTAAAACTTCCATGCTAGATTTGTATTGACCTGTGATCAAACTTTCACACACTGACCAAACCTTATCATTACATCTGTCTCAATGATATGTGGAGGCTTGTTTGGCCTGGCCAGTCCAGACCATCTAGCTGGGCTTATGGCCACTGTCACAGTCCCAGATCTTTTTCCTTTTCTTTCACACTGAGCTGGAAAAGAGATCACTCTGTTCCCCTTCTACTGAACCCAGACACACAGAGGAGAGAGAAGCTAAGAGGAGGGAGGGATAGAAAAGGATGGAGAAAGCTAGAAAGAAGAAAGGAGAGAGAATGTGTCTGTCAAGTGTGTCTGTCAGCCCCTGAGCAGTGACTCAACACAACTGTGTCTCTGTCTCTTCCACAACCGTGTCTCTGTCTCTTCAGTCTGTTCTGACTCAGCAGACTCCCGACAGGGTTTGGGCTGGGTGACATTTTCAAATGCCAGTTATACATCCTCTGCTGTTACACTGGTATCCACTGTTAACCTCCTAAGTGGAACACCCCATTACTATTTCATATCACATTAAAATGAACTAAGACGCCAAAAGCTTTCATATTTAAAGATTGTGTAATGTTCTGTTTCTTTATGGAGGTCTCTGTTAAACTACCCTTCTTGCTGGATTAAAGCAGAGAAGAAGGAAACATCATCCACCCTATGTCTGTATCTAAGCCTCAGGGTTACTCTGCAGCCTTGGAGGTGCCTTGGTCCGCCTGGCCAGGCGGAGGCGCTGCCTAGCCCGCCCCCGCCCTGCTGTACAGTAGAACTCACAGACTTCTGCTGGATGCGTAAGAGCACGCGCTTGGTGCAGCGGTCCACGCTGGCCGCCCACTTCCTGTCCGCCTCCCTGTCCTCCTCCAACAGGCAGCGGCGCTCGGCACGGCTGAGGGTGACGGGCCGGACCAGCTGGGCCCAGTTGAGGTGGCCGTAGAGGCTGCGCTCCACCACGTACGTGATGTTCAGTTCGCTCACCGCCGTCCGGCCGCGGAGCCTGCGAGGGGGGAATGCCCAGCCCCCACACCCCCCTCCACCCAGCGTACCACCCTTAGCCTTGGCCAGGTCACAGCGGGCGGGGGGCGAGGGGGAGGAACAGGAGGAGGGCACCCCAGGTGTTTTGACGCAGTTCCGGGAGCGCTGGTAGAGCAGGTGTTTGGTGGAGTAGGCGTAATTAGGGTCAGGCTTCCTGAGCCAGCTGGTGTGGTGACGGGCGGGTTTGGGGCTACCCTGGGAGACATCATCGAGGGCAACAAGGAGGCAGGGCTGGGGGTGTGGTTTGGGGCGTGGCCGGGTGAGGCCGTAGAAACCGTAGAGTGTGTCATTACTTACCCCATGGGAGAGAGAGGTCAGGGCTTTCCGCATCTCACCCTCCGTCATGGAGTGCGACACCTTCTCTTCGGCCTCGGCACCACAGCCGTCCAGCTCTGAGAAGGAGGATCCACTACCTCCCACCCCGACGGCTCCCAAACCCTCAGGCCCAGCAGCGAGTCTCCTGGGAGGCCGGATGAGGCCGTGGGTGCTGCTGGACTTAGAGAAGGCCTTGACCAGCTTGTGTCCGGACCAGGTAGTGTCCAGGCTGCTGGAGGAAGGGGAGGTGGTCAAGCTGTCTGTGTCCCCATCCAGAGAGAGCTGGTCCTGGGTCAGGGAGGACATGGAGGCATCCTGGGGCAGGCTGGACTTCTTCAGGACCCCTGTATACAAGGCTGTGTTGTCCTCACAGGTAGGAGATGCCTCCAAGCTCAGAGAATCTTCAGGGAGGAGAGGAACATCACATCATTTATCCATTACAGAGTAACCTCAAAAAGAGCAAAAACACTTCTATCCCATTCACATTTCTACTGAATGTTTACAAAGTGCTGCGGAAAAATGGAATTTCTGTTACAGGATTTCTGTTACGAGATTTCTGAATATACAGTATGGAGTCCATACTAACTCAAACGGTGTATTCAGAAATCCCTATGGACATGTGCCGTACCTTCGGAGCCGTGTTTCTTGCCCTCTTCCACCTTGATGAGTTTCTTCCTGACGCGGCGGGTAGAGTTGACCAGCTTGTGGAGCCGTTTGAACTTCATTGAGTCCTCTGTCTGCTCATCATCAGACTGCTCCCGAGACTGAGAGGGAGAGAGGGGACGTCACAGGAAGTCCAAGACACACTGTCGTACAGGGACCCCCAGAACCCTAGCCGTAGCCCAGTGACCCATATCCACACACAAGAGGGGTACTAGCCTACAAATCTATTAAGTCTTCCATTGCTCTTTTCCAACCTTTATGAAACAACATTGTGGTGTAGGTGTCATTCACTGAAGTCTTGGGGAAACTCACATCCCCATTCATTCATACACGTAAAGCACACCGTTTTGGACGTAGGGTCACATGGTAGGGGTTGGTGACAGTTATGATGCATTTTAGGATGGACATAGTTAGTGATTTGAGAGTATGAAGGGAGAGTTGGGGGGTTGGGGGAACATATATAGTACTGTAGGTCACATTGTAGGGCACATTGTAGGACACATTGTAGGACATTTGCATTGCATGACATTTAATATTAAAAACATATTCAGGTCACATGAAAAAACAAGCCAAAACAAGAAAAACCCTGAACCAGAGAGGACGATGAGGAGTTGCCACAGATATTCACCACAGATATTCAGGGAGCTTGGTATGTGTGGTGTGTGTCTCTAGATCAGGCTCTAGACTGAGTGCTGCCTGTTGGAATGAGCCTGGAGCTGTTTATTACCCAATAGACACTAAATGGAGGCTCCGTGGCATTGTGCTGAGGTACACAGAGCTCCATTATGAGTGTGTGTGTGTGTGTGTGTGGACTGTGGAGAGAGGAGGGAAGTTCAATTGGGCATTACGACGGCATTAAAAATCTCTACAGTGGAGCAGAAACAGAGGGAACAATGATGTCACCAAATGCTTCATTAATATGATGATGATGTCACCAAATGCTTCATTAACATGATGATGATGGCGCCGGAAGCTTCATTAATATGATGATGATGATGGCGCCGGAGGCTTCATTAATATGATGATGATGGCGCCGGAAGCTTCATTAACATGATGATGATGGCGCCGGAAGCTTCATTAATATGATGATGATGATGGCGCCGGAAGCTTCATTAATATGATGATGATGGCGCCGGAGGCTTCATTAATATGATGATGATGGCGCCGGAAGCTTCATTAATATGATGATGATGATGGCGCCGGAAGCTTCATTAATATGATGATGATGATGGCGCCGGAGGCTTCATTAATATGATGATGATGGCGCCGGAAGCTTCATTAATATGATGATGATGGCGCCAGAAGCTTCATTAATATGATGATGATGGCGCCGGAAGCTTCATTAATATGATGATGATGATGGCGCCGGAAGCTTCATTAATATGATGATGATGGCGCCGGAGGCTTCATTAATATGATGATGATGTCACCAAATGCTTCATTAACATGATGATGATGGCGCCGGAGGCTTCATTAATATGATGATGATGGCGCCGGAAGCTTCATTAATATGATGATGATGTCACCAAATGCTTCATTAACATGATGATGATGGCGCCGGAGGCTTCATTAATATGATGATGATGGCGCCGGAAGCTTCATTAATATGATGATGATGTCACCAAATGCTTCAGTAACATGATGATGATGGCTCCGGAAGCTTCATTAATATGATGATGATGTCACCAAATGCTTCATTAACATGATGATGATGGCGCCGGAAGCTTCATTAATATGATGATGGTCACCAAATGCTTCATTAATATGATGATGATGGCGCCGGAAGCTTCATTAATATGATGATGGTCACCAAATGCTTCATTAATATGATGATGATGTCACCAAATGCTTCATTAATATGATGATGGTCACCAAATGCTTCATTAATATGATGATGATGTCACCAAATGCTTCATTAATATGATGATGATGTCACCAAATGCTTCATTAATATGATGATGATGTCACCAAATGCTTCATTAGTATGATGATGATGTCACCAAATGCTTCATTAATATGATGATGATGTCACCAAATGCTTCATTAATATGATGATGATGTCACCAAATGCTTCATTAATATGATGATGGTCACCAAATGCTTCATTAATATGATGATGATGTCACCAAATGCTTCATTAATATGATGATGATGTCACCAAATGCTTCATTAATATGATGATGATGTCACCAAATGCTTCATTAGTATGATGATGATGTCACCAAATGCTTCATTAACATGATGATGATGGCGCCGGAAGCTTCATTAATATGATGATGGTCACCAAATGCTTCATTAATATGATGATGATGTCACCAAATGCTTCATTAACATGATGATGATGTCACCAAATGCTTCATTAACATGATGATGATGGCTCCGGAAGCTTCATTAATATGATGATGATGGCGCCGGAGGCTTCATTAATATGATGATGATGTCACCAAATGCTTCATTAATATGATGATGATGTCACCAAATGCTTCATTAATATGATGATGATGGCGCCGGAGGCTTCATTAATATGATGATGATGTCACCAAATGCTTCATTAATATGATGATGATGGCGCCGGAAGAGGCGGCTGCCGTTTTACAGGCTCCTAACCAAGTGGGCTATTGTGTGTGTTTTTTGCATTATTTGTAACTTATTTTATACATAATGTTTCTGCCACTGTCTCTTATGACTGAAAATAACTTCTGGATATCAGGACAGCGATTACACACCTCGAACTGGACAAAGACTTTTTCATGAACGAGTCGGACGCAAAGGATTTACTTCGGACACCCGACACACATCCCCGTCATTCGGAAGGAAGAAGAATATCGGGGACGTAGGTCGGGGTGCCTTGTAAGGATCCCCCTCTACCATCAGTTCTATTAGCCAACGTGCAATCAATGGATAACAAAATGGATGAGCGCCGATCAAGGCTAACCTACCAACATGACATTCAAAACTGTAATATCTTATGTTTCACTGAGTCGTGGCTGAACAACAACATGGATAACATACAGCTGGCTGGGTTCTGTGCATCGGAAAGATAGAACAGCTGCCTCTGGTAAGACAAGGGGTGGCGGTCTGTGTCTATTTGTAAATAACAGCAGTAAATAACAGCTGGTGCATGCTCAGTCCCCTCCTGTACTCCCTGTTCACTCGTGACTGCATGGCTAGGCACGACTCCAATACCATCATCAAGTTTGCTGATGACACAACAGTGGCCTGATCAACAACAGCGATGATACAGCTTATAGGGAGGAGGTCAGACACCTGGCTGTGTGGTGCCAAGACAACAACCTCTCCCTCAACGTGATCGAGACAAAGGAGATGATTGTGGACTACAGGAAAAGGAGGAGCGAGTACGCCCCCGTTCTCATCGAAGGGGCTGTAGTGGAGCAGGTTGAGAGCTTCAGGTTCCTTGGTGTCTACATCACCAACAAACTATCATGGTCCAAATACACCAAGACAGTTGTGAAGAGGGCATGACAAAGCCTCAGGAGACTGAAAAGATTTGGCATGGGTCCCCAGATCCTCAAAAGATTCTACAGCTGCACCATCAAGAGCATCCTGGTTGCATCACTGCCTGGTATGGCAACTGCTCGGCCTCCGACCGCAAGGCACTTGTGCGTACGGCCCAGTACATCACTGGGGCCAAGCTTCCTGCCATCCAGGACCACTATACCAGGCGGTGTCAGAAGAAGGACCTAAAAATGGTCAAAGACTCCAGCCATCCAAGTCATAGACTGTTCTCTCTGCTACCGCATGGCAAGCGGTACCGGAGCGCCAAGTCTAGGTCCAAAAGGCTTCTTAACAGCTTCTACCCCCAACCCATAAGACCCCTGAAGAGTCAAATGGCTCCCCGGACTATTTGCATTGTCCCCACCCCACTCCCCAATTTTACGCTGCTGCTACTCTCTGTTTATTAACCATGCACAGTCACTTTACCTACATGTACATATTACCTCAATTACCTGGACTAACCTGTGACTCTGTTCCGGTACACCCTGTATATAGCCTCGCTGCTATTTTATTGTTGCTCCTTATTCATTTATTTTTTAATTGATTTTTAAATTAAATTTTTTTAATATTTACTTTAGTAAATACTTTAACACTTTTTTTTCCTTAAAACTGCATTGTTGATTAAGGGCTTGTAAGTAAACATTTCACTGTAAGGTCTACACCTGTATTCGGCGCATGTCACAAATACAATTTGATTTGATTTAACTCACACAAAAACACGTACGCACACGCACGCGCACACACACACACACACACACACACACACACACACAGAACACCATCAGAAACTATTCTGACCATCCATCGTATGTATGTGAGTAGGTGTTGTATAGGCACCATGTGATGTGATGAGATGAGTTTGTCACAGAGCTAGTTTGGCCGAGCTGCAGTCATTCTGGGGAAAATTCCTAATTTGTTGTTTTCTCCTCTGGTTTCCACAGCAACACTGGGTCGGGTCTGGTCACAGACAGCTGGTCCACTGTTAGAGCCAGGGCACACAAGTGCACACACACACACAAGTACACACAAGCGCACACACGCGCACAAAAAAATCTCCCAGCGTGTGAGAGAGCTTGAGTTAGTGCTCAGGCGAGTCTGACTGGGCTGTGTATATTAGGCCTGGAGAGACGCTCCTCTTAGCTTCTCTTAGCTTCCCTAGGGATACGCACGCACGCACGCACGCACGCACGCCACGCACGCACACACACACACACACACACACACACACACACACACACACACACACAGCAGAGGTTAACAGCTGAGGGAGGGATGGCTTTAACAGCTGGCTCTAGAAGACACCTTCCATAGGGCTATGAGGGCGCACCGGTACCTAGTTGACACCAGGACCTCGACATTCCCCTGGACTCCAGTCACTTCAGACTTCTCAGTCAAAATGATGGCTTTCTGCACCATGGGAGCTCCGTGACCTGCGCATTACCCATAAATCACTCTGGCGTCCCATCAGAGCCCTCTTCCCACCACTAGTCTCAGGGGTGCGTGCTCCACACTTCATTCCTCTGTCGACAGCAGAACCAGACGACGAGGCCGGGGTCGAACCCTCTCATTTTGTTTTTGACAACCTGTCAGCTTGTAAACCCCAGAACGCCTCCCCCTCACCCCAGGACCCCTTAAAACCACTGTCCTCCCTCTACCCTAACCATACACATCTGGCTGGAATACTCTTCTGATAGTTTCCACCGCTCCAGAGGACATTACAGAGTTGTGTCTTCAGAGACTGTGCTGTAATAACAGGTCTCTGTGTGTGTGTGTGTGTGTGTGTGTGCGTGCGTGCGTGCGTGCGTGTGTGCGTGCGTGCGTGTGTGCCCGCTGCAGTTTGGAACCAGACCTGACTGAATCCTCCTCCAACAAGGATCATTACTGAGGTACACATAGGACATTACTGGAGTGTGTATGTTATTATTCTGGGTTATTCACTATTGCGGTGGGTGTTGGTGTTGAAGTGTGCGTATTGTTGCAGAGTCAGAGAGCCATTCTTAGGCAAGACAGTCCCGGAGAACAGCAGGGGGCGAAAGCGAGGCAGCATAGATTTGATCATACAGAAGACAAAGCAGTGCTTCAATGAGTGGTCAAGGAAGACAGTTGAATGAAATGCATAATGTTGTGTTGTTTGTATTAGTCAATACCTGCAGCGGTGCGCCGCTGATAAATACATATAGGGGAAACGCTGCTCTGGTACAGTAGGGTCGTTAAGAAGAACGCAAGAAAGACACCTCTGCCGCAACATAGCCCGGGTGGGGGAGGTGAGGAGGGGCTGACAATGACCTAGTCCCTTAGACGCAGCCCTGAGGGACACCAACGTCTGGAACACGACGCAATCAGAACTCAACCAGTGGTGAAAAGATGCTGCGGTCAGCGACCCCTCATTGGAACAATGTCAACTCACACACACACACGCCATGCACACACACACCGTCATTATCAGCTTTGAGTCTTGTGTGGTCGAGCATACATGGTGCACATACAAACTAAACCAGATCTAAAACGACCAGTAAAAACTGGTGCAAACCCGAAAGCAGTTCCCTGCCTCACAAAAATACAGAAAAAACATTTAAATGTAATTGAGCTAAGCAGTTGAGTGTGACTTGTTACTCACCGCTTTAGGCATTTAGGACAGCAGACTTGTGCTTTTAACATTCCCAGGTCAGTGTAAAAAGCATGCATCAGGCTGGCCCTGTCCCATCTAGTCCCAGGTTAGTCACACGGCATATCCAGAGAGAGACACGCACAGTCACACAACATACGCACTCACAGCATTGACACACACTCACTCTGACACACTCCCTGCAGCTCGTTGGCAAAGGCAGCTCTGCAGAATGAAAGCGATGGGAGAGTGAGAGCGAGCAGGCTGCTGGTGCTATTGAGCAGCAGCAGAGAGAAAAGGCATGTTGTGCCTGGAGGAGAGAGAAGAACAATCCCAGCGTTTGAGCCCCTGACCCTGCCTTGGCCCCCACATCTCTAATGTCCAGCCCTGGAATGTGGGCGCTCTCTCTCTCTCTCTGCTCCGGGGGGGATGAGAGAGACGGAGAGACAGAGAGAACGATTGGAGAGGGAGCAGGGCAAGAGGACGGATATTTGGACAGAGCAACCACAGAGCTACACAGACGCACACACAAAGAAACACACAGACACACATAGCCATTTGAAAGATGGGGGATGACCTAATTCCATTTGAAAGATGGGGGATGACCTAATTCCATTTGAAGGTGGCGGACATTACCCCCGGCACACACCCCCAGGTCCAAAAGAGTGAAGATATTTCCTAAACGGATCCATTTTAAACTGATGTTTTATCAAGCAGAGCCCCCCCCCCCCTCCTCCTCATGCTGCATTTCAGGGGCCTGAGGGGAGTGAGAGCTCTTTGTCCTCCCTCACTTCCTCTCTTCCTCCCTCCCTCCGACAGCGCGTACAAACAGCCCTGAAGACAGGCCGAGTGTTCCTCCGAACAATACACCTCCAGTCATCCCCCTATCCTCTCTGTCTATCGGACATCCCATCCATCAATCCAGTTGGACAGGAAGCAGGCCTCTGGCAGCCGAGGGCATAGAGAGGGTTAACAGGGAGATTAGCCTGCTAGGGCCCTGTCTGTCTGCAGCTCCACATCAAAGGGCAGTCAGAGCCAGACTGTACAACAGGCCAGACTCAGACCCGGGGCTGTATCTCTGCATAATGCCTTACAACAGGCCTTTCTCCTTGAAGGAATCCATTTATTACTAGAAAGGAATAGGTTCAAGGAAAACTTTGCTTGCATGTGAAAACGGTTTGGAAGCCTGACAGAATTTTGTCCAGAATGTCCACAGATCCACATCATAAAGCCAGACTGTATACTGCAGGCAGCTTGGTGTAGAGGTCTTCACGGATCTACCCGAACCCGATCCCCCTTGGATTCCGCTCGGTGGCACGGGCCTTGGATCTGTGTGACAATATGTGAAATACTGATCGGATCCGATATTTTTTTCATCTTAAATGACTGTCAGGGCGTCCCCTTTCATCAATATGTCAATATCCTTGTGACAAAATGACACATTCGCTTCGTGAAAACCAGCCACTGCACACTGCAAACACGTGACGCGGGGTGAAATAGGCTATAGGCCGAGCTGTTGTGGGAGAGGCAGAGGACGCAACGGAAACAAATGATAGCCTAGGCCAGGGTCATTGATTTGTTTAGGCTTGGTCTATTTAGAAGGGTATTTTACTATTTCATTAACAATTAACTTATGTTGAATGACTTGAGTCAAGTGTGATACAGTATTTGTCAGCATAAAGATGAGTGACTCTCTAGTTTTGTGGATTTTGTTCAAAATAAACCAGTTATACTGCAGAGTGACCGACACATTCTTTCTGATCGTCTAATAAATAGCCCTTTTAGACCAAGTTAATCTGCTCATGTGTGTGTGTGTGTATGTGTGTGTGGTAGACTGATAAACCTGTCTGCAGAAAATATTGTAGCCTAATATTGAAGCACTGCTGATTTATTGATTGTGTAATGCATGGATAAGTATAAGAAATATCAGGACAACTTCTCTCTTCAATTATGAATTTTTAATTAACTCTCTGGATGGTAGTCCTATACAGCTGTGGATTGGATGACTTTTCTATCAAACCTGCATCCAAACCAATCTCAGGCTGTATAGGCTAATTCTGTAAGCCCAAAGGATATATCTACATTCTATTTTGAACAAAAAATATTAAGCTACTATAATGACTTAGACTCGAGTTATAGAAATATACCATTGTTATGTGGTGATTTTAGGATGCTAAATAGTCAGTAAGTGCTGTGTGTTAGAAAGTGTTAGACATACCTTTAGTCTAAATCAATGTTTATCAAAGAGTGAAATAGGCTAGTTTGTAAAGTTTAAAAAGTGAACTATTCACTGCTCTCAGTCTGGCACGCGATGATCATCCCCCCAAAATTCCTCCTGCTCAAATATTTGGTCAAGAGAAATTAGGAAAATATTTTGGAAAACCTCATAATGTTCTCTGAGTCCCTGGCGGCGTAGTGTGTTACTGATGGTAGGCTTTGTTACTTTGGACCCAGCTCTCTGCAGGTCATTCACTATGTCCCCCCGTGTGGTTCTGGGATTTTTGCTCACCGTTCTTGTGATCATTTTGACCCCACGGGGTGAGATCTTGCGTGGAGCCACAGATTGAGGGAGATTATCAGTGGTCTTGTATGTCTTCCATTTCCTAATAATTGCTCCCACAGTTGATTTCTTCAAACCAAGCTGCTTACCTATTGCAGATTCAGTCTTCCCAGCCTGGTGCAGGTCTACAAATTTGTTTATGGTGTCCTTTGACAGCTCTTTGGTCTTGGCCATAGTGGAATTTGGAGTGTGACTGTTTGAGGTTGTGGACAGGTGTCTTTTATACTGATAACAAGTTCAAACAGTTGCCATTAATACAGGTAACAAGTGGAGGACAGAGGAGCCTCTTAAAGAAGAAGTTGCAGGTCTGTGAGAGCCAGAAATCTTGCTTGTTTGTAGGTGACCAAATACTTATTTTCCACCATAATTTGCAAATAAATTCATTAAAAATCCTACAATGTGATTTTCTGGATTTCTTTTCTCATTTTGTCTGTCATAGTTGAAGTGTACCTAAGATGAAAATTACAGGCCTCTCTCATCTTTTTAAGTGGGAGAACTTGCACAATTGGTGGCTGACTAAATACTTTTTTGCCCCACTGTATATGTCATTATGAAAATACTATCCTGTACACCACAAATATTTTAAATACAACCGGAAATGCACAGACAAGTCGAAACAATTTTAAAGGCTTACGTTTTTCATATTTTGGATCCATTTGGGTTGGATACAGACCCGACCCAATTTTGAATCTGATTCTCTCTCAACTCGGACATGTTTTGGGTCGGACCTGGTTCACCTTGGATCCGGATCGGATATAGATTTTCAAGCGAAATGACCCGATCCTGTTGGGGCCGGGTAGGAATTTCACGGATCCAATTCGGTTCGGATCTCAATTTTGGGATCTGAGAAGACCTCTAGCTTGGTGTCAAGGCTGTGGCGGCACCATGCTAAAGCAGACGTCTTCAGAGCAAAAGACACAGTCAGCTAATTCATATGGAATAGGAAGTGTAGCATGCTAGACATTACAGTACAGATGTCAAGGCTGCCGATCATTCAGAGGGAAGGGAGGGTTCAGCCCCAGCTATTAGCAATTGGGTTTCCACGGCAACACATATGTCCATAGAAATAGTTGGGCATTCAAGTTGGTGTTTTTGTGGTGGGTGTCGATTACCATCTTCACAGGAAGATGTGGGTCTGTGAGTTTGTATGTCCGTGCACACACACACACACACACACACACACACAGTCCTCCATTCAGCCTGTCAGCCCACATGTCCTTCCCCTGTGATCTATCTTATACACACACACATAGCCTACAGCAGCGCAAGGCCAAACCCAAGAGGAAAACAGAGCTTGCTCTGACCCAGCAGGACAGAAGCATTTGATTTGAACCATCATCAGTACAGTACGACTGGTCCCCATCCCAAAATAACCACTCACATCCGTCCTGAGGATTCATACAACAACATGCAATATGAGGCTGTGTTCTGTGACCTGTCACTAAACCCCATGGTCTGGAAGGACACTTCAGGACTGGGAGGTCCAGAGCCTGCTCTCCACTGACCACAGCTGGTCATCTGGACAGATACTTTCAGCACTGACTTAAAGGGACATTTTACTCAAAAACGATATTTTGGTATTTGTTTCATTAGTCCACTATTGATACAGTCCCAAAATGTTTTGCATGTCAGCAGTCAAGTAGGCAAGATATTGGACTTTTCAGAAGAAAGGTGTCTCCAGCCAAATCATCATATGATGCAAAACACATCATAATTTAAAAGTCCAATATCTTGACTGCTGACATGCAAAACACTAAATACCAAAAGATAGTTTTTGAGTGATATTCCCCTTTAAGATGGAAGAAGGGGGAAAAGATACAGGGTGGAATCAGGACTGGGGCTGGACGGAAATCAGTTCCTAGTTCAGAGTTCATCTTTAAGGACAACATTAAAGCGTTCTATAACCTTAATTAGTCATTTTTCCTCTTCACTGCAGAATCCAGGGAGGGGATGCATGCACTGATCAACCCAATCCCAGTCCTACAGGCTCACAGTCTGCACTACACACAGAGTTGAGTGTCAACACACACGGGATGCTGGGGTATGCCATTAGTTAATATCCAGGTTAGTTAGGGAAGGGACGTCACAGCTAATGGTCTCATACATGTGTCCTCACACATACAAATACCCACTCCAAGGTAACATACACACACACAGACATAATTCCAACATGAAACAAAACAAAGACGGCTGCTCCTCTGTGGGGCTTTGATCCTGAGGTGTTTGGGGTCACGGGGTGAGAGGTGAAAGTTCAGTCAAAGGTCAGAAGTACTTACTTTGCAGTTTGAGGACTGGTTTAGATTGGGAGTGGATCCATCAGTCCACTCTGCAGTGTCAGTACTGCTGGACTGTCTGCTATGGTTCTCATACTCCTTCAGCTATAGGAGAACAAGAGTTTAGAGAGAGGGCAGGGGATAATGGCCCACTCTCACTATAGAAACAGCTACCCCTCCACACACACAACCAAACCAACACCAAGACACAATGTAGATACAAACGTAGAACACACACACATACACAGGTCACAGGCCAACATAAGTGAGGTCCAACGAAACAAATACAAGACAAGACAACTGTTCACAAAGGCTGCTCCTTGATTCCCGAGTCTGATTTGTTTGAGTGTCAGTCACAGTGGAGGAGAGTAAAAGTCAGACCAGTACCCAATAACACACCAGAGATACAGGCAGAGCTGGAGGAGAATCAACGTCTGCCTTGTGGAGAGAGACCTACAGTAATTCTACAAGACTGCAGTCACCCACATCATTCTCTCCTTTACAGTTACCGTTACCACAGAGTGGGAGAGGGAGGATGAGAGGAGAGGAGGAAGAAGAGAGGAAGAGAACAGAGAACAGCAGAACAAATGACCGGGAGAGATGAGAAAAAGTGAAGACGAATTTGACAAACAACCAGATGAACATAGACAGAGAAAGGAGAGAAGAGGAGACAAGAGGGAACACTGAATGTCACTCCAGCCACCACATCCACCCAGAGGACAAATCCAGAATGCACCACTCTAACCACCCACCAGGGGGGGCTACTGAGCTAACATGTCCAGCTATCCCTACAGCATGAACAGGACCACCCCCCCCAGGTGGCAGGCGCCCTTGGCCAGGGTCTGGGGCGGCATGAGTGTGTTTGTGTGTAAAAAAGAGCAATGCAAGGTTATTATTAAAGCCAAATGAATGATTAGTAAGAGTAAGTCGTTTTAGTAAAAGCTGGATATGAAGCTTGGTGGATGAAACAGGAGAGAGGGCAGGTTTGGAGCCGGGCGAGCCCACGATGCAGTGATGGAGCTGGGGCTTGGGGTCAGCTTGAAGGTGGGGTGGAGGTCCTCTCCAGGGCCTGGGTGGGGGTCTGTCTGAGAGGGAGAGTGGGGGTAAGGCGTACAGGGTGGGTAAGAGGGTTCCTACCCGAGCTAAAGCCTCTTCCACAGTGATCATTTTCTCCTTCACCATCATCATCAGCTGGATGCGCTCTTCATCACTCATGGTGATCTCACTGGCCACGTAGCCTATGTCCTCTCCTAGACAAATGTCAGAGAAAGTCAATGGTCAGGGCTAAAGTCAGAAAATTATAAAACAGCTGGGGCATAACATAGAGTATTGTGGAATAACGTGAAAAATGGGCTAAAAATAAGTAATTCCCAGATAATAAATATGATATTAGAATTGAACAATGTAATTTCCATGAAAATAACACACTATATAACAAAGTGTAATAATGTCATACCTTTTGACGTCTGCTGCATGACTCCCTTCTGAGACGTCTTGCGGAAATTCTGCCAGAAGGATTTGTTCTTCTTCTTATTGTCCCATTTACCTAGGAGGAACAGAGAGAGAGAGATTCAGTCAGACAACACTACGACACACACTCACAGACACCCAGACACATCAGAAGGACCCAGTGTTTAAGAGAGAGCATTATCTGGGGTGTAAATAAGGAAATGTTTAGAATTCAATTTTACTTGATTTATTCACTACCGGTAATTCAAATCAAATTGACCCCAACCCTGCTGGTTAGCTAGAAACAGTAACAGAAAACAGAAGTATTTTTTGTTAAAGGTTGATTGCTACTAACCTCCAGAGCCGTCTTCAGAGCTGGACTTGTGCAGAGACATCCTGGAAAGTACAATGGTGACAGAGAGGAGAGAGAGGGTTAACATCCGAATAATAGATCCTTCTTTCTTCTCAGCACCACACACCATTACTTCTCTAGCACAGAGACGTCTAAACACTGGGGATGTCCAGTCAACTCTGTCCCTCTGAGATAGAACATATGCTGTTGTTTTGACGCGATGCTGCTGATGTCTCTGCATTTCTGCGTTTTTACTCTGGCTGCTGTTCAATGTCTTCACCACTAGAGGACAGAGGTGGAGCTCTACACACACACACACACACAGGCTGGCTCCTGAGGAGCGCAGGGCAGAGATACCTTTAGAAGAGAGGAATGGGGGGATGAGAGGAGAAGAGGGTGGGGGTTGGAAGAGAGGAGTGGATGAGAGGAGAGGAGGAGAAGAAGGAGGACAGGGCTGATGGGAAGATGGGGAAAGAGTGGATTGGAGTGGATGAAGAAGGGAAGGGGAGGGGCAAAGGAGATGGTAGAAGAGAAAAGGAGAAAATAGGGATTAAAAAAAGAGTAGACAGAGAGAAAACCACGGGGCAGACTCAGCCTGTTTCTGTTTCCACTTCCCTCCTCGGGATAGACAGAGTCGAGAGAGAGAGAGACACAGAGACGCAGAGAGAGAGGGAGAGAGAGAGAGAGGGAGGAAGAGAGAGAGAGACACGGAGACACAGAGAGATAAAGCAAGAGAGAGAGAAAGGAAGAGAAAGAGAGACAGAGACACAAAGAGATAGAGAGAGAGAGAGGAAGAGAGAGAGAGAGAGACAGATGCAGAGAGAGAGAGAGAGAGAGAGAGAGAGACGCAGAGAGATAGTGAGCGAGAGGGAGGAAGAGAGAGAGAGAGACACGGAGACAGAGAGATAGAGAGTGAGAAAGAGAGAGATGGGGGAAAGAGTTAAGAGAGCGTGGAAAGTTACTGGAGTGAGGAGGAGTAAGGATGCGAGAGCCTCAAAACTTCACTTTAATTTGACAACCTGATTCTCACTGCCCTCAAAAGCAAGAACTCACAACATTGAATAAGAAGACCCTAAAAGCTTCTCTAGAGTTCTATCAAACAATATAAATAGTACAGGTCTATATATTGACAAATGTTATCCCAAGTAGTTCCAGTCTTGGGCTGATGTTTGAGTGTTGTTTTCTCCTATTCTCTGTTTATCCTCTTCCATTCCCTTTTACGGGGCAGCGCCCAACACAGAACACATGTTCACTGTGGCGAATTCTTTCTCTTGTTATGGAAGAAAGGGACACCACATGAATGGATCTGTTTTCAGTCTGTTTTCCAGAGAGGACTAAGACATGATAAACTCATTTGTTCTCTTCAGAGCCCAGGAAAAAACAGAGATGTTTGAGAGAGAGTGATTGGCATCATTTAAATGTATTAGTGGTATAATGATAGTATTATACGTTTATTAAAGTATTTTGTGTTCATCAGTATATGTGTCTACGGCAGTGTGTGTCTACGGCAGTGTGTGTTTATGGCAGTGTGTGTCTACGGCAGTGTGTGTTTATGGCAGTGTGTGTCTACGGCAGTGTGTGTCTACGGCAGTGTGTGTCTACGGCAGTGTGTGTTTATGGCAGTGTGTGTCTACGGCAGTGTGTGTTTATGGCAGTGTGTGTTTACGGCAGTGTGTGTTTATGGCAGTGTGTGTCTACGGCAGTGTGTGTTTATGGCAGTGTGTGTCTACGGCAGTGTGTGTTTATGGCAGTGTGTGTCTACGGCAGTGTGTGTTTATGGCAGTGTGTGTCTACGGCAGTGTGTGTTTATGGCAGTGTGTGTCTACGGCAGTGTGTGTTTATGGCAGTGTGTGTCTACGGCAGTGTGTCTTTATGGCAGTGTGTGTGTACGGCAGTGTGTGTCTGGCAGTGTGTGTTTACAGCAGTGTGTGTCTACGGCAGTGTGTGTCTATGGCAGTGTGTGTCTATGGCAGTGTGTGTCTACGGCAGTGTGTGTCTACGGCAGTGTGTGTCTATGGCAGTGTGTGTCTACGGCAGTGTGTGTCTACGGCAGTGTGTGTCTACGGCAGTGTGTGTCTGGCAGTGTGTGTTTACAGCAGTGTGTGTCTACGGCAGTGTGTGTCTACGGCAGTGTGTGTTTACAGCAGTGTGTGTTTACAGCAGTGTGTGTCTACGGCAGTGTGTGTCTATGGCAGTGTGTGTCTATGGCAGTGTGTGTCTACGGCAGTGTGTGTCTACGGCAGTGTGTGTCTACGGCAGTGTGTGTCTGGCAGTGTGTGTTTACGGCAGTGTGTGTCTACGGCAGTGTGTGTCTATGGCAGTGTGTGTCTATGGCAGTGTGTGTCTACGGCAGTGTGTGTCTGGCAGTGTGTGTTTACAGCAGTGTGTGTCTACGGCAGTGTGTGTCTACGGCAGTGTGTGTCTGGCAGTGTGTGTTTACAGCAGTGTGTGTCTACGGCAGTGTGTGTCTACGGCAGTGTGTGTCTGGCAGTGTGTGTTTACAGCAGTGTGTGTCTATGGCAGTGTGTGTCTACGGCAGTGTGTGTCTGGCAGTGTGTGTTTATGGCAGTGTGTGTCTACGGCAGTGTGTGTTTATGGCAGTGTGTGTATGGCAGTGTGTACGGCAGTGTGTGTCTACGGCAGTGTGTGTTTATGGCAGTGTGTGTCTACGGCAGTGTGTGTTTATGGCAGTGTGTGTTACGGCAGTGTGTGTCTATGGCAGTGTGTGTCTATGGCAGTGTGTGTTTATGGCAGTGTGTGTCACGGCAGTGTGTGTCTATGGCAGTGTGTGTCTACGGCAGTGTGTGTTTATGGCAGTGTGTGTCTACGGCAGTGTGTGTTTATGGCAGTGTGTGTCTACGGCAGTGTGTGTCTGGCAGTGTGTGTTTACAGCAGTGTGTGTCTGGCGTGCAGTGTGTGTCTACGGCAGTGTGTGTCTATGGCAGTGTGTGTGTCTATGGCAGTGTGTGTCTACGGCAGTGTGTGTCTATGGCAGTGTGTGTCTATGGCAGTGTGTGTACGGCAGTGTGTGTCTACGGCAGTGTGTGTCTGGCAGTGTGTGTTTACAGCAGTGTGTGTCTACGGCAGTGTGTGTCTACGGCAGTGTGTGTTTACAGCAGTGTGTGTTTACAGCAGTGTGTGTCTACGGCAGTGTGTGTCTATGGCAGTGTGTGTCTATGGCAGTGTGTGTCTATGGCAGTGTGTCTACGGCAGTGTGTGTCTGGCAGTGTGTGTTTACGGCAGTGTGTGTCTACGGCAGTGTGTGTCAGCAGTGTGTGTCTATGGCAGTGTGTGTCTACGGCAGTGTGTGTCTGGCAGTGTGTGTTTACAGCAGTGTGTGTCTATAGCAGTGTGTGTCTGGCAGTGTGTGTCTATGGCAGTGTGTGTCTGGCAGTGTGTGTCTATGGCAGTGTGTGTCTACGGCAGTGTGTGTCTATGGCAGTGTGTGTCTATGGCAGTGTGTGTCTATGGCAGTGTGTGTCTACGGCAGTGTGTGTCTACGGCAGTGTGTGTCTACGGCAGTGTGTGTCTACGGCAGTGTGTGTCTGGCAGTGTGTGTTTACAGCAGTGTGTGTCTACGGCAGTGTGTGTCTACGGCAGTGTGTGTCTGGCAGTGTGTGTTTACAGCAGTGTGTGTCTACGGCAGTGTGTGTCTATGGCAGTGTGTGTCTATGGCAGTGTGTGTCTATGGCAGTGTGTGTCTATAGCAGTGTGTGTCTACGGCAGTGTGTGTCTGGCAGTGTGTGTTTACAGCAGTGTGTGTCTATGGCAGTGTGTGTCTATGGCAGTGTGTGTCTGGCAGTGTGTGTCTACGGCAGTGTGTGTCTGGCAGTGTGTGTTTACAGCAGTGTGTGTCTACGGCAGTGTGTGTCTACGGCAGTGTGTGTCTGGCAGTGTGTGTTTACAGCAGTGTGTGTCTACGGCAGTGTGTGTCTATGGCAGTGTGTGTCTATGGCAGTGTGTGTCTACGGCAGTGTGTGTCTACGGCAGTGTGTGTCTACGGCAGTGTGTGTCTGGCAGTGTGTGTTTACAGCAGTGTGTGTCTACGGCAGTGTGTGTCTATGGCAGTGTGTGTCTGGCAGTGTGTGTTTACAGCAGTGTGTGTCTACGGCAGTGTGTGTCTATGGCAGTGTGTGTCTATGGCAGTGTGTGTCTATGGCAGTGTGTGTCTATGGCAGTGTGTGTCTATAGCAGTGTGTGTCTATGGCAGTGTGTGTCTATGGCAGTGTGTGTCTATAGCAGTGTGTGTCTGGCAGTGTGTGTTTATGGCAGTGTGTGTCTGGCAGTGTGTGTCTATGGCAGTGTGTGTCTACGGCAGTGTGTGTCTATGGCAGTGTGTGTCTATGGCAGTGTGTGTCTACGGCAGTGTGGGTCTATGGCAGTGTGTGTCTACGGCAGTGTGTGTCTATGGCAGTGTGTGTCTGGCAGTGTGTGTCTATGGCAGTGTGTGTCTGGCAGTGTGTGTTTATGGCAGTGTGTGTCTACGGCAGTGTGTGTCTATGGCAGTGTGTGTCTGGCAGTGTGTGTTTACAGCAGTGTGTGTCTACGGCAGTGTGTGTCTATGGCAGTGTGTGTCTATGGCAGTGTGTGTCTATGGCAGTGTGTGTCTATAGTAGTGTGTGTCTATAGCAGTGTGTGTCTATGGCAGTGTGTGTCTATAGTAGTGTGTGTCTGGCAGTGTGTGTCTATGGCAGTGTGTGTCTATAGCAGTGTGTGTCTGGCAGTGTGTGTCTATGGCAGTGTGTGTCTGGCAGTGTGTGTCTATGGCAGTGTGTGTCTGGCAGTGTGTGTCTATGGCAGTGTGTGTCTTTGGCAGTGTGTGTCTATAGTAGTGTGTGTCTATAGCAGTGTGTGTCTATGGCAGTGTGTGTCTATAGTAGTGTGTGTCTATGGCAGTGTGTGTCTATAGCAGTGTGTGTCTATGGCAGTGTGTGTCTATAGCAGTGTGTGTCTGGCAGTGTGTGTCTACGGCAGTGTGTGTCTATGGCAGTGTGTGTCTGGCAGTGTGTGTCTATGGCAGTGTGTGTCTATAGCAGTGTGTGTCTGGCAGTGTGTGTCTATGGCAGTGTGTGTCTGGCAGTGTGTGTCTATGGCAGTGTGTGTCTGGCAGTGTGTGTCTATGGCAGTGTGTGTCTGGCAGTGTGTGTTTACAGCAGTGTGTGTCTACGGCAGTGTGTGTCTATGGCAGTGTGTGTCTATGGCAGTGTGTGTCTATGGCAGTGTGTGTCTATAGTAGTGTGTGTCTATAGCAGTGTGTGTCTATGGCAGTGTGTGTCTATAGTAGTGTGTGTCTGGCAGTGTGTGTCTATGGCAGTGTGTGTCTATAGCAGTGTGTGTCTGGCAGTGTGTGTCTATGGCAGTGTGTGTCTGGCAGTGTGTGTCTATGGCAGTGTGTGTCTGGCAGTGTGTGTCTATCGCAGTGTGTGTCTTTGGCAGTGTGTGTCTATAGTAGTGTGTGTCTATAGCAGTGTGTGTCTATGGCAGTGTGTGTCTATAGTAGTGTGTGTCTATGGCAGTGTGTGTCTATAGCAGTGTGTGTCTATGGCAGTGTGTGTCTATAGCAGTGTGTGTCTGGCAGTGTGTGTCTACGGCAGTGTGTGTCTATGGCAGTGTGTGTCTGGCAGTGTGTGTCTATGGCAGTGTGTGTCTATAGCAGTGTGTGTCTGGCAGTGTGTGTCTATGGCAGTGTGTGTCTGGCAGTGTGTGTCTGGCAGTGTGTGTCTATGGCAGTGTGTGTCTTTGGCAGTGTGTGTCTATAGTAGTGTGTGTCTATAGCAGTGTGTGTCTATGGCAGTGTGTGTCTATAGTAGTGTGTGTCTATGGCAGTGTGTGTCTATATCAGTGTGTGTCTGGCAGTGTGTGTCTACGGCAGTGTGTGTCTATATCAGTGTGTGTCTGGCAGTGTGTGTCTACGGCAGTGTGTGTCTATGGCAGTGTGTGTCTGGCAGTGTGTGTCTGGCAGTGTGTGTCTATGGCAGTGTGTGTCTTTGGCAGTGTGTGTCTATAGTAGTGTGTGTCTATAGCAGTGTGTGTCTATGGCAGTGTGTGTCTATAGTAGTGTGTGTCTATGGCAGTGTGTGTCTATAGCAGTGTGTGTCTATGGCAGTGTGTGTCTATAGCAGTGTGTGTCTGGCAGTGTGTGTCTATGGCAGTGTGTGTCTATAGCAGTGTGTGTCTGGCAGTGTGTGTCTATGGCAGTGTGTGTCTGGCAGTGTGTGTCTATGGCAGTGTGTGTCTATAGCAGTGTGTGTCTATGGCAGTGTGTGTCTATGGCAGTGTGTGTCTATGGCAGTGTGTGTCTATAGTAGTGTGTGTCTATGGCAGTGTGTGTCTATAGCAGTGTGTGTCTATGGCAGTGTGTGTCTATAGCAGTGTGTGTCTATAGCAGTGTGTGTCTATGGCAGTGTGTGTCTATAGCAGTGTGTGTCTATGGCAGTGTGTGTCTATAGCAGTGTGTGTCTGGCAGTGTGTGTCTATGGCAGTGTGTGTCTATAGCAGTGTGTGTCTGGCAGTGTGTGTCTATGGCAGTGTGTGTATGGCAGTGTGTGTCTATGGCAGTGTGTGTCTATAGCAGAGTGTGTCTATAGCAGTGTGTCTGGCAGTGTGTGTCTATAGCAGAGTGTGTCTATGGCAGTGTGTGTCTATGGCAGTGTGTGTCTATGGCAGTGTGTGTCTATGGCAGTGTGTGTCTATGGCAGTGTGTGTCTATAGCAGTGTGTGTCTATGGCAGTGTGTGTCTATGGCAGTGTGTGTCTATAGCAGTGTGTGTCTATGGCAGTGTGTGTCTATAGCAGTGTGTGTCTGGCAGTGTGTGTCTATGGCAGTGTGTGTCTATAGCAGTGTGTGTCTGGCAGTGTGTGTCTATGGCAGTGTGTGTCTGGCAGTGTGTGTCTGGCAGTGTGTGTCTATGGCAGTGTGTGTCTATAGCAGTGTGTGTCTATGGCAGTGTGTGTCTATGGCAGTGTGTGTCTATGGCAGTGTGTGTCTATAGCAGTGTGTGTCTATAGCAGTGTGTGTCTATGGCAGTGTGTGTCTATGGCAGTGTGTGTCTATGGCAGTGTGTGTCTATAGTAGTGTGTGTCTATGGCAGTGTGTGTCTATAGCAGTGTGTGTCTATGGCAGTGTGTGTCTATAGCAGTGTGTGTCTATAGCAGTGTGTGTCTATGGCAGTGTGTGTCTATAGCAGTGTGTGTCTGGCAGTGTGTGTCTATGGCAGTGTGTGTCTATAGCAGTGTGTGTCTGGCAGTGTGTGTCTATGGCAGTGTGTGTCTATAGCAGTGTGTGTCTGGCAGTGTGTGTCTATGGCAGTGTGTGTATGGCAGTGTGTGTCTATGGCAGTGTGTGTCTATAGTAGTGTGTGTCTATGGCAGTGTGTGTCTACGGCAGTGTGTGTTTATGGCAGTGTGTGTCTACGGCAGTGTGTGTCTATGGCAGTGTGTGTCTATGGCAGTGTGTGTCTGGCAGTGTGTGTCTATGGCAGAGTGTGTCTATAGCAGTGTGTGTCTGGCAGTGTGTGTCTATAGCAGAGTGTGTCTATGGCAGTGTGTGTCTATGGCAGTGTGTGTCTATGGCAGTGTGTGTCTATAGCAGAGTGTGTCTATAGCAGTGTGTCTGGCAGTGTGTGTCTATAGCAGAGTGTGTCTATGGCAGTGTGTGTCTATGGCAGTGTGTGTCTATGGCAGTGTGTGTCTATGGCAGTGTGTGTCTATGGCAGTGTGTGTCTATAGCAGTGTGTGTCTATGGCAGTGTGTGTCTATGGCAGTGTGTGTCTATAGCAGTGTGTGTCTATGGCAGTGTGTGTCTATAGCAGTGTGTGTCTGGCAGTGTGTGTCTATGGCAGTGTGTGTCTGGCAGTGTCTATGGCAGTGTGTGTCTATAGCAGTGTGTGTCTGGCAGTGTGTGTCTATGGCAGTGTGTGTCTGGCAGTGTGTGTCTATGGCAGTGTGTCTATAGCAGTGTGTGTGTGTGTCTATAGCAGTGTGTGTGTGTGTCTATGGCAGTGTGTGTCTATAGCAGTGTGTGTCTGGCAGTGTGTGTCTATGGCAGTGTGTGTATGGCAGTGTGTGTCTATGGCAGTGTGTGTCTATAGCAGTGTGTGTCTGGCAGTGTGTGTCTATGGCAGTGTGTGTCTGGCAGTGTGTGTCTATGGCAGTGTGTCTATAGCAGTGTGTGTCTATAGCAGTGTGTGTGTGTGTCTATAGCAGTGTGTGTCTGGCAGTGTGTGTCTATGGCAGTGTGTGTCTGGCAGTGTGTGTCTATGGCAGTGTGTGTATGGCAGTGTGTGTCTATAGCAGTGTGTGTCTATGGCAGTGTGTGTCTATGGCAGTGTGTGTCTATGGCAGTGTGTGTCTATAGCAGTGTGTGTCTGGCAGTGTGTGTCTATAGCAGTGTGTGTCTATAGCAGTGTGTGTCTATAGCAGTGTGTGTCTGGCAGTGTGTGTCTGGCAGTGTGTGTCTATAGCAGTGTGTGTCTATGGCAGTGTGTGTCTATGGCAGTGTGTGTCTATGGCAGTGTGTGTCTATAGCAGTGTGTGTCTATAGCAGTGTGTGTCTATAGCAGTGTGTGTCTATGGCAGTGTGTGTATGGCAGTGTGTGTCTGGCAGTGTGTGTCTATAGCAGTGTGTGTCTATGGCAGTGTGTGTCTATGGCAGTGTGTGTCTATAGCAGTGTGTGTCTATAGCAGTGTGTGTCTATAGCAGTGTGTGTCTATAGCAGAGTGTGTCTATAGCAGTGTGTGTCTATAGCAGTGTGTGTCTATAGCAGAGTGTGTCTATAGCAGTGTGTGTCTATGGCAGTGTGTGTATGGCAGTGTGTGTATGGCAGTGTGTGTCTATGGCAGTGTGTGTCTATAGCAGTGTGTGTCTATAGCAGTGTGTGTCTATGGCAGTGTGTGTCTATAGCAGTGTGTGTCTATAGCAGAGTGTCTATAGCAGTGTGTGTCTATAGCAGTGTGTGTCTATGGCAGTGTGTGTCTATAGCAGAGTGTCTATAGCAGTGTGTGTCTATGGCAGTGTGTGTCTATAGCAGTGTGTGTCTATAGCAGAGTGTATATAGCAGTGTGTGTCTATAGCAGAGTGTCTATAGCAGTGTGTGTCTATAGCAGAGTGTCTATAGCAGTGTGTGTCTATAGCAGAGTGTCTATAGCAGTGTGTGTCTATAGCAGAGTGTCTATAGCAGTGTGTGTCTATGGCAGTGTGTGTATATAGCAGTGTGTGTCTATAGCAGAGTGTCTATAGCAGTGTGTGTCTATAGCAGAGTGTCTATAGCAGTGTGTGTCTATAGCAGAGTGTCTATGGCAGTGTGTGTCTATAGCAGAGTGTCTATAGCAGTGTGTGTCTATAGCAGAGTGTCTATAGCAGTGTGTGTCTATAGCAGAGTGTCTATAGCAGTGTGTGTCTATAGCAGAGTGTCTATAGCAGTGTGTGTCTATAGCAGAGTGTCTATAGCAGTGTGTGTCTATAGCAGAGTGTCTATAGCAGTGTGTGTCTATAGCAGAGTGTCTATAGCAGTGTGTGTCTATAGCAGAGTGTCTATGGCAGTGGACAGTCTGTGGCAGTGCATTGTCTGTCAGTGCTCCCTGCTCTGTTGGAGTTATGGTTAAACACATGAATCATGCAGGGGGAGTCAGAGAGGACAGCTTGTCCAGTAGTAGAGGCCCACAGAGACACATTAAGTCTGTCTTCATCAGGCATCCAGTGACCCACACACACCCCTCCTGAGAGAGATAAACTCAGGCCCTGGCCTCCATGCTAAACCCATCACACAAACACACACACAGACACACGCACACACACACACACACGCTGATGCATGCAGAGAGGTAGAGACAGGTGGTTGTCAGTTCAGTGAGGGTGGAGGCATTGTGTGTGTGTGTGTCTGTGGCAGGAACAAAACAAGCTCGACAGGTCTCCCCTCCTCTTTGTGAGGGTGTGTGTGCATAGTAGACGTGACGGCCTTCTGGGCACTATGGGAAAGTTTAGGGCCGTTTAAAGCCTGGCTGCCATGGCAACATAATGAGATGCTAATGGAGGTCTGTATGCTTGCCACCTCCTCTCCTTCCCCTCATCTATCTCTCTATCCCCCTCTTTCTCTTCCTCTCTCTATTCTCTCTATCTCCGGGTTAGGCCCCAGTGGGCCCCAACTAATGCTAATAGAACTCCCTCAACAGAAGATCTTTCTCCTGTAACCTAGCCCCCTGCTCCATGCTCTATAAATTACACACACACACACACACACACACACACACACACACACACACACACACACACACACACAAATGTTTCTAGAGTCTGTCAGTCAGACCATTGTGTGCTGAAGCTACTTAACTGGTTTAGGCTAAATCTCTGCATGCTTCTTTACTTCCAACATTTCTCCTGCTTGGTTGCACTTTTTTTCTGCTTCAGCCAACTTTCTTGTTGTAAGTTAGTACAGGGAGGCAGACCTGTTGTAGCCTTTTCCTGCAGTCAATTACCCAAAGTGCCCTCTTTGACCCCATGGGTGGAATGTTATTCATATTTGTCATAATTTGTCATCATTAATAAAGATTTTAAAAATGAAACCGAGGAAAATACGGTGTTTCCATGTCAAACAGTTTTGTTATATTTCAGTCTTCTGTTAAGTATATAGAGTGTAATATTGGGATGCAAACTCAAAAAATGTTAAGCCTTCTACCATGTGTGTGAGGTGTATACTTTTGTTTCAAAGTAGATTTGTTTAAGACTAACAAGAAACACTCTGTGTGACCCTGATTTAGCCCACTGCAGTAAAAGGTTTGGTTCTAAACCTCCTGTTGTAACCGTACACAAAGCAACGCCATACAGAGAGTGAGTCCAAGGACAGAACCATGTATGTTGTGTGAAGGAGCATGTGCAACAGTCAGTAAGCAGTGCCTTTACTTTCCTTCTGGGGTGGAGAGTTTTAGTCATGATTGAATTATGCCACAGGAGAGTAAGGAGTGTTCCATAAAGACAGTTCTGGCTCTGTATCTCTCTCGCTGTTGGGTGTGTGTTCTATGCCTCGCCATCGCAGTGAGGAAATACTCTGGGGAAATCACACTGAAATGACTTGGCCTGAAAGCTGGTGTTTTAGTTAGTATTTTCAGAGATCTATGTGGAGGTTAAATGAGGACAGATTGTACTAAGCTTCTCTATGTCCACACGCACACCACAATGAGAGGAGTGAGGCAGAGAGAAACACACACACCTCTACAAGGGTAATGAAGCAGCCAGGGACAGGGCCTGAAAGCTCCCAGCAGGTAGCGCTCAGTCCACTGGCTACAGTACTACACACACCTCACACACACAGGGACAGGGCCTGAAAGCTCCCACACACACAGTCCACTGGCACACACACACACACACACACACACACACACACACACACACACACACACGCACGCACGCACACACACACAGACACCGATCATCCCTCTCAAGCTCACAGCAGGGCGTCCACTCTAACAATGGGAGTCCTTACAAAGAGCCAACAGTGCGGTGAATCGCTAGAGCCCAGAGAAAGTCAATGGAGAGACAGGAGAGAGAGGACGTAGCAGTTCTCTAGGTGAAAAGATGACCTAATAATGATATAGCTCCTGTGTCATGTGATGTGTCTATTATATATCTGTCTACCTCAGTGATAATGTCAACAGCTGGTGGCTCACTACACTACACCAGCTCTGTGGGGAGAGTGCTGACGAGGAGAAAAGACACATAGCTAGCCCACAGAGCTCCTGGCATCCGGCTGTGTGTGTGTGTGTGTGTGTGTGTGTGTGTGTACAGTGCCTTGCAAAAGTATTCATTCCCCTTGTCGTTTTTCCTATTTTGTTGCATTAAAAACTGTCATTTAAATGAATTTTATTTGAATTTCATGTAATGGACATACACAAAATAATCCAAATTGGTGAAGTGAAATAAAAATAAAAATAAAATTGAACATGAAAAAGTGTTGTGTGCATACAGTGGGGCAAAAAAGTATTTAGTCAGCCACCAATTGTGCAAGTTCTCCCACTTAAACAAATGAGAGAGGCCTGTAATTTTCATCATAGGTACACTTCAAATATGACAGACAAAATGAGAAAAGAAATCCAGAAAATCACATTGTAGGATTTTTTATGAATTTATTTGCAAATTATGGTGGAAAATAAGTATTTGGTCACCTACAAACAAGCAAGATTTCTGGCTCTCACAGACCTGTAACTTCTTCTTTAAGATGCTCCTCTGTCCTCCACTCGTTACCTGTATTAATGGCACCTGTTTGAACTTGTTATCAGTATAAAATACACCTGTCCACAACCTCAAAACAGTCACACTCCAAACTCCACTATGGCCAAGACCAAAGAGCTGTCAAAGGACACCATAAACAAAATTGTAGACCTGCACCAGGCTGGGAAGACTGAATCTGCAATAGGTAAGCAGCTTGGTTTGAAGAAATCAACTGTGGGAGCAATTATTAGGAAATGGAAGACATACAAGACCACCGATAATCTCCCTCGATCTGGGGCTCCACGCAAGATCTCACTCCGTGGGGTCAAAATGATCACAAGAACGATGAGCAAAAATCCCAGAACCACACGGGGGGACCTAGTGAATGACCTGCAGAGAGCTGGGACCAAAGTAACAAAGCCTACCATCAGTAACACACTACGCCGCCAGGGACTCAAATCCTGCAGTGCCAGACGTGTGCCCCTGCTTAAGCCAGTACATGTCCAGGCCCGTCTGAAGTTTGCTAGAGAGCATTTGGATGATCCAGAAGAAGATTGGGAGAATGTCATATGGTCAGATGAAACCAAAATATAACTTTTTGGTAAAAACTCAACTCGTCGTGTTTGGAGGACAAAGAATGCTGAGTTGCATCCAAAGAACACCATACCTACTGTGAAGCATGGGGGTGGAAACATCATGCTTTGGGGCTGTTTTTCTGCAAAGGGACCCGGACGACTGATCCGTGTAAAGGAAAGAATGAATGGGGCCATGTATCGTGAGATTTTGAGTGAAAACCTCCTTCCATCAGCAAGGGCATTGAAGATGAAACGTGGCTGGGTCTTTCAGCATGACAATGATCCCAAACACACCGCCCGGGCAATGAAGGAGTGGCTTCGTAAGAAGCATTTCAAGGTCCTGGAGTGGCCTAGCCAGTCTCCAGATCTCAACCCCATAGAACATCTTTGGAGGGAGTTGAAAGTCAGTGTTGCCGAGCAACAGCCCCAAAACATCACTGCTCTAGAGGAGATCTACATGGAGGAATGGGCCAAAATACCAGCAACAGTGTGTGAAAGCCTTGTGAAGACTTACAGAAAACGTTTGACCTCTGTCATTGCCAACAAAGGGTATATAACAAAGTATTGAGATAAACTTTTGTTGCTGTACACCCATCCAACTTGAAGGAGCTGGAGCAGTTTTGCCTTGAAGGAATGGCAAAAATCCCAGTGGCTAAATGTGCCAAGCTTATAGAGACATACCCCAAGAGACTTGCAGCTGTAATTGCTACAAAAGGTGGCTCTACAAAGTATTGACTTTGGCGGGGTGAATAGTTATGCATGCTCAAGTTTTCAGTTTTTTTTGTGTATTTCACAATAAAAAATATTTTGCATCTTCAAAGTAGTAGACATGTTGTGTAAATCAAGGTTGTAAGGCAACAAAATAGGAAAAATGCCAAGGAGGGTGAATACTTTCGCAAGCCACTGTATTTGCATTCAGCATGTATGTGTACTTATACACTGTGTGTGTGTGTGTGTGTGTGTGTGTGTGTGTGTGTGTGTGTGTGTGTGTGTGTGTGTGTGTTTAAGACCTAACCACCTGGTATGAGGGGGTCCCAGTGATCCGGGATGGACAATGAGAACAGCTAACGCTAGGGAGCGGAGTCATATCCCACAGGAAGACCAGTAGGGTGACCCCTGTAGAGGTAAAGGTCAGAGGTCACAGGGATATCCTCTATGCAACAAGATCTTCTAAATTTGACGTAGTAAGGATCTATTTTTGAAGCATTAAATCCTTGTGGTTACAGGGTTAATTCCGCGTGGGTACAGGGTAAATTCTGTGTGGTTACAGGGTTAATTCCGTGTGGTTACAGGGTAATTCTGTGTGGTTACAGGGTTAATTCTGCGTGGTTACAGGGTTAATTCCGTGTGGTTACAGGGTTAATTCCGTGTGGTTACAGGGTTAATTCCGTGTGGTTACAGGGTTAATTCTGCGTGGTTACAGGGTTAATTCCGTGTGGTTACAGGGTAATTCCGCGTGGTTACAGGGTAATTCCGCGTGGTTACAGGGTTAATTCCGCGTGGTTACAGGGTTAATTCTGTGTGGTTACAGGGTTAATTCCGCGTGATTACAGGGTTAATTCTGTGTGGTTACAGGGTTAAAACAGAAACAACTAACATGTTAACAGTTCAGGCATTAATTCCAAGAGGTTTGGTTAGGGCTATGGTTTGGGGAAGGCTTAAAACAAAAAAACTAAAAAATGATGCAGTATTACCATCAAGTATTCTCAGAGCTTGCTAGCACATTGTGAACTTCTGTAGCGCAGTGGTCTGATCAGCGCACCATGTTTCCCAGCATCATGAGTTCGTGCCCAGTGCTAGGCAATCATTTTATTTTTATTTTGTGAGAGCAGAGGAAGACATATATCGATGTTCTCCGGACCTTTTCAAACATCTGAAATCAAAGTCTATTTTCAGTGATCTGGCTGCCTCTATGACAGAAACACTGAGGACAGTCATATGACAGGACACACACACACATACACACAAGTGTTCTGACTAACAGGAAGTCAAAGCTACATGCAGGCCACAACATCGCCTCATGAAATCAATGTTATGCTGACTCTTTTCTGATTTTCCAATATGGCACTGTTGCCGAAACAAGACATTCTCATGGTATGGGTGTTGTTTCAAACCTATATGGTCTTTAAGAAACAATATTTATTGATCTTCAAGTGAAGAGGGGACAACACTTTTGAACCCATCCACAAAGGCAGCCTATGCTTTGTGTAATTGACAGCACTCACACAAAGTGCAGACTACATCAACTCTGGCCCTTTGAAACCATATTAAAGTCATTCACTGCTCAGTTGGCCAACCAAGCATTATCCCTGGCTGTCCATCAAAGACTAGTAACCTCTGTTGTCCTTTCCTAATGATAGGCCTGTCTCTCGCCACTCTCTCCACAGCCAACTTCGTGTGGTGATCAATAAATCAGAAGAGGAAGTTCCCTATTTGGCCCCTCCATGCGTTGGTGTTAGTTGGAGTGTGCTTTTGTGTCTTGATCAAATAAAATCAAATGTATTTATATAGCCCTTCGTACATCAGCTGATATCTCAAAGTGCTGTACAGAAACCCAGCCTAAAACCCCAAACAGCAAGCAATGCAGGTGTAGAAGCACGGAGTGATCACCTCACTCCGAGCCCCTGTGGGCTGTGCATTGTGGGAGCTGTACCCACTTCGTGCCGATGGAGGGATGGAACAGGCAGACAGGGTGGCATGCTCAGAGGAAGTCCGGGTAATGTTCTGTGGGCCATTGTCCCGATGGGAGAGGTGAGGATAGGACCATAGAAAAGAGGGGGAAAGAGTGTCTGTCTGTCCACAATAGCATGCAGTCAATGGGGAGGATAGAGGAGAGACAGGGCGGCACTATTTCGTCATAGAGGAAATGGCAAGCCAGGGGTCACTGAGACTATAAAGGGGGTAGGGGTGGGGGGAGAATGTGCCAGGGAATGAACCATGCCTCCCTTTCAACTTCGAAATAGGTGGTATGGTGAGATGCAATGGCAGGGGGTGAGGGAGAAAACTCTGGGGTGCATTGAACTCTGATCAGGGAATCAGGGGTGAGCGGATGGGGTGAGGGTGAGTACAAGAAACGAGTGCAGAAAGAGAGCTACATTGCTACAGAAAGGGGGCCTCCCTCCTCCCTCATTCTTGATGGCATTCTAATAATCAGAGAACGAGTTCGCACCCTCCATCTGGTTCCTATCGGCCCCAGTCCCAGCTTCAAGTCCTACAGTACAACACTCCGACCAGAATATATAATAACTCTGGTATGTGGTTCCTCAGCTGCACGTGGGCATCACATGAACAGACCAACTCCAAAGGGGCAGGGATTTTATAATAGGAATGTATGGGGAGTGGGGACTCTGAACTGAACCTCACTCCCAGTCCCCATAGCCTTTCATCTGTTCAGCCTTTACTACTAAATCACACTCCTCCCAACACAATCAATGCTGCTACATGACTGGTCCCTGGGACAGGGAGACATTTATTGAAATTACAGTCTTCGTGACTACGACTGTCAGTGATTACCAACACAGTGGCTACGACTGTCAGTGATTAACAACACAGTGACCGTGACTCAGTGATTAACAACACAGTGACCGTGACTGTCAGTGATTAACAACACAGTGACCGTGACTGTCATAGTGATTAACAACACAGTGACTGTGACTGTCATGGTGATTAACAACACAATGACTGTGACTGTCATAGTGATTAACAACACAATGACTGTGACTGTCAGTGATTAACAACACAGTGACCGTGACTGTCAGTGATTAATAACACAGTGACCGTGACTGTCAGTGATTAACAACACAGTGACCGTGACTGTCATAGTGATTACCAACACAGTGACTGTGACAGTCATATTGATTAACAACACAGTGACTGTGACTGTCATAGTGATTAACAACACAATGACTGTGACTGTCATAGTGATTAACAACACAATGACTGTGACTGTCAGTGATTAACAACACAGTGACCGTGACTTTCAGTGATTAATAACACAGCGACTACGACTGTCAGTGATTAATAACACAGTGACCGTGACTGTCAGTGATTAACAACACAGTGACCGTGACTGTCAGTGATTAACAACACAATGACCGTGACTGTCATAGTGATTACAACACAGTGACTGTGACAGTCATATTGATTACCAACACAGTGACTGTGACTGTCATAGTGATGATCAATACAGTGACTGTGACTGTCATAGTGGTTACCAACACAGTGACTGTGACTCTCATATTGATTAACAACACAGTAAATGTGACTGTAATATTGATTAACAACACAGGATGAGTGTTTGATGACTGGTTCATGAAGTCCTGGGAGGTGGCAGGTCCTAGTGAGTAAGAAACACGAGCGTTTGTATGCACACACACACATTCACATGCACGCACGGATGCGCACACCCACTGACACACCCAAGCAGGCACACACACACACGCTTGCATGCACAGACAAGCTGGGGGGACAGGAACCGGTGAGGAGTACTCTGTAGTACGGGTTCTACATGGAACCCAAAAGGGTTCTACCTGGAACCAAAAAGGGTTCTACCTATGGGGACAGCCAAAGAACCCTTTAAGGTTCTAGATAGCACCTTTTGTTCTAATAGTGTAGTACCCCACCCATACCCCATCCTGTCCTCTTCTCTAGCATGTTGTAATCGGTCCATCTCCCCCTCCTCTCTACCCCTGTCTCCCCTCCCCTTCTCCAGCTGACACAATGGGAGGAAGGAAGCCTGGAGGGCTGTAGAATGGTGCCTGGGGAGAGGTCATAGCGAGGAAACAGAGAGCAGAGCTTGGCTGGCCTTCCGTCAGTCACAGAGGGACGTGACAGAGAGGAGGGAGTTAGACTTGAGTCACTCTGTGTTACTCAAATAATGGTGTGTGTGTGTTTGTGGTTGTGTCTGTCACCATAGGCACAGGGAAGTGACTGGGCCTAGACTGACTGTAATAAGGTGTCCTCTACTGTCCACTCTTATCCATAACTCCATGTCCAGTCAGTCATAAACTGGAGATGATTGCCCTCATAACATCATTAGCTCTGGTGCAGGAAGACATTTGTAACTGTATTTGATTTACTGTGGATATGGAATGATGTGTAATAAACATGATTGTATGTGCAGGAAGACCCAGACAGATGCAATCCCTTGGGGGAAGGACATTTACCACTTCATATTCATCATCTCTAGCACCACCCAAACATTATTAACATACAGCATGTATGTATGTATATTTTGAAGTAAAAGAGATAGAGAAAGATAAGTGTTTCCAATGACATTATCAACCAATTAGTAGACAATTAGTAGGCAATGCCTACTCGTAATTGGTCAAAATCACACAATGCACACCGATGATGTCATTGGAAACACTTACCTTCCTCTATCTTTTTTATTACAAAACCATCTTAATATACTGTATGTTGATGTGGGGGTGGTGCTGGAGAAAAATGGTGAAGTTTCCCTTTAAGTACCATGTTTAATTAAGTAGTTACTCTACACTGAGCGTACAAAACATTAGGAACACAGGCTCTTTCCATGATAGACTGACCATTACATTACATTTACATTACATTTAAGTCATTTAGCAGACGCTCTTATCCAGAGCGACTTACAAATTGGTGCGTTCACCCAGGTGAATCCCGGTGAAAGCTATAATCCCTTATTAATGTTAAATTCACTTCAATCAGTGTAGATTAAGGGGAGGAGACAGGATAAAAAAATTTTTAAGTTGAGACAAGGATTGTGTATGTGTGCCATTCAGAGGGCGCACCGGTTTGAGAAAAAAACATATTTTGTTAGATAAAACTATACTGAACATATTCATATGACCAAATAATTGATTAAAACACACTGTTTTACAATGAATGTCTACAGTAGCCTCAACAGCACTCTGTAGGGTAGCACCATGGTGTAGCCGGAAGACAGCTAGTTTACACCCTCTCCTGGGTACCCTCTGGGTACATTGACTTTAATACAAAACCTAGGAGGCTTATGGTTCCCACCCGCTTCCATAGACTTACACAGTAATTATGACAACTTCCGGTGGATGTCCTCCAACCTATCAGAGCTCTTGCAGCATGAACTGATATGTTATCCACCCAATCAAAGGATCAAGGAATGAATCTAGTATTGAAAGCATAAGCTCAAGCTAGCTAGCACTGCAGTGCATAAAATGTAATAGTTTTTAAAAATGAAGAAGCGAGAGAGAGAGAGAGACAGATATATTTAGCTGTATTCGTTTCACTTAGCTAGTGAATACATCTAGCTAGTTTAGCCTACCCAAATACCCAGCTCAAACAGAGAGGGGTGCTATGTTAGCTAGCTGGCTATGGCTATCCAACACAGGAACTCTTCCAAATCAAGGTAAACTTTTTGGTTTTATAAATGTATGGACAGTTGCTTGCTGACTGTACACTGTACTGCATGATTGTAGCGGGTTTACTAACACGTTAGTTCTAGTAGCTATGTTGACTATGACATTACTAACGTTGTTAGCTAATATGGTGACAACGATGTAGCCTGTGTGTAGTGGTTAGCAGTTATAATATGAAGGTTTGGCTTGGAAAGGTTTTTCTGCCTGGTCTGTCTAGTGGTTAGAGTATTGGGCCAGTAACTGAAAGGTTGCCAGATCAAATCCCTGAGCTGACAAGGTAAACATCTGTCGTTCTTCCCCTGAACAAGGAAGTTAACCCACTGTTCCCTGGTAATCTGTTATTGTAAATGAGAATTTGTTCTTAACTGACTTGCCTAGTTAAATAAAGGTCAAAAACATAGATGATGTGTTGTGCACTGAAATCCACAAGCAAAGGGAAAAGGTGAGAGAGTGCAGATGTGAGAAGGAATTATACAACGAGCCACCTTTTGTAGCAATTACAGCTGCAAGTCTCTTGGGGTATGTCTCATTTAGCCACTGGGATTTTTGACCATTCTACAAGGCAAAACTGCTCCAGCCCCTTCAAGTTGGATGGGTTCCGCTGGTGTACAGCAATCTTGAAGTCATACTACAGATTCTCAATTGGATTGAGCTCTGGGCTTTGACTAGGCCATTCCAAGACATTTAAATGTTTGCCCTTAAATCACTCAAGTGTTGCTTTAGCAGTATGCTTAGGGTCATTGTCCTGCTGGAAGGTGAACCTCCCTCCCAGTCTAAAATCTCTGGAAGACTGAAACAGGTTTCCTTCAAGAATTTCCCTGTATTTAGCGCCATCCATCATTACTTCAATTCTGACCAGTTTCCCAGTCCCTGACGATGAAAAACATTGTGTTATGAGGGTGATGAGAGGTGTTGGGTTTGCGCCAGACATTTTAGTCTCATCTGATCAGAGTACTTTCTTCCATATGTTTGGGGAGTCTCCCACATGCCATTTGGCGAACACCAAATGTGTTTGCTTATTTTTTTCTTTAAGCAATGGCTTTTTTTTCTGGCCACTCTTCTGCAAAGCCCAGCTCTGTGGAGTGTACGGCTTAAAGTGGTCCTATGGACAGATGCATCAATCTCTGCTGTGGATCTTTGCAGCTCCTTCAGGGTTATCTTTGGTCTCTTTGTTGCCTCTCTGATTAATGCCCTCCTTGCCTGGTCTGGGAGTTTGGTGGGTGGTTCTCTCTTGCCATTTTTTAATAATGGATTTAATGGTGCTCCGTGGGATGTTCAAAGTTTCTGATATGTTTTTATAACTCAACCCTGATCTGTACTTCTCCACAGCGTTGTCCCTGACCTGTTTGGAGAGCTCCTTGGTCTTCATGGTGCCACTTGCTTGGTGGTGTCCCTTGCTTAGTGGTGTTGCAGACTCTCAGAACAGGTGTATATATACTGAGATCATGTGACAGATCACGTGACACTTAGATTGCACACAGGTGGACTTTATTTAACTAATTATGTGACTTCTGAAGGTAATTAGTTGCACCAGATCTTATTTAGGGGCTTCATAGCAAAGGGGTGAGTACATATGCAGGCACCAATTTTTTGTTTTACATTTTTTTACATTTTTGATTTGGATTATTTTGTGTATGTCCATTACATGAAATCCAAATAAAAATCCATTCAAATTACAGGTTGTAATGCAACAAAATAGGAAAAAACGCCAAGGGGAATGAATACTTTTGCAAGGCACTGTACACACACACACACACACACACACACACACACACACACACACACACACACACACACACACACACACACACACACACACACACAGCCGGATGCCAGGAGCTCTGTGGGCTAGCTATGTGTCTTTTTTCCTCGTCAGCACTCTCCCCACAGAGCTGGTGTAGTGTAGTGAGCCACCAGCTGTTGACATTATCACTGAGGTAGACAGATATATAATAGACACATCACATGACACAGGAGCTATATCATTATTAGGTCATCTTTTCTCCTAGAGAACTGCTACGTCCTCTCTCTCCTGTCTCTCCATTGACTTTCTCTGGGCTCTAGCGATTCACCGCACTGTTGGCTCTTTGTAAGGACTCCCATTGTTAGAGTGGACGCCCTGCTGTGAGCTTGAGAGGGATGATCGGTGTCTGTGTGTCTCTGTGTGTGTGTGTGTGTGTGTGTGTGTGTGTGCGTGCGTGTGTGCATGTGTGTGTGTGTGCATGCATGCGTGTAGTACTGTAGCCAGTGGACTGAGCGCTACCTACTGCGATCTTTCAGGCCCTGTCCCTGACTGCTTCATTACCCTCGTAGAGGTCATTTTAAACTCACTTCACCAATTTGGATTATTTTGTGTATGTCCATTACATGAAATCCAAATAAAAATCCATTTAAATTACAGGTTGTAATGCAACAAAATAGGAAAAATGCCAAGGGGAATGAATACTTTTGCAAGGCACTGTATATGGCTGCTATGTTTGCGTGTGATCAGGGGTGTATTCATTCTGCCAATTCTGTTCAAAAACATTTCTTAAGTGGAATGAAACAGGGATACTTGAATTTGTCCAATACAAACTCTCGTTTGCAGATGTTGGACTAATGACTACACCCTAGATCAGCTAGATGCAGGCAAGTGTGCAAGGTGGTACTGAATGTGTCACTGTCTGTCACCTTGATTACAACAACAAAAAATCTCGACCTGTGCACCTATGTTGTAAACTTACATTCATAGACTAGGTTATAGCAACCCCATGATGAGTATAGGGAACATTTGAGTATCATGTAGTAGCCTAAACCTATCGATGTTACAATGAGATGGGTGAACGGAATATGAATGACAGTCATCCAATATTCTGTAATAGAAATAAGGCCATGCTCATGAAAAGATTATCGTCCTCCCTCATCTTAAACATCACTGACCGTCACTGCAGTGTATAATTCATGATGTGTTGTGACTAAGTACTGATGTTGTTTGACCTATTTAACTGCCAGTATCAAATGTCTGCCAGTGTTGAATGTTTTGGTTCAAGTTGGACGCCAGACTGGATTCGAGGACACATTGATAATGTATCTATGACAGAGTAATTCTGTAGCAGCTGATGTTGAGACTTTCTACAAGCCTCTCAGGCTGGAGTCTCAGGGTGGAAGGTAGCATAGCAGTTAGTGGTGGGTCAGTAACTGAAAGGTCTTCAAATCCCGAGCCAACAAGGTGAAAAATGTGTTGATGTGCCCTTGAGCAAGGCATTTAACCCTAATTGCTCCAGGGTTGCCGTTGATAATGGCAGACCCTGGCTGTGGCCCCACTCTTCGAGGGTGTCTCAGGGATATGCAAAAAACACACTTCCAATTCACGCATGCATATTAATATATACTTGTACATGTGTGAAATAGGACAAATGGAAACACCCTCCAAATGATTATTACTATTTACAAAACATACGGTGCTGTGTGATGAATATATTCTCAGAGAAGACCCGTTAGACATTTTCTATGCTTCTGTTCTGGAGGTATCTCCCTGAATTCTTATATTAAACTCGATTGATGTTATCAAACACTGCTCTCCTTTTGGTTTACCTGGAAATTCCCATTACAACATGATTCGTGACCCACATATGTGTGTGCGTGCGTGTGTATGAGTGCGTGTGTGTCTGTATGTGCGTGCGTGTGTTGATGATATAACCCAGATTCACTGCACTGCACATTCGTCACACATCTAGAGAGAAGTGGGGTTGAACTATAGTCTTACTTTCTCTCTGTCTCTGGAGTGGACACCTCACTGCTGAAACCAAGGGACTCCTGTGGACAGAAGAGGTACTGCGTTTAGCCTGATATTCAGCCATGTAACATCGGTATAGCATTCAGGTTGTGTTACTCAACGTCTAATAGCTCAAATAACATTGATGTAAAAAAGTATGTACAAAGTAATGTAACTCTGATGCTGATGTAATGATATGTAAATGTCACCAAGTATAAATGTTGTGTGACCAATGCAAGGGGAGTTTTGGCTTACCTGAATCTCCGAGCGAAGCTGCAGAGAGGTGGGGCTTGTGTCAACTTTCTCCTGTGAGAGAGGAAGAGAAATAAAGAGAGGGAAAGAGAGAGAGAGAGATCGGAGTTAGAAGGTTATCAGTATTGGCCAGTGAAGGGAGGGGCGGTGTGAAGTAGGAGTTGCTCAGGTAGAGAAAAGAGACGTATCATATCAAGGAGGGTGTATCAACAATCACATACATTGACATTGACTGTGACATTGAACATAGGAACAAATATAACAGTGAGAAGAAAGGAGGAGAGAACAGAGCAGTGTTTGCATTTCTATTTATTAGGCAGCAGCTACTCTTCCTGGGTCCAAACAGATTAAGGCACTTACATTACACATAACACAGAAGATAAAACAGTACATCATATAACATTATTACACAACTACATATTTACAATACAACATGTATAATACCACCATACAACGTTATTTCAATGTATGTGTGTGTGGAGTGCTAGCGTTTGTGTGTGTATGCGTGTGTTTGAACCTGTGTGTGTGGCTTTTTAAAATCTAATTCTACTGCTTGCATCAGTTACTTGATGTGGAATAGAGTTCCATGTAGTCATGCCTCTATGTAGTACTGTGCCCCTCCTATAGTCTGTTCTGGACTTAGGGACTGTGAAGAGACCTCTGGTGGCATGTCTTGTGGGGTATGCATGGGTGTCTGAGCTGTGTGCTAGTAGTTTAAACAGACAGCTCAGTACATTCAGCATGTCAACACTTCTTACAAAAACAAGTAGTGATGAAGTCAATCTCTCCTCCAATTTGAGCCATGAGAGATTGACTTCAGATGATTGATGTTAGCTCTCCGTGTACAGTTAAGGGCCAGTCGTGCAGCCCTGTTCTGAGCCAATTGTAATTTTCCTAAGTCATTCCTTGTGGCACCTGACCACACGACTGAACAGCAGTCCAAGTGCGACAAAATTAGGGCCTGTAGGACCTGACTTGTTAATAGTGTTATTAAGGAGGAAGAGCATCGCTTTAGTATGGACAGACTTTTCCCCATCTTAGCTACTGTTGTATCAACATGTTTTGACCATGACAGTTTTACAATCCAGGGATACTCCAAGCAGTTTAGTCACCTCAACTTGCTCAATTTCCACATTATTCATTACAAGATTTAGTTGAGGTTTATGGTTTAGTGAATGATTTGTCCCAAATATAATGCTTTTAGTTTTTGAAATATTTAAGACTAACTTATTCCTTGCCACCCAATCTGAAACTAACTGCAGCCCTTTGTTAAGTGTTGCAGTCATTTCAGTCACTGTAGTAGCTGACGTGTGTAGTGTTGAGTCATTCGCATACATAGACACACAGGCTTTACTCAAAGCCACTGGCAGGTCATTAGTAAAGATTGAAAAAAGTAAGACAGCTGCCCTGGGGAATTCCTGATTCTACCTGGATTATGTTGGAGAGGCTTCCATTAAAGAACACTCTCTGTGTTCTGTTAGACAGGAAACTCTTTATCCACAATATATCACGGGGTGTAAAGCCATAACGCATACGTTTTTCAAGCAGCAGATTATGATCAAAAATGTCAAAAGCCGCACTGAAGTCTTACAAGACAGCCCCACAATCTTTTAATCATCAATTTCTCTCAGCCAATCATCAGTCATTTGTGTAAGTGCTGTGCTTGTTGAATGTCCTTCCCTATAATCATGCTGAAAGTCTGTTGTCAATTAGTTTGCTGTAAAATAGCATCGTATCTGGTCAAACACTATTTTTTCAAAAGGTTTACTAAGGGTTGGTAACATGCTGATTGGTTGGCTATTTGAGCCAGTAAAGGGGGCTTTACTATTCTTAGGTAGCGGAATGACTTTTGCTTCCCTCCAGACCTGAGGGCGCATAATTCCTAGTAGGCTTAAATTGAAGATATGGCAAATAGGAGCGGCAATATCGTCTGCTATTTTCCATCCAAGTTGTCAGACCCCGGTGGCTTGTCATTGTTGATAGACACAATCATCTTTTCACCTCTTCCAAACACACTCTACGGAATAAAAAATTACAAGGCTTGTCTTTCATAATTTGACCAGATATACTTGGATGTGTAGTGTTAGCGATTGTTACTGGCATGCCATGCCTAAGTTTGCTCATCTTGCCAATGAAAAAATCATTAAACTAGTTGGCATTATCAGTGGGTTTTTTGATGAATGAGACATCTGATTCAATGAATGATGAAGATGAGTTTGTCTTTTTGCCCAAAATCTCATTTGAAGTGTTCCACAGCTTTTTACTATCATTCTTTATATCATTTATCTTTGTTTCATAGTGTAGTTTCTTCTTCTTTTTATACAGTTTAGTCACATGATTTCTAAATTTTCAGTATGTTTGCCAATCGGTTGTGCTGTTAGACTTATTTCCATACCTTTTGCCTCATCCCTCTCAACCATACACTTTTTCAATTCCACATCAATCCATGGGGATTTAACAGTTTTTACAGTCATTTTCTTAATGCTTATTAGTAACTGGAATACGCAATTTCAGAAATGTACATCATCAACATAAGAATCACTACAAAACTTATTGTATGACCTCAGATAAACTATATTAGGCCCAGCCTTTGGAACTTTGGTTTTCCTACATATGGCTACTAAATCCTGATCACTACATCCGATGGATTTCGATTCTGCTTTCAAACAAATTTCTGCAGCATTAGTAAAGTTGTGATCAACACATGTTGTTGATTTCATTCCTGTGCTGTTTGTAAATACCCTGGTAGGTTGATTGATAACCTGAACCAGGTTGCACGCAGTGGTTACAGTTTGAAGCTTTTCATTGAGTGGGCAGCCTGATGAAAGCCAGTCAATATTTCAATCACCCAGAAAGTGTACCTCTCTGTTGATATAACATACATTATCAACCCTTTCACACATATTATCCAGATACTGACTGCTAGCACTTGGTGGTCTATAGCAGCTTCCCACCAGAAGGAGTGTACATGTATATCGCCACACGCGTGTACATGTACAAGTCTAGTCATTCACATGCTATTACTGGCAGCTGAAAACAAAGACCATACCATAAACCTGCCAGACCTGTTTTAACTGAGTCGAAAGACTTAGTTCAGTGATAAGAGAGTTCAGTGAGGTGCTACAGGAATCTTACCTATCCAAATAAACAATAGACAACTTGAATAACTGAGCTGACTGTAGAAACACCAGAATGACAACATATAACAGCACCCTAACTCCACCCTCGTATGATACGTAAATCCCTCAGGGACCACCTCATGTTTATGAACACTCTTGAAGTGCTTTGATTACGTATTCAGAGGCATATGCAAGAATGATTATGGGTCAATGGCCCATCCAAACTACAGTGAAAACAGTGGAAAAACCCTGACAGATCTGTGTCACAGTCACCTCTTTGGACCCATAACATGTGGTGAGCTGCTCTGCCTGACGTGTGTGTGTGCGTGCGTGCGTGCGTGCGTGCGTGCGTGCGTGCGTGTGTGTGTGGGTTGGAGCAATTCTCTTTCAGAGAGGTAGAGTGAAGTAGCATATGGCTAAAGCAGCTGTTCTTGTTGTTATGGCCGATCCAGAGAGCGAGAGAGAGCGAGAGAGAGAGAGAGAGAGAGAGAGAGATCACTGTGCAGGACGGGGTTTATACTGTTAGCCTATACACAAACAGTACAACCAAGACATCAGGAACTGACTGCACTTGACATTTTTTCTTAAATAGAGCACTGTTGGGCCTCCCAAGTGGTGCAGTGGTCTAAGGCACTGCATTGCAGTGCTAGCTGTGCCACTAGAGATCCTAGTTTGAGTCCAGGCTTTGTCGCAGCCGGCAGAGCCCGGGAGACCCATGGGCCACGCATAATTGGCCCAGCCTTGCCCGGGTTAGGGGAGGGCTTGGTCAGCAGGGATCTTGTCCCATCGTACACTAGCGACTCCTGTGGCAGGCTGGGCACAATGCACACCGACACGGTCGCCAGGTGTATGGTGTTTCCACCGTCACATTGGTGAGGCTGGCTATCCGGGTTAAGCAGGCAGTGTGGCTTGGCTGGGTTGTGTTTCGGAGGACGCATGGCTCTTGACCTTTGCCTCTCCCGAGTCCGTATGGGAGGTGCAGCGATGGGACAAGACTGTAACTGCCAATTGGATATCACAAAATTGGGGAGAAAAAAGGGTAAAATTGAACTCTTCAAACTAGGTAATTTTCCATTTGTGGTTTCTATGAAGGTACTTTTCCTGCTTATTACAGAGTCAGTGTACTGTGCTTTTCTTAATGGACTCCCCTGGAAAAATAAAATGGGGAAAAAAGAAATAATAATAATCCTCTTAAGAGAAACCCTCATACACAAGGAAGGAGAGAAAGAGGAAGAGAGAGAGCCCTCGTCCACCAGGTTCCTGTTCTGATTCTTTGTATCACTTTACTTTGGTCAGGTGGACTTCTTTTTTATTATTACACATTTTTTGTTGTTGTACTTTTACCCCTTTTTCTCCACAATTTTGTGATATCTGTCACGGATCCCCCTTGAACTGCTGCTCATTCTTTTCACCAGTTCCGGAGGTCGACGTCACCGGCCATCTAGGCTTCACTGAACTGGATTCATTATCATCAACCCCGGACTGTCTTGTCTGATTACGCACACCTGGCTCCCATTTCCCCTGATTAGTATTATATACAGTGGGGCAAAAAAGTATTTAGTCAGCCACCAATTGTGCAAGTTCTCCCACTTAAAAAGATGAGAGAGGCCTGTAATTTCCATCATAGGTACACTTCAACTATGACAGACAAAATGAGAAAAAAATCCAGAAAATCACATTGTAGGATTTTTAATTAATTTATTTGCAAATTATGGTGGAAAATAAGTATTTGATCACCTACAAACAAGCAAGATTTCTGGCTCTCACAGACCTGTAACTTCTTCTTTAAGAAGCTCTCTGTCCTCCACTCGTTACCTGTATTAATGGCACCTGTTTGAACTTGTTATCAGTATAAAAGACACCTGTCCACAACCTCAAACAGTCACACTCCAAACTCCACTATGGCCAAGACCAAAGAGCTGTCAAAAGACACCAGAAACAAAATTGTAGACCTGCACCAGGCTGGGAAGACTGAATCTGCAATAGGTAAGCAGCTTGGTTTGAAGAAATCAACAGTAGGAGCAATTATTAGGAAATGGAAGACATACAAGACCACTGATAATCTCCCTCGGTCTGGGGCTCCACGCAAGATCTCACCCCGTGGGGTCAAAATGATCACAAGAACGGTGAGCAAAAATCCCAGAACCACACGGGGGGACCTAGTGAATGACCTGCAGAGAGCTGGGACCAAAGTAACAAAGCCTACCATCAGTAACACACTACAGATGCACTATTGTAAAGTGGCTGTTCCACTAGATGTCATAAGGTGAACGCACCAATTTGTAAGTCGCTCTGGATAAGAGCGTCTGCTAAATGACTTAAATGTAAATGTAAATGTACACGGCCAGGGACTCAAATCCTGCAGTGCCAGACTTGTCCCCTGCTTAAGCCAGTACATGTCCAGGCCCGTCTGAAGTTTGCTAGAGAGCATTTGGATGATCCAGAAGAAGAGTGGAAGAATGCCATATGGACAGATGAAACCAAAATATAACTTTTGGTAAAAACTCAACTTGTCGTGTTTGGAGGACAAAGAATGCTGAGTTGCATCCAAAGAACACCAAACCTACTGTAAAGCATGGGGGTGGAAACATCATGCTTTGGGGCTGTTTTTCTGCAAAGGGACCAGGGCGACTGATCCGTGTAAAGGAAAGAATGAATGGGGCCATGTATCGTGAGATTTTGAGTGAAAACCTCCTTCCATCAGCAAGGGCATTGAAGATGAAACGTGACTGGGTCTTTCAGCATGACAATGATCCCAAACACACCGCCCAGGCAACGAAGGAGTGGCTTCGTAAGAAGCATTTCAAGGTCCTGGAGTGGCCTAGCCAGTCTCCAGATCTCAACCCCATAGAAAGTCTTTGGAGGGAGTTGAAAGTCCGTGTTGCCCAGAAACAGCCCCAAAACATCACTGCTCTAGAGGAGATCTGCATGGAGGAATGGGCCAAAATACCAGCAACGGTGTGTGAAAACCTTGTGAAGACTTACAGAAAACGTTTGACCTCTGTCATTGCCAACAAAGGGTATATAACAAAGTATTGAGATAAACTTTTGTTATTGACCAAATACTTATTTTCCACCATAATTTGCAAATAAACTCATTAAAAATCCTACAATGTGATTTTCTGGAGAGAAAAAAAATCTCATTTTGTCTGTTATAGTTGAAGTGTACCTATAATGAAAATTACAGGCCTCTCTCATCTTTTTAAGTGGGAGAACATGCACAATTGGTGGCTGACTAATTACTTTTTTGCCCCACTGTATATGTGCCCTCTGTTCCCCATTGTCCTTGTCAGTTATTGTTCCCATGTCCGTTGGTCGTGTGAGTACCTATACATTGTTTCAGCTTCTGAGCTGCGTGCTTTATATATATTGTGTATTACGGTTATCGTCCCGTGTCGTTCAACGAGGTTTACCCTCGCTCTTTTGTTTGGGTACATCCCAGTGTTTTGTATATGCTGTGGCGTACAGCAGGTAAGCCACCAGGGGGAGACTCGCCGAGGCCTTGTGACAGACGGAGTATACATCACGAGGCGATGGTTCCATCTGCTGGACGTGCCAGGTCTCGACGGGCTCTCCGGCCAGGACTAATTGGGGCTGATTGGGGATTGGTGAGTAATCAAGGGCTGATTGCTCACCAACTGTACAAGTCACATAAAGCTGTCAGAAGGGCAGCACACAGGGGAGAGACTGGGGGAAGAAAGGACTCCCGTATAGTTGAGGATGGTACCAGACGTAACAGGAGGGAGTTCCGTTTTTGATCCCCACAGGATACAGCAAGACCCGGAGCCCAGAAGACGGTATCCCAGAGAGGGTCTCTTGGGGGATACAGTAAGACCCGGAGCCCAGAAGACGGTATCCCAGAGAGGGTCTCTTGGGGGATACAGTAAGACCCGGAGCCCAGTTGACGGTATCCCAGAGAGGCTCTCTTGGGGGATACAGTAAGACCCGGAGCCCAGAAGACGGTATCCCAGAGAGGGTCTCTTGGGGGATACAGCAAGACCCGGAGCCCAGAAGACGGGATCCCAGAGAGGGTCTCTTGGGGGATACAGTAAGACCCGGAGCCCAGAAGACGGGATCCCAGAGAGGGTCTCTTGGGGGATACAGTAAGACCCGGAGCCCAGAAGACGGTATCCCAGAGAGGGTCTCTTGGGGGATACAGCAAGACCCGGAGCCCAGAAGACGGGATCCCAGAGAGGGTCTCTTGGGGGATACAGTAAGACCCGGAGCCCAGAAGACGGGATCCCAGAGAGGGTCTCTTGGGGGATACAGTAAGACCCGGAGCCCAGAAGACGGGATCCCAGAGAGGGTCTCTTGGGGGATACAGTAAGACCCGGAGCCCAGTAGACAGTATCCCAGAGAGGGTCTCTTGGGGGATACAGTAAGACCCGGAGCCCAGAAGACGGGATCCCAGAGAGGGTCTCTTGGGGGAGACCTATTCTTTTCTTTTGGACTATTATTTTAATAAACACCTTTGAACCTGAGCTAATCCTACTCTGTCCGTGTCTGATCTGTGTAAACGTTTTGAAACAAACCCCTGGTCTGCCATGACTTGTTTGTTTTGGCTGTATTAAAAACCCTTATTATTTATTCCTGCAACTGTCTCCAAATCCTTTATACCAGTGTGACAATATCTAACTGGTATTTACAGTCTTGTCCCATCGCTGCAACTCCCGTACGGACTTGGGAGAGGCGAAGGTTGAGAGCCATGCGTCCTTCGAAAATACGACCCTGCCAAGCCACACTACTTCTTGACACACCGCTCATTTAACCCAGAAGCCAGCCGCACCAATGTGTCGGAGGAATCACCGTACAACTGGCTACCAAAGTCAGCTTGCAGGTGCCCAGCCCGCCACAAGGAGTCGCTAGAGCACGATGGGACAAGGAAAACCCGACGAACCAAATCATCCCCTGACCCGGACAACACTGGGCGAATTGTGCACTGCCTCATGAGTTTTCCGGTCCCAGCTGGCTGCAACACAGCCTGGGATCGAACCGAGGCTGTAGTGACACCTCAAGCACTGCAATATAGTCCCTTTTAGTCTCTTCTTTCAAATTCCCAGATGGCTTTTCCTGAAGGTAAAACCATCAGAATTAGCTGTTAGCGCTGGGATGCTAGTCGACAATTTGCGCCCAATGATTGAGCTGATGACTCAATCCCTCTCCTCTCCATATGACTCTAATAGGGCTTGACACTGGAGTTCTCCCTTCAATGTCATGCTGAGCCGTGATTACTCTTACTGGGTGCATATTTGTTTGAGTTTTTTGTGAATACCAGAAGGTTTAGTGTTTCATGTAATGACTAAAGGACAGACGATCGACAGTGAGTAGTGAGTACTGTGCTGTGGAATATGTGAAATGTACAGTGCAGTGGCAACCAATCAGAGGTTAAGCTCAGGGCGGATTCGTCCTTTCCACCAATGAGAGATAGCTAGATAACGAGAGGACAGGAAGTAAGACTCACACTTCCTCCAGGGAGGAGGATACAGGAAATAAAGGAGGATTCTGCCTTGCACTAAACCTCTTCCTGATCAGTCATAACACCACACCCAGATGAACAGGACAGGGGCTGAGGGAAACTGTTCCTAGATCAGTACATTATCATTTCCCAGATGTCTTCATAGAGGATATGACATCGGGAGAACTGACTGTGTTTCCTTTTCCTCTACTGAATGGAGAGATGATGGGTCCTTTTCCTTTAATTTTCCCAAAGACATTTAACGTGTGTGTGTGTGTGTTAAAGAGAGTTACTCTGAGGTGATATAAACCCTCCTAGCCTGAGGGAAGTGTAAGTACAGCTGAAGTGCTATGAAAGCAAATAGCTTAGCCTATGGACCCTACACTTAGTGTATATCACTATGGTTATCTCAATAGGGGCCAGCCAGCCAGGCTTTCTTCTAGCACACAGTTTCCCTGCATGACCCTTAGTCTGCCTTCCTGTCTGTCCTCTAGCCTGCTTGTCTTTCCATCTGAGATTGATTATGGCACCATTGACCAGATAATAACTGGACATGGCTGAGCCGTAATCAACACTACTTGTAGCACCAGAACAGAGGTTACTGTCATAACACTCAGAACCAGAACATACTCTATGACTGTGAGCTGCCCTGTTTGTCTGCAGAGCTGTCCATCCCTCCTCTCCTCGGGTCTGCTACTGCAGCTCTATAGCGTCTCTGTCTGTCTCTCTGTCTGACTGTCTGTCTGCCTGTTTGTCCCGTAGCCTGTCTGCCCCCTTGGCTGCCTGTCTCCCTCCTTGTCTACCTGTCTGTCTGTCCACTAGCCTGTCTATCGCTCAGTCTGGTAGAGTGCTCAGGAAACCCGTGGTATGGTAGTGGTCCGGAAGTTTCTCCATCTGTAAATCAATAAGTTTGGAAGAGCTGTTGAACAGAATGTCCATCCAAGGGAATAGAGGGATTCCCATAAGTCAGGGAGCGCAAAGCCAAGGACATAAAACTCTATTTACACTGAGTTAGAGGAACCTGTAATTATTTTGTTCCTGTGGCACTACACAGTCCTAAACATACAGCGACTGAGCTGTTTGAGACAAGTGGTTTTGAATAGAGAGGAACATATCTGTGAGGCTGGACCAACGTCTATCCCATTTGCAAGCAAAACCCAGTATTTAGTTCCAGACACAGGTACAGACATACTTGATTTGAAGATTTTTTGCAATCTGATTGTCTACGTTGCCCACTCCACTGTGAAGGAGGTGTCTGGTGATGTGCCTGTTGTCTATGATGCCCACTCCACTGTGAAGGAGGTGTCTGGTGATATACCTGTTGTCTATGATGCCCACTCCACTGTGAAGGAGGTGTCTGGTGATATGCCTGTTGTCTATGATGCCCACTCCACTGTGAAGGAGGTGTCTGGTGATATGCCTGTTGTCTATGATGCCCACTCCACTGTGATGGAGGTGTCTGGTGATATGCCTGTTGTCTATGATGCCCACTCCACTGTGATGGAGGTGTCTGGTGATATGCCTGTTGTCTATGATGCCCACTCCACTGTGAAGGAGGTGTCTGGTGATGTGCCTGTTGCCTATGATGCCCACTCCACTGTGAAGGAGGTGTCTGGTGATGTGCCTGTTGTCTATGATGCCCACTCCACTGTGAAGGAGGTGTCTGGTGATATGCCTGTTGTCTATGATGCCCACTCCACTGTGATGGAGGTGTCTGGTGATATGCCTGTTGTCTATGATGCCCACTCCACTGTGAAGGAGGTGTCTGGTGATGTGCCTGTTGCCTATGATGCCCACTCCACTGTGAAGGAGGTGTCTGGTGATGTGCCTGTTGTCTATGATGCCCACTCCACTGTGAAGGAGGTGTCTGGTGATATGCCTGTTGTCTATGATGCCCACTCCACTGTGAAGGAGGTGTCTGGTGATGTGCCTGTTGTCTATGATGCCCACTCCACTGTGATGGAGGTGTCTGGTGATGTGCCTGTTGTCTATGATGCCCACTCCACTGTGAAGGAGGTGTCTGGTGATATGCCTGTTGTCTATGATGCCCACTCCACTGTGAAGGAGGTGTCTGGTGATGTGCCTGTTGTCTATGATGCCCACTCCACTGTGAAGGAGGTGTCTGGTGATGTGCCTGTTGTCTATGATGCCCACTCCACTGTGATGGAGGTGTCTGGTGATATGCCTGTTGTCTATGATGCCCACTCCACTGTGATGGAGGTGTCTGGTGATATGCCTGTTGTCTATGATGCCCACTCCACTGTGAAGGAGGTGTCTGGTGATGTGCCTGTTGCCTATGATGCCCACTCCACTGTGAAGGAGGTGTCTGGTGATGTGCCTGTTGTCTATGATGCCCACTCCACTGTGAAGGAGGTGTCTGGTGATATGCCTGTTGTCTATGATGCCCACTCCACTGTGAAGGAGGTGTCTGGTGATGTGCCTGTTGTCTATGATGCCCACTCCACTGTGATGGAGGTGTCTGGTGATGTGCCTGTTGTCTATGATGCCCACTCCACTGTGAAGGAGGTGTCTGGTGATATGCCTGTTGTCTATGATGCCCACTCCACTGTGAAGGAGGTGTCTGGTGATGTGCCTGTTGTCTATGATGCCCACTCCACTGTGAAGGAGGTGTCTGGTGATGTGCCTGTTGTCTATGATGCCCACTCCACTGTGAAGGAGGTGTCTGGTGATATGCCTGTTGTCTATGATGCCCACTCCACTGTGAAGGAGGTGTCTGGTGATATGCCTGTTGTCTATGATGCCCACTCCACTGTGATGGAGGTGTCTGGTGATATGCCTGTTGTCTATGATGCCCACTCCACTGTGAAGGAGGTGTCTGGTGATGTGCCTGTTGTCTATGATGCCCACTCCACTGTGAAGGAGGTGTCTGGTGATATGCCTGTTGTCTATGATGCCCACTCCACTGTGATGGAGGTGTCTGGTGATATGCCTGTTGTCTATGATGCCCACTCCACTGTGATGGAGGTGTCTGGTGATATGCCTGTTGTCTATGATGCCCACTCCACTGTGAAGGAGGTGTCTGGTGATGTGCCTGTTGTCTATGATGCCCACTCCACTGTGATGGAGGTGTCTGGTGATATGCCTGTTGTCTATGATGCCCACTCCACTGTGATGGAGGTGTCTGGTGATATGCCTGTTGTCTATGATGCCCACTCCACTGTGAAGGAGGTGTCTGGTGATATGCCTGTTGTCTATGATGCCCACTCCACTGTGAAGGAGGTGTCTGGTGATATGCCTGTTGTCTATGATGCCCACTCCACTGTGAAGGAGGTGTCTGGTGATGTGCCTGTTGTCTATGATGCCCACTCCACTGTGAAGGAGGTGTCTGGTGATATGCCTGTTGTCTATGATGCCCACTCCACTGTGAAGGAGGTGTCTGGTGATGTGCCTGTTGTCTATGATGCCCACTCCACTGTGATGGAGGTGTCTGGTGATATGCCTGTTGTCTATGATGCCCACTCCACTGTGAAGGAGGTGTCTGGTGATATGCCTGTTGTCTATGATGCCCACTCCACTATGATGGAGGTGTCTGGTGATATACCTGTTTCTGCGGCATTCGTATAGCTTATCATCATCTCAGTACTTACCTGGCATGTGCGAGCGCGCACACACACACACACATTTACATTTACATTTAAGTCATTTAGCAGACGCTCTTATCCAGAGCGACTTACAAATTGGTGCGTTCACCTTATGACATCCAGTGGAACAGCCACTTTACAATAGTGCATCTAAATCTTTTAAGGGGGGGGGGGGTGAGAAGGATTACTTTATCCTATCCACACACACACACACACACACACACACACACACACACACACACACACACACACACACACACACACACACAGCCTCTGCTTCTAGCTCTGTTCCAAAACACAGATAGAGCCCCACAGAGACAGGAGCACAAAGCAACCCTCTGTTCCTCCTACTCCTCCAAGATGCAGAAAGGGAGAGAGAGTTAAGGAGGGAGAGAGGAGGGAGAGAGGGGGAGGACTCAATCAAAAACAAGCAAACAAACCCACATCCCCTCTCACTTTCATCACCAAGCCGTGATGTGAATTCCCGATGCTCCAAAAATGCAAAGCTAACTCTCAGAAAAGGCACACAAGTCAACAAACGTTCCTCTTGCCTTGTACATATCAAATATGCAGCCTGATCACTAGAATTAGACTTAGATTTCAGACATTTGAAAAGGCCCTGAGAACGACGATATATATGCCTTCCTCGGTGCTCACAAAAAAATAAGAAAAAGACTGTCCATCACTGGGCGCAAGAGTGCGCTGCTTAGACCACTGAGCCACCGCAGTTCACGATAGTCTAGCAAGCCGTGAGAATACTTAATGATACTTGATGCTAATAGTGTGTCATTTTGAATTATTTTGTTTTAAGCCTTCCCCAAATCATAGCCCGAACATTAACTACGAATTAATCCATCAAAAATAGACATCCATAATACGTCGAATTTCGAAGGGAAACATACTCTCTTGGGGTATGTCTCTATAAGCTTCTTCAAAACTGCTCCTGGTGTACTGCTGGCGTGCTGCAATCTTGAAGTCATACTACAGGTTCTCAATTGGATTGAGCTCTGGGCTTTGACTAGGCCATTCCAAGACATTTAAATGTTTGCCCTTAAACCACTCGAGTGTTGCTTTAGCAGTATGCTTAGGGTCATTGTCCTGCTGGAAGGTGAACCTCTGTCCCAGTCTCAAATCTCTGGAAGACTGAAACAGGTTTCCCTCAAGAATTTCCCTGTATTTAGCGCCATCCATCATTCATTCAATTCTGACAAGTTTCCCAGTCCCTGCCGATGAAAAACATTGTGTTGGGGGTGTTGGGTTTGCGCCAGACATAGTGTTTTCCTTGATGGCCAAAAAGCGCAATTTTTGACTCATCTAACCAGAGAACATTCTTCCATATGTTTGGGGAGTCTCCCATATGCCTTTGGCGAACACCAAACGTGTTTTCTTATTTTTTACTTTAAGCAATGGCTTTTTTTCTGGCCTCTCTTGGCAGGTTTGTTGTGGTGCCATATTCTTTCAATTTTTTAAATCATGGATTTAATGGTGCTCCGTGGGATGTTCAAAGTTTCTGATATTTTTTTAGAACCCAACCCTGATCTGTACTTCTCCACAGCGTTGTCCCTGACCTGTTTGGAGAGCTCCTTGGTCTTCATGGTGCCGCTTGCTTGGTGGTGCCCCTTGCTTAGTGGTGTTGCAGACTCTGGGGCCTTTCAGAACAGGTGTACATAAACTGAGATCATGTGACACTTAGATTACACACAGGTGGACTTTATTTAACTAATTATGTGACTTCTGAAGGTAATTGGTTGCACCAGATCTTATTTAGGGGCTTCATAGCAAAGGGGGTGAACACATATGCACCCACAACTTTTCAGTTAGAATTTTTTGGTAATTTTTTGAAACAAGTTTTTTTTCTCCATTTCACTTCACCAATTTGGACTATTTTGTGTATGTCTATTACAGGACATACACAAAATAGTCCAAATTGGTGAAATGAAAAAAAAAACTAGGATTGATCAACAACCAACTTGACTGAGCTTGAAGAATTTTTAAAAGAATAATGTGCAAATGTTATACAATTTAAGGTTTGCTAAGCTCTTAGAGATTTACCCAGAAAGACTCACAGCTGTAATCACTACCAAAGGTGATTCTAACATGTATTGACTCAGGGCTGTGAATACTTATGCAATTAGGTATTTCTGTACTTAATTTTCAATAAATGTAAACAGTAAACAGTAAACATTTCTAAAAATGTGTTTTCACTTTGTCACTAAGGGGTATTATTGTGTATAGATGGGTGGAAGAAGAAAATCAATTTAATCCCGTTTGAATTCAGACTGTAACACAACAACATTTTGAATAAGTCAAGGGGTATGAATACTTTCTGAAGGCACTGCAGATTTGAGTGAACAAGAACTGTTTGAGAGTTCAGCAGGGATTGAGAGCCAGTGCTGCTGACACGATATGTTTCAGAGAAGGGATGTGGTGTGTGCGACAAAATAAATAGTCCTTGAGTTTGTGTTACCTCTAATAGCACAAACGAATGTTGCACTCATAAGTTTAAGGCAGTAATGCAGTTTATAAAAACTGAAATGTTTGTAGGCTACTTGTCGCGCATGGTGAATGGTGAACGGTGGTTCGACGTGATGAGCGAGCAGTAGGGAGCTCGCACCGTCACATACTGTTCAACGGGCGTCAATATCCAATAAATAAATGAATGTTGAAGAAAAATATAATTGTTCAATAAATGTTCAAGAGAAAAAATACAGCTGACCAACACAACAGGTGGCCCAGACCAGGTCAGACCAGGTGGCCCAGACCAGGTGGCCCAAACCAGGTCAGACCAGGTGGCCCAAACCAGACCAGACCAGGTGGCCCAAACCAGGTCAGACCAGGTGGCCCAAACCAGACTAGACCAGGTGGCCCAAACCAGACTAGACCAGGTGGCCCAAACCAGACCAGTCCAGGTGGCCCAAACCAGGTCAGACCAGGTGGCCCTAACCAGACCAGTCCAGGTGGCCCAAACCAGGTCAGACCAGGTGGCCCAAACCAGACCAGACCAGGTGGCCTGGGGCAGGGCTTAGGGTGAGAGAGGTGGCTGTGATGTCCACACCTGGAGGAAGACGTGGGAGCACCGGGGCCAGCTGGGGAGCCTGGCACCAGCCCAGTCCCGGCCAAGAGAGACAGTTAGTGGATAAACAAGACTGTGGAGAGACAAGCCTGCTGAACCAGCTGATCCTGAAGACATCACTGACAAGCACATGCGTGTGTGGATTATTCACACACACACACACACACACACACACACACACACACACACACACACACACACACACACACACACACACACACACACACACACACACACACACACACACACAAATAGAGGCGTTAGTCATGATCCAGTCTGTATGTGTGAGGTTGTGGAGTATTTTCCTGTAAATGAACGGTGGCACGCTGCAGCTCAGGGGTGATGCAGCAGACTGTGGTTCAACATGCCCGCCTTGGACCTGGATTTACGGTGTCTTTGTGTGTTTTTGCAATGTCTGCGATTAAGTGTGCGTGTGTGTGTGTGTATATGTGTGTGTGTGTGTGAGTGTGTGTGTGTGTGTGTGTGTGTAGCCATGGTTATGATCCAAAACGGACTAATACAGTTAAAAACACACTTCATCAATCTATAAATATTTCACTAGCAGAGCAGCTAAGCCAAGGGTCTAAAAACACAGCAACACCAAACATCTATAGACAAACCTCGTCTGATAGCTACACCACCAAGTGCAAACCACTTTCGTTGGCAGTGACACTAGCTGGGCATTCTGGCCTTCAACACACGTTCAAAACATCAACGTGTTTACTTTCCTGTTGGGGGCTTATTGTGCCTGAAAGATAATAGGCTAAGTAATAAATAACGTTTAGGAAGTGGAATAGCTGGAGCAAACCCAGAGTCAGGTTGTCTCCTACTGTAGCATGTCTAACTTTGTTGAACTGACCCCATATCAAAGTAATGAGGTGAATTCTCTTCAACCAGGTATTAGCCCATAATTACAGGCATCAGCTTACCTCACAGAGCAGCGCAACACAGACATGCCTAAGCTTGAGTCCTGAACCAACTGAGGCTCACACGCATCTCTACATTAGAAACCATTATAGAGAACATGAGGCGCTACCAGATGTAGGATCTTAATTGGATCATTCGTTTGATGACGAGAATGTTCCTGCAAAGCAGGAAATGCAAGCTTGCAGTTTATTTGAGTTTTAAAAAGGCTTCTAACGATGGTAATGTATCATGAAAAATGAAAAAAAGATGAAAAATGTATCAACCCCTACAAAAAATGTCCATAAATTATAATCCACATAATCATCCACATTTCCTGTTGCTGCGGGACTATTTTCCTGCTGTAGCAAACTGGCTCAAATGAAGATCTTACACCTGTACAGATTCTCTCACAACAACACCTGACATGTCACTGACTGGGGTTCTCTGGTGTCTTACCTGGAAACCTGGATGTTGGTGCAGGATAGAAGGCTTTGCATTTCACTAACCACTAACCTAGGGACATTTAGTCAACCTTAACAAATGGTTAGCATCAGAGAGTTTGTTATGATGAAATACAACATGCTTTTTGTGCTTATTATTGTCCTCCATATCTGATTCAATCAGAGAGATACAACTGTCTCCAGTGAGGTGGCACCTGCCAGTCCAGTCTGCCCCTACAGGGTTTCTGTATCTCCAGTATCTACCTGCCCAATCTTGCCCTGCCCTCAGTGTCTCTCTGATCACAGAAAGACAGACAGCATAAAACACCATCGGTCATCCAGCACTCAGTGGATCTAAGACTTCATTCTTCCCGCAACAAGCCATTGTTAACAGATAGATCTCTCGTTCCGGAAGCTTCCGTAGCCTGGTGTCCTTGATCAACCAAATCGAAACTATTCGGTTTCACCAAAATAGCGTTTTAATGTTACAGAGGCATATCCAATATCTCTAGGAACAATACTTACGATTTGTCGGGTTGAATGTGTCCTTCGCTATCAAATAAGCGTTTAAAACACATTTAAATCCAGGGTCTACCATTATTCACCAGTGGACTGCCATTGTAGTCCATTCTATAACACACAGTCATGCAAGACTAGGCTACCACATAATCTCTCACTTCTACAGGTGGAAAATGGGAGACGTAAGCTCCCTCAACGAGCTGTCTGTAAACAATGGCTTGTTGCGAGACGAAAAACAGGCCAACGTACTGCTGTAGCCATCCAGCACCGATTACATGGCTAGGGTTGATGTACTTAGACTGGGCTGTAGAGAAACGAGTGAGACTGGGACACAAATAGGTTCCAAAGTCTTCCACAGAAGTGGCTTTTCTATATAATGGTTTGCTTATAATCTGTTTAATGCTCACTCTGTTAGAATCACCAGTGGGGTTTAACTGTTCTCGACCAAACCAATCAAGCTTAATCAAGCCTGAAGAGAAAGTAGCACAGTCAGTGGGACTATAAGGCAGCTTGGCGACTGTGCGTGATGGAGTTAATCCATGGCCCTCATTCTCCTAGAGGGATGTTTGCCTAACACTTTGTGTTCTGGCTGCTCATAAAACTAACAGGTCAGTCAGGAAGAGGGTACGCTGATAGTCATTACAGAGACAGAGAGCCTCCATCAACATCTATGGGGCTGTTTAAAAAAAAGATGTAACCTTTATTTAACTAGGCAAGTCAGTTAAGAACAGATACTTATTTACAATGACGGCCTACCGGGCCAACACTGGGCCAATTGTACGCCACCCTATGGGACTCCCAATCACGGCCGGATGTGATACAGCCTGGATTCAAACCAGGGACTGTAGTGGTGCTGTAGTCGCATCTCTTGTACTGAGATGCAGTGCCTTAGACCACTGCGTCACTCAGAAGCCCAAGAACCCCACTTCTACAACACAACCAAGACAACAGTCGGAACAGGCTCTGAGGTTGCGGGAAGCGTTTCACAAATCAAATTAACAAGGGGTTTTGTTTGGTTTGTGCAACACTTTTCCCCCGAAAAATTTGATGTGTTGCAAGATGTCTGGAGGAGTAGTGAGAGAGAAAACAAGAAAGCAAATTGGATCTATATCAAGTATGTGATACTTGGATTTGTGACCTCATTATGAGGCTAATATGAAGCTGCTATGGTTTTGCATTGTCGACAAATACTTGACCACAGCTGTAAAGGGATTCCAAAGTGTTTTTCAAGGGGCAACTTCAGCTCTGTGGTATCAGTCAGTCATATGTAGAACACTACAGCCTGCCATGGTACAAAGACTAAGAGACAAACCTCCCAGACTACCGACAGGAAGTGGTACTTAATCCTGGTCCTGAAGACCCACAGTAAATTAAGGACCTTAATTAGTTGAATCTGGTTAGGTGTGCTGGTACTGGACTGGAACTAAAGCATGCAGACCTTGTGGGTCTCCGGGAACAGAATTGAAGAACATTCCCCTACGGCCTTTCTCACCACAGAGGAACAGTCTTCCAATGTCCACTGTCAAGTTTGCTTCGTCTAGCCAAAGTGTAAGGTTCAGGTAAGTTAACAGCTGCAGTGACCTTTGACACAGGGTCACATGCTTCAGGGTCAGTGTTGGCCTGAGGTGACTGGGGAGTGACTAAAGGCTGGTCCAGACCGGACAGGGAGGGCTCGTTGTGTGTTGCAGCAGGAGTGTGAAGAAGGGAGGGGAGGCCACATCAGAACAGCAAAAGGGAAAGAGGACAGATTACAATGGGGCCAGTACAGAGGAGAGGCCTGGTGATGAGAGAATGAAGAAGAGGAGAAGGTTTTGAAGGAGCGGGGTGGACAAGTCCTCTGAGAGGCACCACACTCGTCCCTTGTGATAGACAACCCCTCCCTGAAAGGCCATGTCCCAGCGGGGACGTCTAAATGCCAGCCCATTGTACTGTCCGTCTCTACCTTTTAACATAATGACTTTATATAACACATTCCTATTGCTCTTCAGAGAGATCCTAGATGGGACTGTCTGGCAGCCACTGTCTGGACACACTTCATATGACACAAGAGTAATACCCCACCCCCTCTCTCTCTTGCTCTCTTTCTTTACCTTATCTCCCTCTTTCTCTCTACCCATTCTCCCTCTTTCTTTCTCTCTCTATTTATTTGGCCAGTCTCCCTCTCTCTCTCATTTTATTTAAATTTTTTATTTCACATTTATTTAACCAGGTAGGCTAGTTGAGAACAAGTTCTAATTTACAACTGCGACCTGGCCAAGATAGAGCAAAGCAGTTCGACACAAACAACAACACAGAGTTACACATGGAACAAACAAACATACAGTCAATAATACAACAGAAAAAAGTCTATATACAATGTGTGCAAATGGCGTGAGGAGGTAAGGCAATAAATAGGCCAATAGTAGCAAAGTAATTACAATTTAGCAAATTAACACTGGAGTGATAGATGTGCAGATGATGATGTGCAAGTAGAAATACTGGTGTGCAAAAGAGCAAAAAAGTAAATAAAACAATATGGGGATGAGGTAGGTAGATTGGATGGGCTATTTACAGATGGACTATGTACAGCTGCAGCGATCGGTTAGCTGCTCAGATACCTGATGTTTAAAGGTAGTGAGGGAGATATAAGTCTCCAACTTCAGCAATTTTTATATTCGTTCCATTCATTGGCAGCAGAGAACTGGAAGGAAAGGCAGCCAAAGAAGGTGTTGGCTTTGGGGATGACCAGTGAGATATACCTGCTCTCTCTCTCTGCGCCTTCTCCCTCCCCTGTTCCAGTTTTGAGGCCGTCTGAGAAGGTGTCCAGTCCAGACGCATAACACCAGCCAAAGCGAGAGTGGAGTAACGGCAGTTGGTAAGAACACTCTCCTGAAAACACTAAATACTGACTGGACAATGTCTGCTATGTGCTTCTGTTTCAATACTGGGAAAGACATAGCATTGTCTTCAACAGTTAGTTGTGCCATTGGTAAAACTGTGAAATGGCAGTGGAATGCATATGATGCATCATGTCAGTATGTTCTCATATAAAATGGAATATGGCGTTATTAAATATACACTGAGCTCCAAAAGTATTGGGACAGTGACACATTTTTTTTGTTTTGGATCGGTACTCCAGCACTTTGAAATGATACAATGTTTAGTAGATTAATACCATCAAATTAAAGCTGACAGTCTGCACTTTAACCTTTATAGGCATTGTAACATTTCAAATCCAAAGTACTGGAGTACAGAACCAAAACAACAAAGTATGTGCCACTGTCCCAATACTTTGAAGCTCAGTGTAGTTATCATGATATATAGTTCCTTCTACAGCTGGCTTCTGCTGAGTGTGTGAATAAACAGCCTTCCCACCCCATATCTCCTCCCTCCGTTCTCTCTGTTCCTCCTCTTTCCTTTCCAAGTTGTGCAGGAGGGACAGACAGCTGCAGGCTCTTAGGTGCTCCTCCTCCTCTAGCTCTGTTAAAGATGCTCTGTAGCTCTCCCACCCCAACTCCCCAGGCCCCCGTCCTGTCCCAACCCAGCCAGCTTTTCTCTCTTCCAGGCAGGACAGACAGGCAGTAAATCCAGGCTTCCTCTTCCCCTGTTTTATCTCTCCAGGATGGAACATTCCCAACCTTCCCAATACGTACAGAGAGGTGACCCACTTCACTCATCCTCTCACACACGTAAACACACACACATGCAGACACACACATAAACAGGGGCACACACACACACGCACAAACACATATATACTGAGTGCACAAAACATTAGGAACACCTTCCTAATATTGAGTTGTACCCCCCTCTTTTGCTCTCAGAACAGCCTCAATTCGTCAGGACATGGACAAGGTGTCAAAAGCGTTCCACAGGGATGCTGGCCCATGTTGACTCCAATGCTTCCCACCACCATTGTGTCAAGTTGGCTAGATGTCCTTTGGGTGGACCATTCTTTGATACACAAGGGAAACTGTTGAGCGTGAAAAACCCAGCAGCGTTGCAGTTCTTGACACAAACCGTTGCGCCTGGCGCCTACTACCGTACTCCGCTCAAAGGCACTTCAATCTTTTGTCTTACCAATTCACCCTCTGAATAGCACACAACAATCCATTTCTCAATTGTCTCAAGGCTTAAAAATCCTTCTTTAACCTGTCTACTCCCCTTCATCTACACTGATTGAAGTGGATTTAAAAAGTGACATCAATAAGGGATCATAGCTTTCACCTGAATTCACCTGGTCAGTTTATGTCATGGAAAGAGCAGGTGTCCTTAAAGTCTGGTATACTCAGTGTATACAGTATGCACAAACACACATACAGACACACACACGAACACACACACACACACACACACACACACACACACACACAAAACTATGGAGAGATTCTCTCAAACGACAGACACTGACTCTTCAATGATGGATGTGAGATTGCTTGGAAAGCTCTGAGAGCAGAGCAGACATAATCTTTGGCCAACATCAATCAGGACAGCTGAGCCCTCCATAAATCACCCATACCATATTTCATTGAGACCCACCTCTCAAATCAATCAAAACCACATGGCTGCTGAAAGCCTGGGGGATTTGCTATGTGTCTCTCGTTTTCTAATCAATATCTAGCTCAAACTCTATTATGCTTATAACTGGATAGTACTTTATGATAGAGCTGAGGAGATTAACGGTGAAAATTTGTCAATGAAATAGGAGTCCTACAAATATGTCTCTAGCGTAGGTATGGTCACTCTCTTCCCACTTAATTTAATGATCTGTTTTTGTGCTCAACACAAAATGTTTCCCTGTGACTTCTGTTACAGAATAAAACTAAATAAATAGCAGTTACTATATTTGTAAGTGCTGGATTTGTTTGAGCTTAATTTGTTTAAATTCGGCTCACTTCTTTTTATGTTCAGGATGAGTAGAATAAACTGAGGTCAGTCCAGTTTACTACTTGGAGTTCTGGAAATGCGAATTCAGAACTGAACGGATGCTGTCTGTCTTCAAGGATTCTAAGCAGATACCAATCACTTTGAATAGTGTTATCATAGCCTGTTAATAAAGCTAGCATATGAACACTAACCCCCCCCATCTCTCTCTGTGTTGTGTGTGTATGGAGCATAGACCCCAGGGGTACTCAGAGCAGCACTCTCTGCCAGGAGCAGCTGCATTCTTCAATACCTCAGCCAGTAACTTGGCAACCCAGAGGTACCATGCCCCACTACCCTACATCCATGTGAATGAGAACCCCTAGAAGCTCCAAAACACAACCAAGCACTTTCAGGCACCAGGAGGCAGGAGGGCAAACTAAGTGTTTTAGAACACAGTCACAAACACAAACACTCCCTGGATTGCTCTCCAAAATTCCCTCCCCCAACTCCCGGTCTGGCTGCCAGGCTGTTGGCGGCACATTGGGAAATCACACTCTGTAAAGATATCAAACTGATCGAAGAACGACGCGTTTGAGGATACTATGAATTATAAAAAGGAGATCTGACAAAATGAACATTTTCCTCAAGCATTTTGGCTCTCACTTCACAATAGTAAAATCAGCATAGTTGTATTCTATATAAATTCAACAACAAATTGTAGAGCCATGAAGAAGTGGGTTACCACAGCTCTTTAGCTGATATTGTATTGATCTAAGCTGGTGGGTTGCCTGTTTTGATAGGACTTGGTTATACTCTGCTGCAGTAGTAGGTGATGGTTTGTGGGGACTCAGTTCCACTGTATTGCAGCAGGATTGATGCCCTTGAGTTTGTGGGGACATGCAACAGTATGATTGGTGTTTGTAGGTACTCGGTATGTGATGAGTGTGTTTGTGGGGACGTACCATGTCGAGGTCCTGGGACACACGTCTCTTGCGTAGCTCCTCCATGCGGTCGCTGACGTCACTGAAGCAGGTGTTGTAGTACTCAGAATACTCCTGGGCCAGGTCATCAATGTTCCCTAGAGAACCATCCTACACAACACACAGAGAGAGAGAGAGAGAGAGAGTCATTGAGAATGAGGGAGAGATTCCGAGGGAGAAAATAGAAGCAGCTCATATGTTCGAACATGGTAGAATGGAGGAAAGCTGTAGGTTCTCGAGACATTTTCCAGTACACTCATTACTCAATCTGAGCAGCCAATATGACACCAAAGCCTTCGTCTGGAGGAATAACATTGGCTGAGTCAATCCTTTCAGTAAGCTCCACACTCCCCTGACCGCATTCACCTCCACAGTACAGTACTCCAGGTGAGATAAACGGACCTACTAACAACCTCAGCTCCCCATCTGTCTCTCACTCTGGGTGAAGCACAGCCTAATAAAACCCCTACACATACGCTTGTAATCAGGAGCGCGTGAGAGGCACCAACTAGCAGGCAGGTGGTGCAGTGTGGAGGGCGGTGGGCAGGGGCACACAAATCTAATCACTCGCACACCACTTCCTCTGGTTGCCAATCTGGACTATAGTTATTAGCTAACTGGCTAACACAGTTGTGCTACTGAGGGAGGGGTTAGAGGTTACAGCACCTTTACCCTTTAGCTCTGTGGCCTATACTAGCTATGGCCTGTTGTGAAAGGACAAGGAGAAAGGAGAAGGAAAGTACATCAGTGTGATTTGTGGAAGACGAAGCCCTATAAACAAGCTCCTGTTGAGATGAAGATTGTCTGGGACAGTGTGTTTGTGTCTCTGCTAGAGGGGAGGTATTGCGGTCAACCATGAGTGTTTCCTGGGTTTGGTCAGTTAACATACACAATCACAGATCAGAGATGCCCTTTAAACCCCGGCTATGACATTCTCCCAACCCCAACCCCAAACACCCTCTTCCTGCCGGGGGGGTCACCTCTCTGCTGGGTTCCTGTCTTTGTGTGGAAGACGGTGTTTGGGTAGAAGGAGGAAGTATGTTCCAGTCACTCATACACTCTAAATAACAAAGACTTTACTTAACAGAATACACTAGCCCCAAAACACATGGTTGAAGATTCAGAGAGGAACTGTAGAATCAATACTAAAGAAGCAGAACCTGCTAGGACATTGCTATACATTGAAACCAGAGGAGAATTACATACATGTATGGGTTGTGTTTCCACTCCAAGGTTATGAGTGAGAGTCATAGCCATCGACCCTTCACTAAGACCCACCCCCTAGGTTAATGTTGCAACCTTGGACAACATTTTCCCAAGAAGCTCCATTCCCCATTCAAACTACTGGAGAAAACCTCTCGCAACGATCTCAAACTGTGTTTTTAATACACAATCAAATTAAACACAGACTACCCCTTATTAATCAGGAGACTATCGGGTATGTTGTGGTGGACTGTCATTAGTGTGGCTATGCACTAGATGGCTCTGAATGGACTGTCATTAGTGTGGCTATGCACTAGATGGCTCTGAATGGCCTGTCATGCAGTTAAATCTACTACTTACCATTTTGGGTTTTAACTAGTTCTCTCAAGTCGTATCCTGATGTCGACAGCAGATTATAGTTGTATTCATAATATAGATAACTTAGCTAGCTAACATACATTTCGAGAAAACCTGTTATATTAAGTGGCTAGCTATCGTTAGCAACGTTTTACATTTACATTTAAGTCATTTAGCAGACGCTCTTATCCAGAGCGACTTACAAATTCGTGCGTTCACCTTAAGACATCCATTGGAACAGCCACTTTACAATAGTGCATCTAAATCTTTTAAGGGGGGGGGGGGGGTGAGAAGGATTACTTTATCCTATCCTAGGTATTCCTGAAAGAGGTGGGGTTTCAGGTGTCTCCGGAAGGTGGTGATTGACTCCGCTGTCCTGGCGTCGTGAGGGAGTTTGTTCCACCATTGGGGGGCCAGAGCAGCAAACAGTTTTGACTGGGCTGCGCGGGAACTGTACTTCCTCAGTGGTAGGGAGGCGAGCAGGCCAGAGGTGGATGAACGCAGTGCCCTTGTTTGGGTGTAGGGCCTGATCAGAGCCTGGAGGTACTGAGGTGCCGTTCCCCTCACAGCAAGCACCATGGTCTTGTAGCGGATGCGAGCTTCAACTGGAAGCCAGTGGAGAGAGCGGAGGAGCGGGGTGACGTGAGAGAACTTGGGAAGGTTGAACACCAGACGGGCTGCGGCGTTCTGGATGAGTTGTAGGGGTTTAATGGCACAGGCAGGGAGCCCAGCCAACAGCGAGTTGCAGTAATCCAGACGGGAGATGACAAGTGCCTGGATTAGGACCTGCGCTGCTTCCTGTGTGAGGCAGGGTCGTACTCTGCGGATGTTGTAGAGCATGAACCTACAAGAACGGGCCACCACCTTGATGTTAGTTGAGAACGACAGGGTGTTGTCCAGGATCACGCCAAGGTTCTTAGCGCTCTGGGAGGAGGACACAATGGAGTTGTCAACCGTGATGGCCAATCGTTTTGTGGTCAGTAAGACTGAGAGCTAGCTAACCAGCTGAGCTAGCAAATAAAACAAAAGTATATATTTTTTATTAACAAAATGCAGGTTCTGCATTTCAGGAATCACAGTAGCAAGTAAACCTTTAAAGAATTTAGCTACTTTTTGATGAAAACTCACAGTTTTGCCATAGCGCTCATTGACTTTCATGCGTTTGAAATGTGAGCTTGTCAGACTCAATGACAGTTGCTATACATTGGAGCGCTGCGATTGGTTGCCCAATATTCTGTGGTGGGGCTTAGCGAAGGGGCAACTGTACTACTAACTGACTGGGGTTGGAGAGCAACGGAAATATCTTTCACTGAGAAGATTTGAGAAGCGTCTCTCTATGGTGCTTGGACTCATAACTACTCGGTGCTGTGTATGTTGACAACCATTGCAGTGATGGCCAATCGTTCAATATTCATTAGTGTTGATCTAGTCAGTGCCTGGTTTGGTGAGTGGTCAGCATGCATTGAGTCACTCTGCGAGGAGTGAACGGGTCTCTCTCAGTCTTAGTCTGTCTCTGTCTCTCTCTGTGGTCCTCTAAACAGGACCCAGTATCTCTGTGCCAACATGGGATGAATGGGGTACTGTGGCGGCAGTGTGCCACACACACACATAAACTCCGGGCAGACGCTCACACACACACCCTGGGAAGGCAGAGAGAGGGGCTTCTTCTGAGAGGGCTTTCCAAAACAACATTGAGGATGAAAACAACAAACTAGTCCACACTGTGGAAAAACACAAACCTGAAGTGAATCCCACCATCACCCATCGGTAATGCATTCCACATTAACAACAGAATATTGAAATACATTCTAGACAGACAGAGGCCCCGTGTCAAAAATCCAGATTGTTCAGCTTTATTTTCCTCCACTCACTCCTCCTCCCACCATAGAATACTTCTTCGTAACTCTAGCTACGTCCAGACTGTGACATATGGTTAGAGGTAGCTGAGATTCCCTATGGAAGCACTCTCTCACTCTCTGGGCAGAGAGCAGACACGTGTCTCCTCACATTCCTCACTCAGAGAGAGAAGCACACTCTTATTAGAGACTAGCTACAGTACTGCCTAATCCCCAGAAACATGGCACAACCATGTCCAAGAGGGTGACAGACAGACCCAGATACTAGAGTTTCAGTCAGTGTATCTGTCCATGTAGAACGCCTGATTACAACTCAGGCAGATATTTAGTGACAGTTCATTACCTTTCTGGGTCTATAAAACAAACTGTCCATGTCTGTGTAAACATCTTAGTCACAACTCCAGTTTGTGTAAAGAAGTTTGTGTATTAAATGTACAGATGTTCAGCAGGCTGTATGTGTTAAATGCCTAGAATACTGTATAGGCAGGCATGGATTCCATCTCATCTGTCAGCACTGTTTGTCTGTAATACTTCAACTCTCCAAGCTCCAGACCCAGAGGTAAAGCCAATGGCCTATGCTGTAGTTTAACATTACAATGTGATTTATTATGTTGTTGTCAGTGTTGTTACAGGGCTGTTACAGTGTTGTTATAGTGCTGTTGCAGTGTTGTTACAGGGCTGTTGCAGTGTTGTTATAGTGCTGTTGCAGTGTTGTTATAGTGCTGTTGCAGTGTTGTTACAGGGCTGTTGCAGTGTTGTTATAGTGCTGTTGCAGTGTTGTTACAGGGCTGTTGCAGTGTTGTTATAGTGCTGTTGCAGTGTTGTTACAGTGCTGCTACAGTGCTGTTACAGTGTTGTTACGGTGTTGTTACAGTATTGTTGCAGTGCTGTTACAGTGTTGTTACGGTGTTGTTAGTGTTGTTACAGGGCTGTTGCAGTGTTGTTACAGTGTTGTTACAGTGCTGTTGCAGTGTTGTTACAGTGTTGTTACAGTGCTGTTGCAGTGTTGTTACAGTGCTGCTACAGTGTTGTTAGTGTTGTTACAGTGTTGTTGCAGTGCTGTTACAGTGTTGTTAGTGCTGTTACAGTGTTGTTAGTGCTGTTACAGTGTTGTTGCAGTGTTGTTAGTGTTGTTACAGTGTTGTCACAGTGCTGTTACAGTGCTGTTACAGTGTTGTTATAGTGCTGTTAGTGTTGTTACAGTGTTGTTAGTGTTGTTACAGTGCTGTTAATGTTGTTACAGTGTTGTTACAGTGCTGTTAGTGTTGTTACAGTGCTGTTGGTGTTGTTACAGTGCTGTTGGTGTTGTTACAGTGCTGTTGCAGTGCTGTTACAGTGCTGTTACAGTGTTGTTACAGTGCTGTTGCAGTGTTGTTACAGTGCTGTTACAGTGCTGTTGCAGTGTTGTTACAGTGCTGTTAATGTTGTTACAGTGTTGTTACAGTGCTGTTAGTGTTGTTACAGTGCTGTTGGTGTTGCTACAGTGCTGTTGGTGTTGTTACAGTGCTGTTACAGTGCTGTTACAGTGTTGTTACAGTGCTGTTACAGTGCTGTTGCAGTGTTGTTACAGTGCTGTTACAGTGTTGTTACAGTGCTGTTACGGTGTTATTACAGTGCTGTTACAGTGCTGTTGCAGTGCTGTTACAGTGCTGTTACAGTGCTGTTGCAGTGTTGTTACAGTGCTGTTACAGTGCTGTTACAGTGTTGTTACAGTGCTGTTAGTGTTGTTACAGTGCTGTTGCAGTGTTGTTACAGTGCTGTTACAGTGTTGTTACAGTGCTGTTGCAGTGTTATTACCGTGCTGTTACAGTGCTGTTGCAGTGTTGTTACAGTGCTGTTGCAGTGTTGTTACAGTGTTGTTACAGTGCTGTTACAGTGTTGTTACAGTGCTGTTGCAGTGTTGTTACAGTGTTGTTACAGTGCTGTTGCAGTGCTAGGTCTTTCCTTACTGCAGTGTTCTTCTCAGGGGGGCCAGTGTGTGTGTAGCATACCTGGGATTCCTCTACTACCATGAGCTCATGTAGCCCATCAATCAGCTTCTACACAGCTGGGAGCCTGACTAAGAGCCTGAATTGGAGCCTGACTGGGAGAATGACTGGGAGCTGGACTGGGAGAATGACTGGGAGCCGGACTGGGAGAATGACTGGGAGCCGGACTGGGAGAATGACTGGGAGCCGGACTAAGAGCCTGAATTGGAGCCTGACTGGGAGAATGACTGGGAGAACGACTGGGGGCCCACTTCATAACGGACAGCTTGTATGCACATGTGTCAATGAGACAATGACAAGATGACAAGGGACGGCCTAGTGTTTAGAGCGTTGGGCCAGTAACCGAAAGGTTGCAAGATCGAATCCCCGAGCTGACAAAGTAAAAATCTGTCGTTCTGCAAGGCAGTTAACCCACTGTTCCTAGGTTTAAATAAATAAATGGTTATTTATTTAACTAGGCAAGTCAGTTAAGGTAAAAATATATATTAAAAAAGATGTTAGAAAAAAAGATGGAAGTGATTGATTGACTATGTGTCTGTTTATTGTAAGTGATTGTGTATGCGAGAGTGAGTGTGCGTTTGTGTGTGTGTGGGAGTGAAGGAATGTGATAACAATAGTCCATATGGCAGTGTGGGGGGTACTGAGGGGGTATGGAGCCAGTGGACAGGGGTGATTTGTGACGAGGTATTGAATGGGGAGGCTGGGGGTTGGAGGGGGTAAAACATCTGTAGGTTGGGGAGACAGCCTTTATCTAACACAGAGGCTATGGAGAAGACTTTACTCTTTGCTTTATCCGAACAACAACAACCCTGGGGTCTGTGTCTGTTAGGCTAGCAGGCTAAACCACCCGTTGAAAATCTGAGTGTCCTAAAATGATTAGGGAAGCACTATATATCGGTGAACAAATCGGAATCGAACGATATTAGCTAAAAACGCCAACATCGGTATTGGCCCGATGTGTAGTTTAACACTGATGTTAAAAACCAATGTCAGTGGCCTCCCGGGTGGCGTAGTGGTCTAAGACACTGCATTGCAGTGCTAGCTGTGCCACCAGAGTTTCTGGGTTCGAGTCCAGGCTCTACCGCAGCCGGCTGCGACCGGGAGGCCTATGGGGCGGCGCACAATGTGTTGTCTGGGTTAGGGAGGGTTTGGCCAGCAGGGATATCCTTGTCTCATTGCGCACTAGTGACTCCTGTGGTGGGCTGGGCACAGTGCACGCTGACCAGGTCACCAGGTGTACGGTGTTTCCTCCGACACATTAGTGTGGCTGGCTTCCGGGTTGGATGGGCATTGTGTCAAGAAGCAGTGCGGCTTGGTTGGGTTGTGTTTCGGAGGACGCACTCTCCCGAGTCTGCACGGGAGTTGCAGTGATGAGAAAAAAGGGGTAAAAAAAAAACAAACGATGTCAAATCTACTGTTTATAACGTAGGTTAATGATGCCATGTAAAATTTTGCACTACACGTGCAACACAGCACACAATTTCTGCTGTGTGGATCAAGCAGTCATTTGAAAGAGTAAGAACATTAAAGTCAAGATAATGGAATTCGTTGTCATTGACAATCAACCTTTCTCTGTCGTGGGTGATGTTGGCTTTCGCCGACTGAGCACTGGTACACACTATCAAGTGCGCTATTTTTCAGATGTTGACCTACCAGAATTACACAGTAATAGCGTCACTGCTATTAGCTTCACGACATACATACTATGGAACGCCGTTTGGGTCTTTGCGTGTCAAAAAAGATACAGTAGCACTGTCAGAGCTGTACAAAAAAGTCTGCAAACAAGCAAACACCGGCCACGAACGATATTTACAATTCTGCGTTGGTAATAAAGCATAATTTGTTCGACCCCAACTTCTGGGGTAGCTAGCTTTAGCTTGGTACCTAGCTAGCACCAATACAACCAGCCTGAAAGCAATGACCAGTAGAAACTGCAGTCCTTTTCATTATTCTTAGCAATGATTTAGGAATCCTTGTGAGTAAGTATTAGCTAGGTTGCCACTTGTTGCTCGCCTATTGAAATTGAACTTCAGTTAACGTTATAAGCTAACGTTATTAGCAGTCAGCTAGCTTCATCTGGCTAGTGAGGATCGACCGGACCGGGTTATGTGTTGTGAATCTAGCCACAATAAGGATTAGGCACAATAGTGGAATTTGCGGTTTGCCTTCAAAATAAAAGTACATAATTGACAGTGATGCAAATGAATACAACTAGTAGAACTATGCCATACTTTTATTTTGAAGGCTAACCGCAAAGTCCACTATTGTGGATAATCCTTACTGTGGCTAGCTTCACATAGAAAGGTCCGACACCCATTAATCAAATAAGAACTGTCTTATAAATGAGGGTTATTTTAGATGACACCTAGCTACATAGTTAGCTTGCTAACTATATAGCTACTGAAACAGATGTTGTTTTGCTATGTTTTTAGGGAAGAACATTGTTTCCATCAATGAGCTAGCTAGCTTTTTTTTTTATGACCAACTCTGTAGGTGCGCGAGACAACTTTACCAGCATCATAGCATTCGTATCGATGAATCGTTATGACATATGAAATACGAGTGATGGTGTTATCAATGTGTAATAACTATGTAAAAAATGTATGAACGCGTTAAATTATTATGTGATGTGCAGTCATGTTCAGGTCCTGATTGGTCAACAAGCTTATTTGACACATCAAATAGTGTTATTTGACAGGTCAAAGACCCAAACGGTGTTCCATAGAAATCCTGGTTGAGAATTAAACGACTGAAAATATTAAAAACAAAACAGCACAGCAAGTAAGAGAAATAAATAGATTTTGATGATGTTTTACTAGTAATGGGGACATACGCAAATGCCAACAAAATAACTTTTTGGTCAGTGTGTGTGTGTGTGTAACCTTTATTTAACTAGGCGAGTCAGTTAAGAACAAATTCTTATTTAAAATGACGGCCCGGACGACACTGGGCCAATAGTGTTTCGCCCTATGGGACTCCCAATCATGGCGGGATTGTGATACAGCCTGGATTCGAACCAGGGACTGTAGTGACGCCTTTTGCACTGAGATGCAGTGCCTTAGACCGCTGCGTCCGTGTGTGTTAACAATTTAACTGTACTAGAATGATTATCGGTATCGGTATCGGTTTTTTGGCAAGGAAAATATCGGATATTGGTATCGGCTAAAAATGTCATATCGGTGCATCACTAAAAATTATGTTAATGTATGTGTGTGTATTTAATTAAAACAAAATGGAAGGAATAACAACAACAACAACGGTTTTATGGAGATGAAAAAACCCATAATGCAATAGACCAAACCTTGTTTGGCTCCCACCCTGTGTATACAAGAGTGCACCACCCTGCCTTGAGTCAAGTTCAATGGTCATGTTCACAGTCAGAACAGGATATAAAAGACAACACCCAAGGTGTAAGAGAGAGGAGAGGAAAGAAAGAGAGGAAAAGAAAGAGAGAAGAGTGGAGAGGAGAGGAGAGGAGAGAGAGAGAGAGAGAGAGATAAGACTGTTCTTGCTCGCATCACTGACCATTCCTAATTTCAGGTTCAGCCGAACCTCTTCAGAACACAGTGCCAACACTTTAGGGGCAGGTCCAATCTCCTCACTTTACTTCAAGACTTTACGGAACAATGCTCTTACCAATGGCTTGGAGGGAATGCTGTGAGGCTTTCCAGTAAAAAACTCGAGGCTGGAGTTTGTTATTCTAAAACACTAGTGGGAGGACTGACCTGACTGACATGACTTGGCTCATGGTTTACTGTCTCTAAGCTTACAGGGACTGTTTATATGAATAATTCTGCAGTATACTTTGAAATACATGTATAACTAACAGCCATAGGTTTAGAGGTTTCTGTCCATGATTCCACATGAGAATATTCTCTATTTTCCATTGACAGAGAGAGGTATAGGAGAGAGTGTTCAGACTTGAATCTAGACCCATGGGTGAGTAACATATAAGGACATGAGGAACTGTAGGGGGTGACATGGGGTCCTGCTGACCTCTGCTCAGCTAATTAATTAACCATAGAATTCCTGTCATTCTCAATGTGACCACACTGGGAGGGTAGGGGGTGGTGGTGCAACAGTATTATCCATGGCATCTGGGAGACATCCTTGGGTCACTGCTGAACAGTAATGCATGACTATTCTCTACATGTCATAGGCCTTAACGTTACAAGGTCATGCCCCATGATGACCCAGAAACACCTTCCTTATCAGGCAGATGTAAGTAGCTGTGTGGTGATGCAACCATCCACTCAAAACATCCATTTCAAAAACACACTCCGTAACTCAACAGCCAATTGACTTTGTATGCTCTGAGTAAAATCTGCTCAAACGCAAACCATAACTCACTCTGTGCCCTTCAATCCCATCTAAACAGCCATGCTGAAACATTAACTCAGTGCCCTTCGATCCCATCTAAACAGCCATGCTGAAACATTAACTCAGTGCCCTTTGATCCCATCTAAACAGCCATGCTGAAACATTAACTCAGTGCCCTTCGATCCCATCTAAACAGCCATGCTGAAACATTAACTCTGTGCCCTTCGATCCCATCTAAACAGCCATGCTGAAACATTAACTCAGTGCCCTTCGATCCCATCTAAATAGCCATGCTGAAACATTAACTCTGTGCTCTTCAATCCCATCTAAACAGCCATGCTGAAACATTAACTCTGTGCTCTTCAATCCCATCTAAACAGCCATGCTGAAACATTAACTCTGTGCCCTTCAATCCCATCTAAACAGCCATGCTGAAACATTAACTCTGTGCCCTTCAATCCCATCTAAACAGCCATGCTGAAACATTAACTCTGTGCTCTCATTGTGCCGGAGCTGCAAACCTTTACTGTTCAGTTCTTTGAATGGAAATCTAGGGGAATCTCCTGAGTGTTGCAATTCAACACTTATCCTGGATGGATTCAAGGTCCTGATTTCCCAGAGCGCTCAGTGGTAGTCTATGAGGACAAATACCTCATGAGCAAGCAAGCTGATCTTTCTGTGCTTTCTGAGGCAAAGAAAACAACAAAAGTAGCAGGAATGTACATTCAGCTGAAATAACTTCCCCTTTGTAAATAGCACACCAAGACCCTTCTGTCAGTTATTAAAACATTCCATAGCCAGCATGCAGGGCTAAACTCAGTGCACTGACCTTTTGGGTCCTCTCGCATGCTAACAACTAACTGCCAAGTTAGCTACAGTACTAATCTCTACATTTATTTTCTTTTAATTGATGTTCAAATCAAATCAAATTGCAGACATTACCGTGAAATGCTTACTTATGAGCCCTTTCCCAGCAATGCAGAGTTAAGTGAGTGTGCTTTGGAGTGTCAGTGTAGAATGTGTCAGTCCAAGAGCCAGTGCAACAAGGTCAGTGCAAAGAAAGGGGGTCAATGCAAATAGTCCAGGTGACCATTGATTAACAGTTCAGCAGTCTTATGTCTTGGGGGTAAAGCTGTTCAGGAACATTTAGCTGTTTTGAAAATGTTTAGGGTCTTCCTCTGACACCGCCTGGTATAAAGGTTGTGGATGGCAGGGAGCTCAGCCCCAGTGATGTACTGGGCCGTACACACCACCCTCTGTAACGCCACACTGCCAGGTCTTTTGCCTCCTCCCTATAGGCTGTCTCGTTGTCATCAGTGATCAGGCATACCACCGTCGTGTCGTCTGCAAACTTAATGTTGCTTGGAGACGTGAGCAATGTTGGAGTCGTGCACAGCCACGCATTTGTGGATGAACAGGGAGTAAAAGGAGGGGACTAAACACGCACCCCTTTTGTCCAGGTGGGAAAGAGCAGTGTGGAGTGCAATGGAGATTGCATCATCTATGGATCTGTTGGAGTGGTATGCGAATTGGAGTGGGTCCAGGGTGTCTGGGATGATGGTGTTGATGTGAGCCATGACCAGCCTTTCAAAGCATTTCACTGCTACAGATGTTGTCCACCTTCGCATGTAGTTTGGTGCTCTCTCTCTCTCTCTCTCTCTCCCGCTCTCTCCCTCTCTCAAAGCCAGTGCTTTTATTTGTCACGTCAGAAGACATTACAGAGGTCTCTAAACCATTCGCTCTAGCTAACGTGTTTGTTCTGCTCCTAGCTTTAGGTACACATTCCAGACAGTGCTGCTTTTCATACTGAGGCCGGTTCCGTGCTTATTGAGTTATGCTGTTCTGTTCGCGCTGTGCAAAAGGCTTTTGTCAGTGTCAGGACTTGCCTTGTGACTAGCTAGACATCCTCTAGGGGAGGATAGTGCATAGTGACAGATGACAATGGCCATCACGTATCTGATGCAACGCTAGAACGACAGTGATAGGATCGGTGGATCGGTTACACTTGTTACCAGTTCAGAACACTGGGGCGGCGGTTAAAGAAACTATCCCACTCACTATCATTTTCATGATTCATTACAAGCAGGAGTAAGTGAATTAGCGCCTCGCTCATGTTTCCTCCTAAATCATAGAACACATTGACTCCAAACCCAAGAGACTGACCAGGCTGGCAGTGCCCAAACAACTTCTCCCTACAAAGGCGATCCCTCACTCCACTCCTCCCTCCAGGCTTTAGCTGTGGGAGAGAATGGCCTCCACACCTGCTCTTACCCCTGTCCCACCCCTACACCAGCATCCCAGCCCAGGCTGTAGGAAGGCCCAGGCAGAGTTGAGGCCCACCCCCCTCCAGAGGAGCTTCCTGAGGATATCCTCCACAGCACTGAGAGAAACACCTGCCAGCCCTGCCTGGCCCCTGACTGGGAGGGGGAGATCTGAGCTGAGCTGGCCATCCTAGGCTCAAATGTGGCAAACCTAGGTTGGACCAGGGTTGATGTGGCTTTACTAAGGCTGGGCTAGGACAGAGGGGTGGTGAGACGGAGGCGGACAGCTCAGCAACTACACAATGCTATATTGGAGGAAGAGACACTCTTTAAACAAATTGAGGTTTCTTTTAAGTTGACCATATGTTGTCACAGACACAGTTTCAAAATACATTTGGGCTGAATAGGCTCACTAATAAAACATATCAAAGGCTGGGTAGAAGGAAAGTATCAACAAGCCCTTGAGATGGGAGACAGAACCTTTAAATATACTATTTCCTCAAATGTACCAAAATGTCTTCCTGATACTTAACTTTGAGGCAGACATCCATGCAGATTGGGATGAGAGAGCCATTTGAGAATACCTGATAGGGAATACAGAGGAGGACTGTCAGCTGTCCAGATATGTGCTCAAATTAGAGTACATGTCGAACTCATTCCACGGAGGGCCGAGTGTCTACGGGTTTTCGTACTTGATTGATGAGGTCACTAATTAGTAAGGAACTCCCCTCACCTTGTCTAGGTCTTTATTGAACCAGCAGACACTAGGCCCTCCATGGAATGACTTTGACACCCCTGAATTAGAAGCTGACGCGGCGGAATAGAGCTGCTCCGTTTGCAGAGGGAGGTACTAAAGGTGTGTACTGTGTTTATGCTGTTGAGGACTGGTACTTCCAAATATCCACCCATACACACCTGCACCCATACACACTAACACTGTGGAAATGTTATACATGGCATGCTGCCTTTTAACATTATTTATGGAAAGCTAGATACAAGAATAATAACATGCACATCCTACAAAAAAATGTCAGATCCAATTTAAGGACTTGCTGAAACCTCATTTCTTCAAAGAACCAGAGTTGGGTCGGATCCAGTCTACTAACCCTGTTCAAACAGCCGAGATGCTCATGCACCCATAATGCAACAGTTATTCATCCCTTAACAGCCCCAGATTGTTAATTGGCTTAGGTCTATGTTTACCCTGTTGTAACCACAAATAAATGACAGGTTCACAAAGGTATTCTCATTAAACACATTCCTAGCGGTGGTTTAACCTCAGGCAGAGGGGCTCCTAGCAATATCACTACAGGCATGACACAGGACCACAGACCTCCACGCTTGAGTTAACTATGATGAACAATGAATCACCTAGTCACTGCACGGCCATGAATAGGTTTACGATACATTATAATTAAATTAACTCATTCTTGAACTGGAATTTCAATTCACTCCCTGGTAATTACCTTCTGTACCCATGACTCTCTGATGTAGTTAGAACTGTAGTGAAACAATCAACAGTAGAGTGGTGGACTTCAGGTGTTGGACCTTCATTTGATCAACCTGTTACAGGAGTACTTTCCTGCAATGCAGGAAATATAAAACGTGTAGTGCAGGGGTGTCAAACTCATTCCATGGAGGCCCGAGTGTCCGCAAGTTTTTGTTTTTTCCTTTCAAATAAAGGTCCTCCATCATCTGTAGTCATACAACCAAATTAGGTAGATTAGGTGCATGTCAGAAAAAACTTGGTAAGTAGACTTCACATTCATTGGTTACTGAGAAGCTGCACCCCAAATGGCTTTACTAATCTGTAACAGTAGTGTTCAGATGTTTCAATAGGCTCAGGCACAGGCTTACTCAAAAGGGCATTCTCATGTAGGGCCCCAGAGACAAAGGCCATAGAAAAGCATTACGTACTGACAACAAACTAAATATACCACGGCCATTTTGTTGCCAAGAATATTGGGAATCTATTGTGCTGAGGCCTTTGAATTGGAAAGGTTTCATAAACACTGGGGATTGAACAATGACCATATTGTTGGCCCTGTGATTACTTCTACAGAAATACTGACTGAAACAGCACAGATATAAGGTGGAGTGTTGGCAGCTGTGCTGCAGTATTCAAACCATTTCCAGTCACTTACAGCCTGTACTTCTAAAGGAAATGACATAACATGTGGTTTCTGGGATTTAGCACAGTCATTACTTTATATTTCAACAAGGCAAAGAGAAATGTGATAAATAAACTAAAGGAAAAACAGTAACACACCCCTACCTACATGTACAAATGACCTCTAACCTGTACACCCGCACATTGACTTGGTACCGGTACCCCTGTATATAGCCTCATTATTGTTATTTTATTGTGTAACTTTTTATAATTTTTTAACTTACATTTATTTGGTAAATATTTTCTTAACTCTTTCTTGAACTGCACTGTTGGTTAAGGGCTTGTAAGTAAGCATTTCACGGTAAAGTCTACACTTGTTGTATTAGGCACATGTGACAAATAAAGTTGGATTTGATTTGAATAACAATAACGAGGCTATATACAAGGGGTTATTTACCAAGTGAAGAGTTTCAGAAGAAAGGTCTTTGTTTCTGTCCATTTTGAGCCTATAAGTGAACCCACAAATGCTAATGCTCCAGATACTCAACTAGTCTAAAGAAATACAATTTTATTGCTTCTTTAATCAGAACAATAGTTTTCAGCTGTGCTAACATAATTGCAAAAGGGTTTTCTAATGATCAATTCACCTTTTAAAATGATAAACTTGGATTAGCTAACACAGCGTACCATTGGAAAACAGGAGTGATGGTTGCTGATAACGGGCCTCTATGCCTATGTAGAAAATTCCATAAAAATGTAATGTTATTTCAATTTACAAAAAAGTTGCTTTTCTTTCAAAAACAAGGACATTTCTATGTGACACCAAACTTTTGAACGGTAGTGTATATTTGCCACTCCTCAACTAAAAAATATTTGGTCGACCAACAGCCTATTGACCAAACAATCGACCAGTCGACTAAATGAGGAAAGCCCTAGAGTCCAGTGTATATCAAGCATGTGCAAAAGAATCCGTGCAAAAATAAATAAGAAATAAGAATAAAATAAGGCGGTCAATGTAAATAGTCCTGGTAGACATTTGATTAACTGTTCAGCAGTCTTATGGCTTGAGGGTAGAAGCTGTTCAGGAGCCTTTTGGTCCTAGACTTGGCGCTCCGGTACTGCTTGCCATGCTTGCCATGTGGTAGCAGAGAGAACAGTCTATGACTTGGGTGGCTGGAATCATAGACAGTTTTTAGGGCCTTCCTCTGACACTGCATGTTATAGAGGTCCTGGATGGCATAAAGCTTGGCCCCATTGATGTACTGGGCCATACGCACAACCCTCTGTAGCACCTTGTGGTCAGATGCTGAGCAATTGCCATACCAAGCGGCGATGAAACCACTCAGGATGCTCTCGATGGTGCAGCTGTAAAACTTTTTGAGGATCTGAGGACCCATGTCAAATCTTTTCAGGCTCCTGAGGGGGAATAGGCATAGTTGTTCCCTCCTCACAACTGTGTTGGTGTGTTTGGACCATGATAGGTCCTTAGTAAAGTGTACACCAAGGAACTTGAAGCTCTCAACCTTCTCCACTATAACCCAGTCAATGTGAATGGGGGTGTGCTCAGTCCTCTTTTTCCTGTAGTCCATGATCAGCTCCTTTGACTTGCTCACGTTGAGGGAGAGGTTGTTGTCCTGGCACCACACTGCCAGGTCTCTGACCTGCTCCCTATAGGCTGTCTCATCGTCGTCGGTGATCAGGCCTACCACCGGCGTGTCGTCGCAATCTTAATGATGGTGTTGTAGTCATGCGCAACCACACAGTCGTGGGTGAACAGGGAGTACAGAAGGGGACTAAGCACACACCTCTGAGGGGCCTGCATGTTGGATCAGAGTAGCGGATGTGTTGTTGCCTACCCTCACCACCTGGGGGCGGCCCGTCAGGAAATCCAGGATCCAGTTACAGAGGGAGGTGTTCAGTCTCAGGTTCCTTTGCATAGTGATGAGCTTGGAGGGCACTATGGTGTTGAATGCTGAGCTGTAGTCAATGAGCAGCATTCTCACGTAGGCGCTCCTTTTGTCCAGTTGGGAAAGGGCAGTGTGGAATGCAATGGAGATTGCTTCCTCTGTGGATCTGTTGGGGTGGTATGCGAATTGGAGTGGGTCTAGGGTTTCTGGGATGATGGTGTTGATGTGAGCCATGAACAGCCTTTTAAAACACTTCATGGCTACAGATGTGAGTGCCACGGGGCAGGAGTATAGCACGGTGTTGCGATTTAAGCCCAAGCCTAGTGGAAGAAAATGCTCTCTTCCATTAACAAATTCTGTTTACCTGACTCAAAAACCTGAGTAGTGACCACATGGCAATATGAGGGACATGAAATCAGAGTCGTGTCTCTCTCCTGTGACATCATAATGATATTACTGGTAACAAAACATCCTTCAGACCAAAAGACCCAGTCTCAGGTATCTGTGATGGAGGAGGATGTGTGAAAGGCTTGCTGTCACCTATGAAGGAGGTGTCACACTTGTCTAGTGTGTGTGTGTGTGTGTGTGTGTGTGTGTGTGTGTGTGTGTGTGTGTGTGTGTGTGTGTGCATGTGTGTTCCAGCTGCAAGCAGAGGAAAGGCGTCAAAGATGAGAGCACTGATAGACATTTGCATCCAGTGTAATAAATCTGGTTAAATTGCATGGCTGGAGTCCCAGGTCTCCCACCCAGAGTCAAAGGCTAGGACACTCATCTCCGTTTCTCACACACACACGGGCCCGCACGCACACACACACACACACACGCACACACACCTCTGTCTCTGTCCTCGGTATTAGGCCCATACACACTCCATTCATCTACTGAACCAGTCCAGACCAAATGAACACGTTGATCTTCAAATGACCCACCATTCACATGGGAAAAGACATGAACTCTATTGATCACTCAGATCAAATGGCCCACACACATCTGTACAATCAAGATGACCATGTCACCCTGGCCCCTAACAAAGAACAAGAGGCAAAAGTGATTATGTTGATCAGTGTAATCTTTACCATATCTTAATTGCAAGATTTGCCATGCACTTTGGGAAGATGTGGATTGGTATAGGCCTATGTGGATTGAGGACTGACAAGATTGCATTTTGGCATACAACATTGAAAGCCTCCCTGGGGATGCCTCCCTGGGGACCCAGAGGCCTTGGCTACAACTCCAATTGCTGGATATCAAAGTGATATTGTTGTCAAACCAGTGCCAGTTGTGTTCAAGGTGCTAGGAGGTGTGCACTGATAAGGGACTAACAAGCTAAACTTAAAGGTTGGGGGGAAAATGACATGGAGAACAAATGTAGCCACACATCGACACAACATCACATTTCAGGACTGACAATATTTCAATCAATGCAATTTGCAACAATTTAACAAAAGTAACATTCCATCACAGCAACAAAACACAACAACAAGTGTTTTGGCATGGGGCCCTCATAGAACACACAGGAGCTCAACTCTCCTAAAACAACATGAGCAGTTACAATGTTGTAACAATGTAACCAACACAACAATGAAGTTTAATCAACGAATTGTAATGGAGGCTACTTGTTACCTCTGTCTGAAACAACAGACAAGCACAATTCCATCTTCGCAGCTCAAGTGCACCAGACTAGGAAGATAGCACACAAACAGGTCATTTTTAAACTCAAGAGCAACATACCATTTTCACTGGATTCCAGGTTGCTTTGAAATCGGATCACCTCAAAAACAAAGCTCCTCGGGAACAGGTTGAAGAAGGGAAATGACCCGAATGCCAAACCCATATGTTGGGCACCGAGGATGGAATGTAAACTTTGCGCTTGTCGCTTTGAGAAATAGACCAGCTTCCCTTGCGTTGTTGTTTTGGGACGTGATTTACATGTTAACAAGTATCAATACACAACCACTAAATGAGCAACGTGGGTCTCCCTAGGAGGGACAAAGTTAAAAGCTTTTCTCAGTTGGTTGTTACCTTCCTGTCTCCCCTCCCCCAAACCGGCCCACAAACTTACAAGCATCCCCATCACGTCTGTCCATAGTTGGGAGAAACGGTCAGAGACTGCGCCGTCCGCCTCGGGTTCAAGTAGGGAGAAACTGTCACACACTGCTATGTCCGCGTCGGGTTCTACCGAGGCGGCTGCCTGGTCGCCTTGGCCCTCCATAATGTCTATGGTTATGAAGTGTTGCCGTTGGCGCAATGTTTTGATCCGTGACCATACGCAATTGTCTGACTAATGACGGACACCTCTTCTTGAGAAAGTTGTCCCCGTCTCAGCCTTAAAATCATTCAGCATTCCTTGGCACAAAAGATACTTGAGGGAGTGAACGATCTCCAAATGCCTTCAGACATGCTTGGGAAGTGCAACAAGTGCACTAAAACTCAGAGGCAAGTTGAATATGTGTCAGCACATATTGCAATAACACGCACAAATCGCAGTAAACACAATTGAAGCTGAAGTTACAGTGCAAGGTTTTCATCTGAAAAGTTAATTGGTTGAGCTCTCTGCAGCTCGCTGCCCGTGCGTTTCTGGCATAAACCAACATTTACAGCGGGGGACATTTGGCACGAAGAGAGACACCTAATTCGACACTATTTATCTGTATTAGAAAAGACAAAGACAAATCTATACGAATAAAAATTCAGTCGCGAACTTTGAGAAATACTCCCATTAACAACAAAGAAGGAGAAAACGCCCGAAGTGCAGTCCTTGTCTGTAATTATCCACGCTCCCCCCTCTAACAGCAGTGAGCTCTCCTCTCTAGTTCACTCCTCCCAGCAAAAACATTTACACAACAAGAAGTCCTCTGGTCTGGTTGGTGTCAGTCATCTCTGCACTTAACATACCAAAGGAAATCTTACACCAATATAGTCTAATAGTCTGTTTCTTAAACTTTGGTAAAGGTTGTGGAAAGTTGCCAGACGGACAACTAACCCTTTATTAGGCTACTATGCGCGTATCCTGTTGCTTTTCCACCAATACTTTCTCCACAGGGTTCAATAGGTTTAGGAGAACAAAGCGATTCTCCACACAATTGTATCAAATACAACAGCGCATGGGAAAAATATTTTTGGGAGGGGTGACGTATACCGTGACCTATTCGTAATAGTGATAAACCGCAGGAATAGTCTCCAATTAACAAACAAAGACAAAAGCATGTCAAATAGAATAGCCTACACATTGTGTATAATTTATGGCGGCCCACTGCACCATAGCAATAACAGTGGAACAAACTACAAACCTGTCCACTACATTATAATATATGTGTAACTACATGCCATTATAAAACACCTGTACACTGTTTTATATAGGATAGTGGAATTATGAAAATAAAATACAATTGATCTGTATAATGATGATTTAGTTATCAATATGGGTAAAAACTATATAGAGTTAGACTTCATAGAGTTACAAATGAATCCAAATGATCCAATTTTAAATTCTACAAAAAATAATAATGTAGCAGCTGGCATACATCTCTGGATTCTACATAGTGTTGAATGGATGATTAGGTGTTTGTTTTGCTCTACCAGGCAACTACTGTAATGAAGAAGTCTTGACTTTGTCTCAGTATGTCTCTGTGCTGCCAGAAGCACATTCTCTGAGAGAGCAGCATGTCTGCTGAACAGCAACAGCTGCCTGCAGTCTCGTGACAGATTTCAGAACAGCCTGAGCGAGTGAGAGAGAGAGAGAGAGAGAGAGAGAGAGAGAGAGAGAGAGAGAGAGAGAGAGAGAGAAAGACAGCGATAGCAATGAAGCTAATTGAAAATTGAAATTGAAAAAGAGGCAAAGAAGAAAGAGAGAGGGTGAGGGAGTAAGGAGATGCTACGATCTGTGCCTTTCCTGCCTTGTGTAATACACTGACACAACCATCCGAGGCTGTAAGAGAAGAGAGAGGACCAGTCACGACTTCTCCATTATGTGGAATGGACAATGACAACCTACCTGCAACATTCCGACACTAGGAAGAGCCCCTGGGCTAAGTAACTCCCAACTCTATATAGTGAAATGTGATCAGAGGCTCACTGAGGATTACATGGGCGGTGTATTATTCCTGTAGGTGGTGGTCATTCCTCCATTCCTCAATTCCCTCGTTCTCTCCACCGTACACATAAATCAGCCTAATCCGCACAGACCACAGAGGCTGTGGAGGGAGAATGTCTTTCACAAGCCTGGGACAAGCAGCAGCTGCTCAACAGTATCCTGCTTACAGTGTAAACACATAAAACAAGGGAAGCACAACCCCAGCTTTGTTCCCTTCAACCCAGGGGATCATTCACCACTGACCCAGCCCCTAAACCCCGGGCTAGGCCCTGGCCCTGGGCTAACCTGCCTGGCTAAAGCTGTGGAATGGTGGAACTGGGAGGGATTGGGATGGTGTGTGTGTGTGTGTGTGTGTGTTTGTGCGCATGTGCCAACCCATTATTTTCCTAAAAAATCAGGTTGTGTTGCAGGAACCATGATGATATCTCTAGAAGCATCACCACCACCCTTCACCCTGCTGAGGTGTTGTGTCACTAATGCCCACCCCCCTGTTCCACCCTACCCTTCCCACACTAAAGGACAGGACACCCCTCACTGTGCCCCACCTGTAATGTCCCAAACAGTAGGGTCAGCATGCTAATGAGGAGAGGAGGCACAGTCTGTTGACTCAGAGCACACTTATTATATACAGCCTCTGCTAATACGCAACAGTGTGTGTATCTCGCTGTGTGTGTGTGAGTGTGCGCGTGCAATGCGTGTGTGTGTGTGTGAGGACCCTGTGGTGTAATCTTGTTCCTTTCCCATCACCTCCAGATAATAGGTGTCATTTTGCCAGACAAAAAAAATGGTCCTTTATTGAGACAGTCAATACTGTATTACTGCTTCCTTTACCAGAGCCCTCAAATTCAACTCTTGACCTTGAAGCCAGTTCCACTGCGTTTTTTCATTGTTCCCCTCTAAGCAGGGACAGATTTAGGGTGCGTCCAATTAATGATCAGGTAGAACAGACAACCAGAAGGCTCCAGACCTCGTAGGGTAAGAGTTTAATACCACTGGTATAGAGTATCCAAGATTGAATCTACTCTACAATAGAATAGCCAGGAGCCAAAACAACATACCCTGTCGTCAGCAGTACAAGAATGAGGACAAAGAGAAACATGTGTAACACATAAACACAGAACAACATACAGCTGATACTAATTGAACTCCTATACATTTGGGAGAGAGATAAATACAATATGTCATGGCCATTAAATAAATAGAGAGCGTTCTGTGAAAAGTAATGATGTAATGACTATCAATCCCTCCAAGAATGTAAAAGTTGAGTATACCCCAGAAACCTACAGTTGAAGTCAGAAGTTTACATACACCTTAGCCAAATACATTTAAACTCAGTTTTTCACAATTGCTGACATTTAATCGTAGTAAAAATTCCCTGTCTTAGGTCAGTTAGGATCACCACTTTATTTTAAGAATGTGAAATGTCAGAATTATATTAGAGAGAATTATTTATTTCAGCTTTTATTTCTTTCATCACATTCCCAGTAGGTCAGAAGTTTACATACACTCAATGAGTATTTTGTAGCATTGCCTTTAAATTGTTTAACTTGGGTCAAACGTTTCGGGTAGCCTTCCACAAGATGCCCACAATAAGTTGGGTGAATTTTGGCCCATTACTCATGACAGAGCTGGTGTAACTGAGTCAGGTAGTAGGCCTCCTTGCTCGCATACGCTTTTTAAGTTCTCCCCAAACATTTTCTATGGGATTGAGGTCAGGGCTTTGTGATGGCCACTCCAATACCTTGACTTTGTTGTCCTTAAGCCATTTTGCCACAACTTTGGAGGTATGTTTGGGGTAATTGTCCATTTGGAAGACCCATTTGTGACCAAGCTTTAACTTCCTGACAGATGTCTTGAGATGTTGCTTCAATATTTCCACAAAATGGTCCTTCCTCATAATGCCATCTATTTTGTGAAGTGCACCATTCCCCCTTCCAGCAAAGCACCACTGCAACATGATGCTGCCACCCACGTGCTTTACGGTTGGGATGATGTTCTTCGGCTTGCAAGCCTCCCCCTTTTTCATCAAAATATAACGATGGTCATTATGGCCAAACAGTTCTATTTTTGTTTCATCAGACCAGAGGACATTTCTCTAAAAAGTACGATCTTGTCACACCCTGACCTGAGATATCTCTGTTTTCTTTAAATTTTGGTTAGGTCAGGGTGTGACTAGGGTGGGTACGCTAGTTTTGTAATGTCTAGGATTTTTGTATTGTCTAGGGTTTTTGTATGTATAGGGGTTTTGTATGTCTAGGGGTTTTGTAGGTCTAGTGGTTTTTGTATGTTTATGTTGGCCTGATATGGTTCCTAATCAGAGACAGCTGTTTATCGTTGTCTCTGATTGGGGATCATATTTAGGTAGCTATTTCCCTTTGGTGTTTGTGGGATCTTGTCTATGTGAAGTTGCCTGTCAGCACTTGTTTGTGCTTGCTTTTTTAATAAATACGAATGTACGCATACCATGCTGCGCCTTGGTCTGATCTTTACGACGAACATGACAGATCTTTGTCCCTATGTGCAGTTGCAAACCGTAGTATGGCTTTTTTTATGGCAGGTTTGGAGCAGGTTTGGAGCAGTGGCTTCTTCCTTGATGAGCGGCCTTTCATGTTATGGCGATATAGAACTCATTTTAAAGTGGATATAGATATTTTTGTACCTGTTTCCTCTTTCCATCTTCACAAGGTCCTTTCCATCTTCACAAGGTCCTGTGCTGTTGTTCTGGGATTGATTCGCAATTTTCGCACCAAAGTATGTTCATCACTAGCGGTATGACGGCTGTGTGGTCCCATGATGCTTATACTTGCGTACTATTGTTTGTATGGATGAATGTGGTACCTTCAGGCGTTTGGAAATTGCTCCCAAGGATGAACCAGACTTGTGAAGGTCTACAATTTTTTTCTGAGGTCTTTGTCACGCCCTGGTCTAAGTATTTTGTGTTTTCTTCATGTATTGGGTCAGGCCAGGGTGTGGCATAGAGTTTTTGTATTGTGGTGTGTTTTGTCTTGGGATTTTGGAATGTGTGTATAGTGGGATTGTAGCTTAGTGGGGTGTTCTAGGAGAGTCTATGGCTGTCTGAAGTGGTTCTCAATCAGAGGCAGGTGTTTACCGTTGTCTCTCATTGGGAACCATATTTAGGCAGCCATATTCTTTGGTTGTATTGTGGGTGATTGTCCTGTGTGTCTTGATGTCCTGGTTAGAGGTTAGTAGACACTTGTATAGGCTGTTTTCGTTTCGTTTTTGTAGTGTTGGTGTTTTGTTGTGTGTTACGTTTGTTTATTAAAGATGAATCACAATAGACACGCTGCAGTTTGGTCCGACTCTCCTTCACCATTAGAAAGCCGTTACAGAATCACCCACCACAGGACCAAGCAGCGTGTCAACAGGCAGGAGCCACAGGAGAAGCAACAGGAGCAGCAGCAGCTACAGTGGGAGAGATTGCACTACCTGGAGAAATGGACATGGGAGGAGGTACTGGACGGTAAAGGACCCTGGGATCAGCCTGGAGATTATTGTCGCCCCAAAGCCGAGCTGGAGGCAGCAAAAGCAGAGAGGCGGCATTATGAGGAGCTAGCACGGCAGAGCGGATGGAAGCCTGAGAGCCAGCCCCAAAATTTCTTGGGGGGGCTCACAGGGAGTATGGCTACGCTAGGTAGGAGACCTACGCTAACTTCCTGTGGTTACCGGGGGGCTAGAGAGACCGGGCAGGCACCTTGTTATGCAGTGGTGCGCACGGTGTCCCCAGTGCGGGTGCATAGCCCGGTGCAGTATATTCCAGCTCCTCGTATCGGCCGGGCTAGAGTGGGCATCGAGCCAGGTAAGGTTGGGCAGGCTCGGTGCTCAAGAGCTCCAGTGCGCCTGCACGGTCCGGTCTATCCAGTACCACCTCCACACCCCAGCCCTCCGGTAGCAGCTCCCGCACCAGGCTTCCTGTGCGTGTCCTCGGTTCATTACCACCAGTGCCAGCACCACGCATCAGCCCTACAGTGTGTCCCGCCTGTCCGGCGCTGCTGCCGGAGCGTCCCGCCTGTCCGGCGCCGCTGCCGGAGCGTCCCGCCTGTCCGGCGCCGCCGCTCCCGCCTGCCCGGCGCCGCTGCCGGAGCTTCCCGCCTGCCCGGCGCGCTGTCCGGAGCTTCCCGCCTGCCCGGCGCCGCTGCCGGAGCTTACCGCCTGCCAGCGCCGCGGAGTCCCGCTGCCAGCGCCGCCCGGAGCTCCCAGTCCGGCGCGAGGCCGGAGCGTCCCGCCTGTCAGCGCCGCCCAGCACCGCCTGTCTGCGCCGCTGCCGGAGCCTCCCGCCTGTCCGGCCCAGTCGGAGCGCGCCCGCCTGTCTGCGCCAGTGCCGCCAGTCTGCCCCAGCGCCGCCAGTGCCGCCAGTCTGCCCAGCGCCTGAGCTTCCAGTCTGCCTAGCACCGCCAGTCTGCCCAGCACCGCCAGTCTGCCCAGCGCCGCCAGTGCTCCCAGTCTGCCCAGCGCCGCCAGTCTGCCCAGCGCCGCCAGTCTGCCCAGCGCCGTCTGAGCCACCCGTCTGCCCAGCGCCGCCAGTGCCACCAGTCTGCCCAGCGCCGCCAGTCTGCCCAGCGCCGCCAGTCTGCCCAGCGCCGCCTGAGCTACCAGTCTGCCCAGCGCAGCCAGTCTGCCCAGCGCCACCAGTGCCGCCAGTCTGCCAGGATCAGTTAGATCCGCCATTCAGCCAGGATCCGCCAGTGTGCCAGGATCCGCCAGTCAGCAAGGATCCGCCAGTCTGCCAGGATCCGCCAGAAGTGCCAGTCAGCCAGGATCTGCCAGATCCGCTAGTCAGCCAGGATCTGCCAGTCAGCCAGGATCTGCCAGATCCGCTAGTCAGCCAGGATCCGCCAGTCGGCCAGGATCTGCCAGAACCGCTAGTCAGCCAGGATCCGCCAGTCAGCCAGGATCTGCCAGATCCGCTTGTCAGCCAGGATCCGCCAGTCAGCCAGGATCCGCCAGTCAGCCAGGATCCGCCAGTCAGCCAGGATCTGCCAGATCCGCCAGTCAGCCAGGATCTGCCAGATCCGCTAGTCAGCCAGGATCCGCCAGTCAGCCAGGATCTGCCAGAACCGCTAGTCAGCCAGGATCCGCCAGTCAGCCAGGATCTGGTAGATCCATCAACCTGCCTGAGCTTCCTCTCACTCCCGAGCTTTCTCTCACTCCCGAGCTTTCTCTCACTCCCGAGCTTCCTCTCACTCCCGAGCTTTCTCTCACTCCCGAGCTTCCTCTCACTCCCGAGCTTCCTCTCACTCCCGAGCTTCCTCTCACTCACTCCCGAGCTTCCCCTCACTCCCGAGCTGCCTCAGAGAGCTGCCCCTCAGTCCCGATCTGCTCCTCAATCCAGTGGGTTTCTGGGTGAGGACTACTAGGCCATGGTCGGCGGCGAGGGTGGACTATCCAGGGACGCGAGGAGAGGGGACTAAGACATTAATTGAGTGGGGTCCACGTCCCGCGCCGGAACCGCCACCATGGACAGACGCCCACCCGGACCCTCCCTATTTGTTTTGAGGTGCGTTCGGGAGTCCGCACCTTAGGGGGGTTCTGTCACGCCCTGGTCTAAGTATTTTGTGTTTTCTTCATGTATTGGGTCAGGCCAGGGTGTGGCATAGAGTTTTTGTATTGTGGTGTGTTTTGTCTTGGGATTTTGGAATGTGTGTATAGTGGGATTGTAGCTTGGGGTGTTCTAGGAGAGTCTATGGCTGTCTGAAGTGGTTCTCAATCAGAGGCAGGTGTTTACCGTTGTCTCTGATTGGGAACCATATTTAGGCAGCCATATTCTTTGGTTGTATTGTGGGTGATTGTCCTGTGTGTCTTGATGTCCTGGTTAGAGGTTAGTAGACACTTGTATAGGCTGTTTTCGGTTTTCGTTTTGTAGTGTTAGTGTTTTGTTGTGTGTTACGTTTGTTTATTAAAGATGAATCACAATAGACACGCTGCAGTTTGGTCCGACTCTCCTTCACCATTAGAAAGCCGTTACAGTCTTGGCTGATTTCTTTTGATTTTCTCATGATGTCAAGCTAACAGACACTGAGTGTGAAGGTAGGCCTTGAAATACATCCACAGGTACATCTGTACAGTCAACTTAGTGTATGTAAACTTCTGACCCACTGGAATTGTGATACGGGTGAGTTATAAGTGAAATAATCTGTCTGTAAACAATTATTGGAAAAATTACTTGTGTCATGCACAAAGTAGATGTCCTAACCGACTTGCCGAAACTATAGTTTGTTAACAAGAGTTTTGTGGAGTGGTTGAAATATGAGTTTTAATGACTCCAACTTAAGTGTATGTAAACTTCCGACTTCAACTGTATATAACTCAAGACAAGCAAGCTTCATATGTGAGTCCAGAATGCTAGTTTGTCTATGCCGGCCCTCTCTGCTCTCTTTCTCTCTTTGTGCTCTCTCTCTCTCTCTGTTCCCTCTCTTTTTCCCTCTGTCTCTCTCTGCACCTGTGGTATTAATGGCTGGTAGTGTTGTGAGTGGGTACACACAGCCGTCCTATCCTGAGCTGCATTGATATTCCACTGATCAGATAGGTCAGTCTCCGCTCTCACTGAGGGTGCCCAGTACTCTCCAGGCCAGATTGGAAACAATCACTCAAACAAACACACACGCTACTCATAGCCATTGAAAGACAGGCCTAGCTCTAATCTGTTAAGGTTATGACAAGCTTCACGCCGTTGATCTACGTGTGTGCGTGCATGTGGGATTTTTGGAATAGCAGACACCTTTTGGTAACATGATATCCTCGCCGGTCACATGGGAGAGAAACCAACGTTTTTATTTTGTCTTTTCATTTTGTGAAAGCAAAGAAGAGTCACCTTACCTTGCTAGTAGTAGTCACCTTACCTTGCTAGTAGTAGTCAGCTTACCTTGCTAGTAGTAGAGTCACCTTACCTTGCTAGTAGTAGAGTCACCGTACCTTGCTAGCTGGCAGCCTGGCATATTTAATAAAACAAATATGCCCTGGCAAATATTGTTATACTTGCAGGTGTAACCTAAAACAATCCAGTTTGATATGTTGCTTGTGTATTCATTGCCATATCATCTAAAAACTAGAATGTCATGAAGAAAAAAAAATCACATGGCTATCGATTTTATCTCTTCCTAACAAAATACATTTTGGGGGGGATTCTATAAGGCTACCTTGTCTTACCACAGCTTAGTCTATGCAGTAACCTACCTAACAAGTTTTGCAATGCCCATTGCATGCATTGTAAGGTAGCTTGCTAGCAGTGTGACAGTTTCCCAAAGTTTGGTGTTGGCTTTGATCCTGATTCAAACCTATTTAGCTAGCTAGCTATGTTTTGTAGAACAATGTTGCTATGATATATTATCAACATTGAGTTGTGGTATAGTTTTATTGTGGTAACATTGGCTACCTATCTAGCCAGTTTGGTAGTAAACGTGAGCAAACTGTTAGCTAGCTACGTTAGCTATGTTTTTTGTAAGAACGTGTGATATATTGTGCTGCATTAACTGCTCATATGCGTTAGCTAACGTTACATTCTTACATTGGCTAATGTTATCTAACTAACAGTAACTGGCTATCATAGCAGCCAAGGGCATTCGCTAGCATATTTGTGCATATTTGTTTGTGCATATTTGTTCATGCATGACTTCAGCCTTCTATTATTTCACATACCACCCTCCACCAATTGCAAGCACATGTACTCACATGTACTCACACACAAACACACACTCACAAGCACACATTGAAAATATAAAAAATACATTTAGAATCAAGGCAGGAAATAGCAATAGCAGGCTAGGTGCTAAAAGGACTTTCCAGAGGGAGGACTATAAGAAAGTCTGAAGAAATGTGTTTTAAGGACCGTTCTGATTGATGGAGCAGCTCTCAGATGGTCAGGGAGAGAATTCCATAGGTGAGGGGCAAGGGAGCAGAAAGCCTCCCCCATAGTATGGAGACACCTCTTGGGGACTTAAAGTAGTCATGAGTTGCTGGACCGGAGAGTGCGAGGTGGCTATTTGATAGAAATTAAGTTACTGAAGGAAGGACTGAACTCATTCAAGGCTTTCAACATTAGAAGGATATTTTTAAAGTCTATCCTATAGTTGACCGGTAGCCAGTGGAGTTTAGGGGTGATGTGGGTAGCTGACTTCTTGGTCCTGGTCAGGACTCTGGCAGCACTATTCTGGAGAAGTTGTAGCCTCTGAAGTGATTTAGCTGGAAGGCCCCGAACAGAGTTGCCCTAGCCAATCCGGAAGAAGATGAAAACGTGGACGAGTTTCTCTGCATCTTGCTGGGAGAGCGATGGTTTGAGCTGGGCAATATTTCTCAACCGGAAAAATGATGTTTTGCAGATAGGTTTTATATTTTGCCATCAAAGGACAGAGAAGGATCAAACTTGACTCCCAGGTTGGAGATGACAGAGGACAGATGGACGGAATTGTTAGGTTAGATTACTCGTTGGATATTACTGCATTGTCGGAACTAGAAGCACAAGCATTTCGCTACACTCGCATTAACATCTGCTAACCATGTGTACTGTACGTGACAAATACATTTGATTTGATATGCCCGTCAATTGTAAGGCAGATGTTTCCAGCACTGGTGACCTGCTTGGGTGTCCCAATAAGCATAGCTTCAGTCTGCTGCTTTTCAGCTGGAAGAAGTTCTCTTTCATCAATGCCCTTATGTCATCTAGGCAGCTGTCAAGTTTTGCTAGGGTTGAGATGATGTCCAGTGTGGTGTTAATACTTGGGTATCATTAGCGTAGCAGTGAAAGTTGATGTTATAGTCTCTGAGGATTTGAACATGAATAATGAGGATTTAACATCAATAAGTTATTACGTTATCATGAATACGTTATTACGTTATCAGGTGAGCAACAACTTTTTTAAAATGAATAACATAATAAATTCAAACGATCATGTAATAACATATGAAGATCAATGTTTTTATGTATTATTTCCCTCATTTTAATGCAAATACCACCCTCCACATACACAAACCTATGGACATGTACTCATACACAAGCACACATTGAAATGTACACACATGCACAGTCATTACTGCTGTTAAGTTTATGGATGTTTGAGGGTCAATCAGTCACACACTGTATGCAAGCACGCACATAAACACTCATTTCATGCACACCCATACAGACCACTGCATCAAATTGGGGGAAGTAATACTCACAGTTCAGCATTTTATTATGTTATCTGGCAAGTTATTACATTAACCGGTTATATTACTTTAAACATCTAAAATGGTCTGGGCAGGGGTGATGTTGTGGATGTTTGTGTGCGTCTGTATGTTGTCATTTCTATGTGTGTTTTGTATTGGTTAAAAAACAAATAATAATAATAATTTCCAATAGGAAAAAAGTAGTCCAAGTAGTCCAGGACTACGAGAATATTACAACTTTTTTTTCTTCCAACAGGAACAAAGTTCTCAAATAGGATTTCAATAGGATTCTGATAGAGGTGACACAAAATGTGAGAATCCTATAGGATTCTATTGGATAAATCACTAATCGATTAGGATAATTTGACCAGGGCCACTTCAAATAAAATGCAACGATCCAAAATGTAGCAGGCTGTCTTCTACAAGTTGTCCTCTAACCAGTGATTCCGTGTGTTTTTCTTTGTAAGGTTAGTTTGAACAGGACGTGCAACCCGACTACTTATCCTGTGTGAATCATCATCCCTGTGTTTTGAGGGATATAACAGAGTTTAACAGGCGTTGCACCCAGTTTGGGTAAGAACAAATTGATGCTTCAAACAAAGTGCTATGGACCTAGCCTACAGATGAATGATCTGTTTTGTCATATATCAACTTTCCTAGTGCCATACTCCTCTTTCGATAGAAAAAGTGGATGATTTTGTGCCAATGAATTGCCAAATACGTCAGGTAATTAAGTCTGCATACAGTATGTTACAGTTCATGGTTCTTACTGATATGCATTATTATTTAGACTTTCTCCGAACTGAAGGCCATTAGGTCAATATTAGACTATCCCTAGACATGTGAAATGTCTTCACGTCTAGAAGAGCCTCCAGGCTTCCTTCATAATGGCCAACATTGCATGAAGGAAAATAATATATAGAGGGGCAGTTTGGTAAAACTAATCCCGTCTGAATCATCCACTGGAAAAACGGACCTGCTGGGGTAATACTGTTCTATAGTAATAGTAGTCCAGGGTTAACATGGATACAACCTCATTTCCCCCTAACCAATATGAGTGATTAATTGCCAATTGCCAATTGGTGCACATGCAGTTTATAAGGTGCTCATTTAAAAAAAAATGATATACTGTATATATGAATACTATTGTGGCACATGTATGGTAGGTAGTACATTTTATGTTTAGGTTTTCAATATTTCAGACTGTTTATTGATTATTGATTTGGACACTTCTAAATAGTGTTTTGACATTGGGCTATTTATGAAAGTTATTGTCAACAGGAAGCAGCAACAGCATCATTTTCAATGTACAGCATATTTTAGGAATATAAATGGTACTTTCAACATGAATATCCAATAGAATTATGTAAAACTGCTAAATGAGTCCAACATCGTAATGTGATTTATTTATTTTGATGATCTACCATAAATGAACGGGGTTAACCTGCCTATAATATGGCACATATACTGTATTTGGCAATAACAAACAAACTAAAATATGTATAATCTGTTATAACAATAGTTATTAAGTTACATAACGACATACAATTGCCATTTGAAATGGCTACAACTTAGCTAGCTAGCTAGTCAGGTGAAGAGGCAAAATGTGGCTAACAGTAGTTTCTTAGCTAGTATAAAAACGAGCGCATAAAATGCTTTACAATGACGAAAATATGACATTGCCAACGTCGTCAGGAAACAAATACTGTGCACACAGTTCTTGCATTCACGTACAGTAAAGGATAAAACTGCTAGAATAATGTTAAAACCAGAGATTGTGTGCATAACCACAACTTGCAAGGTGAACTTGGGGGTTCAGCAAGCTGGAAGGTCATCAATCACTATTAAAGGGACAGGCGTTCTTACAGGCGAATAAAACATCAATTAATATAGATGTTTATCTGATCAGCGAACATTTTGTCATTAATACTGTTGTATTGTACTAATGACAACAAACTATCATTTAATGGGTTCAACTAAGAAAAACTGTTCTAATAGGATTCTGATTGGGGTGACAAAATCCGACAAGACTATCAAAAACGTATAGGATTACTCTTGATTTCCAATAGGAAAAAGGTAGTCCAATAGGATTCTGATAGCGGTGACACGAAATCCTATACGATTGTGAGAATCTTATAGGTTTCTATTGGAAAAATCACTAATCCTATAGGATATTTTTGAGTAGGTCAACCTGGAAGGACTGAGGAACAGAAACAACCAAACAAACAGGAATACCTCAGTAAATTACAGCACCACAGGGTGCTAGGACCACAAAGATACATGAATAGTGCTATAGAGACTGTTACTAGTTAGATCGGTATAGTATATTGAAAATGTGTTAAGCAAAAATTTCATTTTCATTTTTTATTTTTTCATTTTAAAAACAAATGAATGTGAAAACTGTTGTGGCTTTATATTTCTCTGGGGCCTCCGGGGTAGATAAATACAAAGAAGTTTCATTTGATTTGTATTTGGGGCATTCTTTCACCCAGTCATCTCTGGGTAGTAGCTGTTCTAATAAAGCCTTGTGTTTCTCATATCCTCCTTCTTTCACAGGATAATTTGGGATCATGTTCTCAGTTATTAATGCAACTCTGAGGGGTCAAGGACCATTGCATCCCCAGGCACCCTGTTTGAACATCCGTGTGTGCGTGTGTGTGTGTGTGTGTGTGTGTGTGTGTGTGTGTGCATTCATGTTTGGCCCTGGGTGCTTCACTGACTCCTGTGATTGGGAGTTAATCACAGAACCCCAATTAACCAAACACCTAATTACCATCATCAGTTAGCCTCTCGCTAACGTACTCATTTCATTAAATGTCAACACATTGTTCTGTAAACTATGAATAAAGGGTTTCAGGGAGGATAAATAAATGGCTGGCTGTTGTTTGTGTTTTCTAGGTAATATTTCTCTCGGGTCGGTCAACAATAATACATGAGGCTTTTGAAGGTACAAGCCAAAGCTAACTTGAAACAAAGAGAGGGATTTGACCTGAGGGTGAGGGAGAGAGAGGTGAAGAGAGAGACAGAGAGAGAGAGCAAAAATAAAGATAGAGGGTGACAGAGAAATAAAGAAAGAGAGCAGGAGGAAAATGTGTGATACCAGCTGCGTGGCGCACCACACACAGCGGTCGGTATGACAACACTAAACACCACACACAGCGGTCGGTATCACAACACTAAACACTGCACACAGCGGTCGGTATGACAACACTGCACACAGCGGTCGGTATGACAACACTAAACACCGCACACAGCGGTCGGTATCACAACACTAAACACTGCACACAGCAGTCGGTATGACAAAATGAAGCACTGCACACAGTGGTCGGTATGACAAAATGAAGCACTGCACACAGAGGTCGGTATGACAACACTAAACACCACACACAGCTGTCGGTATCACAACACTAAACACTGCACACAGTGGTCGGTATGACAACACTAAACACCACACACAGCGGTCGGTATCACAACACTAAACACCACACACAGCGGTCGGTATGACAACACTAAACACCACACACAGCGGTCGGTATCAACACTAAACACTGCACACAGCGGTCGGTATGACAACACTGCACACAGTGGTCGGTATGACAACACTAAACACCGCACACAGCTGTCGGTATCACAACACTAAACACTGCACACAGCAGTCGGTATGACAAAATGAAGCACTGCACACAGCAGTCGGTATGACAAAATGAAGCACTGCACACAGTGGTCGGTATGACAACACTAAACACCACACACAGCTGTCGGTATCACAACACTAAACACTGCACACAGCAGTCGGTATGACAAAATGAAACACTGCACACAGCGGTCGGTATGACAACACTAAACACTGCACACAGCGGTCGGTATGACAACACTGCACACAGCGGTCGGTATGACAACACTAAACACTGCACACAGCGGTCGGTATGACAAAATGAAACACTGCACACATGACAACACTGCACACAGCGGTCGGTATCACAACACTAAACACTGCACAACGGTATGAAACACTGCACACAGCGGTCGGTATGACAACACTGCACACATCGGTGACAACACTGCACACAGCGTATCACAACACTAAACACTGCACACAGTCGGTATGACAACACTGCACACAGCGGTGACAAATGAAACACTGCACACAGTATGACAAAATGAAGCACTGCACACAGCGGTCGGTATGACAACACTAAACACCTGCACACAGCGGTCGGTATCAAACAACACTAAACACTGCACACAGTGGTCGGTATGACAACACTGCACACAGCGGTGCACACGGTATGACTAAACACTGCAACACTAAACACTGCACACTGCACACAGCGGTCGGTATGACAAAACACTAACACTAAACACTGCACACTGTATGACAACACTAAACACACAGCGGTCGGTATGACAACACTAAACACTGCACACAGCGGTCGGGTATGACAACACTGCACACAGCGGTCGGTATGACAAACACTGCAAACACCGCACACAGCGGTCGGTATGACAACACTAAACACTGCACACAGCAGTCGGTATGACAAAATGAAGCACTGCACACAGCAGTCGGTATGACAAAATGAAGCACTGCACACAGCAGTCGGTATGACAAAATGAAGCACTGCACACAGCAGTCGGTATGACAAAATGAAGCACTGCACACAGTGGTCGGTCGGTATGACAACACTGCACACAAATGAAACACTAAACACCGCACACAGTGGTCGGGTATCACTAAACACTAAACACAGTCGGTATGACAAAATGAAGCACTGCACACAGCTGTCGGTATGACAAAATGAAACACTGCACACAGCAGTGGTGACAAAATGAAGCACTGACAACACAAAATGAAGCACTGCACACAGCTGTCGTATCACAACACTAAACACGCACACAACACAACACTAAACACTAAACACTGCACACAGTGGTCGGTATGACAAAATGAAACACTGCACACAGCGGCCGGTATGACAACACTGCACACAGCGGTCGGTATCACAACACTAAACACCGCACACAGCGGTCGGTATGACAACCGTAACACCGCACACAGCAGTCGGTATGACAACCCTAAACACCGCACAAAGCGTATGGTATGTCAACATAAATAATCTGAACATGGAGTTGTTATAGATGGCCAGTTAGATAGTAATGCAATGTGATAACTTATACACACTGAAAAGGCTTTAGAAAGATACAGTTTGCCAGAGGAATTTCTTATGATCAACGTAGGTCTGATAAGGTTGAAATGTGAGGGCATGTACACTTGTATCAACACGTAGGGAAGCTGACACTGATGTTAACTAAGGAGAGACACCTTATGCTGTCTATACTTTGTCTGCACTAACCATGTACAGTATATGATCAAGAATGTGTGTATTAGATAGTGTGCATAAATTCATGTTCACACACAAACACATGCACACACACACATTTCTTGTTCTGTCTCTCCTAAACCCAGCAGCCCAGCAAACCAGTAGTATATAACCAAAGCATATTTCTGTTAAGCTTCCCAGATTCTCCACGCAGCATGAGTCCCCTGCGCCATATATTAAGTGATTGTTAGTGTGTGTGTGTGTTACTGGAAATACTAAGATTCCAGTTTGTTCTGTAATCAGGCAAGACCAGTCCAGGGAGACAGAGATACAGTTAAAGTCCAGCATAAGATTGCTTATTAGAATGAGCAGCTAGTCTTTGCACTGTAGAGCTGTGGGAACCAGAATATACTGGTTCCTCAATCCAGTACAAACTAGACTGTGCACAGTGATCACCTCTTTCTATGTCATGCACGGCATGTATGCACGACACACACACATACCACACACACACTTTCCCCCACAGAGTTGATCAGAGTTTAGCTCTATGACAACAGGGCTGTCTGTGACAGATGGTCCAGTCAGTGTGACATTCAGCCAGCAGTGGTGACACACAGCACAGAGCAGGTGTCCATGGTGGTGGTGGTATTACCGCAGGGCAGCCTGGCATTCGACTCACTGATCTGTTCTACAACACTACACTGCACATTACCCATATGGACAGCTATACCACAGACACTGATCGAACTGGGCTGAGGTTAGGGAAACACACTATGTGAAGCCCCTGCTGTTGACTAGGAGAGAAAGAAAGGGTGTTTTGTCATTTCCAAGTCTGTAGGCGTATACTCCAACTTTAGCTCAAGGTCAAGCTGACAAATGTAGGCAGCATTTGAGTAAAAACAGCAAATGTTATTTAAATGTATTATCTGTATGTTTCCCATAAGGACATTGAGTAATGTCTCCCTCCTCTGTATGTCTGACTAAGTAGCTCCCCCTTCTGTTGGCCCTTAAGTTCAGCCACCGGCACAAACTACAGCTCTACCCCACAGAGATAGATAGAGGACTCATCTTTCTATCTGTGCCATTATAGTGTCTGTGACAGCATGGGCAGCACCATTGAGACTACAACCCATAGGATTCCTCACCTAGTTGACTACTTTGACTACTTTAAAATGTCAGAAGCATTGTGGAAGTGCTCAATGGCTCTACCCTTGCTAATGGCCACTAGAGGCCTCTATCATTCTCTATGCTTTTCCCCTATCTCCTCCTAGCGAATACCTGTATCCTGCTGTATGTACGCCAGCGAAGATTCTCTGTTTGGGTAAAAATGGGTTACCTCTTAGGGTTAATGGCCATGTGTGCCACATACCACTACACTACTGTGTATCATTATCAGCTGCAGTTTCATTCAAGGTGAGTTTTACTGTCCCTGAGTCCATTTTATGGGCCTGCAATTCTCAAACTTACACGTGTGTTTTTGTGTGTGTGTGTGTGTGTTTATCCAGCAGAGGAGGCTGGTGGAAGAAGCTATAGGTGGACAGGCTCGTTGTAATGGCTGGAATGGAATAAATGGAACGGAATCAAACACATCAAACATATAGAAACCAAATGTCTAACTCTGTTCCATTATTTCATTCCAGTCCTTACAATAAGCTTGTCCTCCTATAGCTCCTCCCACCAGCCTCCTCTGTTATTCAGTGTGTTTTAATGGGTTACTGTACTGTAAAGTTAGGGGGTTGGCCAAACAGTAGCCAGTGGGGCATGGTAAATGTTTGTTTTATAGGTCTCTCTCTGGTCTGTGTCGTCCTAGCTAACCACTCTCCCCTGCTCTCCTGATTACTAGCCTACAATAGGGCATCGTAGTGGAAAGCTCTGACTCAACATGAAACTGAAAGATGATCTTTATTGTAAATGACAAACTATCATTATCATTTTAGGGCAAGTCGTCCTTTTAGTCAGCAGCTCAGTCCAAGGTCTGTATAAAAGTACCATTGTTTATTCGTTTATAATAATTCATTTTAGGAGTCTTGGGTGAAGAGAAACTAAAAATGTTCACAAAGTACCGCAACTTTTCTGTCTCAGGGCCTGCTCCCTTATCCTTCCCAGTGGAAACTCTGACACGGTGACTTGTGTTCCCACGTGAAGTAGAAAGCAGGTCTAAATAGGAATGCATCTGAAAATAAATACTATGGTAAGCAGAGGAGAGGATATCAGCTCACTGGGAAGAGATGCCCTATGCCCATCTCTGGGGCTTCTTAAACTCACACATGGAGACACACAGGGAAGTACAAACACACACATATACAGTGCTATATGACATCAAAGCCAGTTGTGTTGTTTTGTGGTGCAATTCTGTCATCAAATATCATTATAAATCCTCGTTAAGAATTGACTGTACATGAAATGGGTTTCACACAATCACCAGCACTGTCATAAATATGTACTGTTCCAATCTGCCTGTGTGTGATAGGTCAGGTTCAATGTAGATTTATTTGCCCAGCAGCAGCAGCAGGCTTCAGACATGGTTTATGTTTGGTTATATATTAGACGTTAAAATAACTTGTTGCACAGCCAGCCCCGGCCTGCTCTGTGGGCTGTTCTGCTGTAATTACTGTCAGCATTTACACAAAGAAAAATACCGGTCATACTGTATATCTCATACACACCACAGGAGGTTGGTGGCACCTTAATTGGGGAGGATGGGCTCGTGGCAATGGCTGGAGCGGAATGAGTGGAACTGTATCAAATACATCAAAAATATGGTTTCAATGTGTTTAATGCCATTTCATTCGTTCCGTTCCGGACATTATTATGAGCCGCCCTCCCCTCAGCAGCCTCCTGTGATACACACTCAGCGATGACAAAAAGACCCCGCCACTCCGGTCATGCCTAGACAACCAAACACTGCGGCCTCTCCGCTCTGGTTGCTATAGTGTGTGTGTGTGTGTGTGTGTGTGTGTGAGCAGTGTCCATCTTAGTGAAAGAGACTCACACCAGAGGATTCCAGAAGAGGAGAGGAGGCATCTCCATCTATGTCTGTCTGCATAAAAACCCAAACTCCACCACACAACACACAAACATACTGCACACTCAGCTCAACAACCACTGACCGCTTTCACTGCTTTCACAAGAATTTGCCCCAATCACAAGCCAATGGATCCTGATTATAGAGGCCCAATCTGAGCCCAGCAGTGGTAGGCAGCATCAAACTAGAAACAAAACAAACAGTACAGCATATACTGAGGGAATTTCCATACTGGCTTCTACAGGTTTGCGCAGATGGAGACACAAGATCAGAAGACTTAGGCTAGGCTTTGTGCCTGCCAGTCTGTCTTTGCTTGAGCAAACTCTTATTTTCATTGTCATATCAACAAGTGTGTTCTATCTGCCTATCTCTAAGGTTACAGAGAGACCTTGAACCCTTGCTCTGATCATCAACAGGCTCCATGTCAGAAGTGGTTAAATCTGCCTCTGTAATGATAAATCTCTTCTACATGAATGCGTTTCCATTGGCGATGGTTCCCCCTCATTATGAGCTATCGGGAGCCCTGTCTGTCTGAACATCTCACCTATTTAACACAGAGCCATCAGCTCCCACAACAGCCCTGTTACATACGGTCTAGAACTTTCTATCTCTCTCTTTCTCACTCACTCACTCACTCACTCACTCACTCACTCACTCACTCACTCACTCACTCACTCACTCACTCACCATCTCTCTCTTTTTTAAACTCACTCTTTCTGTCCCTCTCTCTGTTTCTCTCTCAATCTCTCTCTCTCTCTCCCTCTCAGCCCCTGCCTCTTTCACCAGCCCAGTTTTTGGCATGGCAAACATATACCCGCACTCACTGACCAGGCTAATTTTCCTAAGGAGTCTATCAGAACAGTGTGGTCAGTGGTGATTATTGTTGAGGGTTTAATGAGAGAAGAGGCCGCAGGACAAGGGGATACAGCTCCGACCAAACCCCAGGTAATGAGGCTCCTCTCCCTACAGCTGGCCAGCTGCCCCCCTAACCCACTAGAGTTGCTCTGGAGTCCTGCCATCATGACTAAGGACAATTTCTCAGTCCACATATTCGTTTTTTTGAATATCGAATTAATAAAACTGTATTCATTGATGCTGTATAGCAATTTGAGTTTATTTGCTGTTGGCATTTTGTATTTTTGATCATTTCTGGGGCTTAAGAACAATCGAACCATGACAGAGACAGACATAGGAGCCATGCTGTCAGGTAAGGAACACTGTCTCCCCCTGTCTTCTCCTGTGTGTCACTGGATAGTCATGGGCTACATCAAGCTGACTGCCAGCCAAATACAGAGAGAGGGAGGCTGAGATGATGGAGGAACGGCTAGAGGGATGAAGGGAGGGAGAATGAGTAAAGGAGGGATGGAGGAGAGATTAGCGGAACCACTGGAATGGAGAGATGGAGAACGAGGAGGGAAGAATCCCTGGAAAGTATTCTGTGTTGTGGCCTTTGCGTGCACACACACACACACACACACTATTTGTGAATTGATTTTTCTGCCGGGGGGCTGGAGCTGTGCACCCTGCTGAAAGCTGAGAGATCCAGGTCCAGGGGGAGCTGGCACCTGGCCCAACTAAATGAACCATCTCTCTCCACTCTCTTTCCCTTCCACTCTGCACTAGTCCTCCCTTCCTCCGTCCCTCTGTTTCTCCTCTCTCCCTCTCACTCTCTCCCCTCTTTGACTTTGCTCCGAGACAGGATTATGTGAAGGCACAGATCTGGAGAAGGGTACCAAAACAATCCTATAGCAAGAACACAGTGGTCTCAATCATTCTTAAATGGAAAATATTTGGAACCACCAAGACTCTTTCTAGAGCTGGCCGACTGAACAAACAGAGCCATTGGGGGAGAAGGGCCTTGGTCAGGGAGGTGACCAAGAACCCAGTTGTCACTCTGACAGAGCTCTAGAGTTCCTCTGTGGAGATGGGAGATGCTTCCAGAAGGTCAACCATCTCTGCAGGTAGAGTGGCATCCTCAATAAAAGGCACATGACAGCCCGCTTGAAGCTTACCAAAAGGTACTTAAAGACTCTCAGACCATGAGAAACAGAATTCTCTGGTCTGGTCTGATGAAACCAAGATTGAACTCTTTGGCTTGAATGCAAAGCGCCACGTCTGGAGGAAACCTGGCACCATCCCTACAGTGAGGCATGGATGTGGCAGCATGATGCTGTGGATATGTTTTTCAACGGCAGGGACGGGGAGACTAGTCAGGATCGAGGCAAAGATGAATGGAGCAAAGTACAGAGTGATCCTTGATGAAAACCTGCTCCAGGGTGTCTACTTTGAAGAATCCAAAATATATATATATTTTTTTATATACTTATTTTGGTTACTACATGATTCCATGTGTGCTATTTCATAGCTTTGATATCTTCACTATTATTCTACAATGTAGAAAATAGTAAAAATAAAGGGAGAAAACCCTTGAATGAGTGGGTGTCTCCAAACTTTTGACTGGTACTGTACGTAAATGTGATATTTCAGATTTTGTGTGTAGATTGATGAAAACGTCAAGAGGTCTGAATACTTTCTGAATGTCAAATTTTTGTGGTAATGGAACATTTCTGGGATATTTTATTTCAGCTCATGAAACATGGGACCAACATGTTACGTTTATATTTTGTTCATTATGTCTGACCCTTTTATAGATGGTATAATTGCGTGACATGATAGCATTTTGCAAACCCGTACCCCCCTCACACCATGATGAATGGTTATGCCCAATTTTGCTTCACTACACGCTCCACTGCTTTGATTGGTATAAAGATAGCTAGAAACCACACGTGTCTATCCAGATAATGAAAAGGCACCCACAAAAGAAAATGTAAGGAACCTATTCACCTTATTTACGAACCCATAAACAAAACAATGTCAGAACTTTCTGTTTTGACTTCACTGCGGCGTTCTTGCATTAGTCAATAAGACAATAACTTAGAATTCACAACCTTGAGCAAGGAGACTTGTGTGACTTTCCTTTAACATTGTACAGAAATAATGAGGTGAATACTTACACGACATTTGCGGTGTGTACGATCATGAGCAAAGTCATTCTAGTCTATTATTTCACTTCCACTGTGAAAACCACGAGCATGAGCTGACTTGACTTTGCTGTACCACAGCCGAAGCCTGCCAGCAGCCTACCTACCAAAGATTGCACCGTGTCCATTACAATGTAGAAAAATGCATATCAGCTTTCAATAGTTATCCATATTACCGGAGCTTCATCTTATTCTTAACTATTTCTATGGCAGATTTGCTGTTGCAATTTATGGAAGACAGCCAAAACTTTTGAAATAACAATAAATGGCGAAGTCTAAGATAGGCCTGTGGTTTCCATCTGTGGCAAAGTTTTCCTTAAATCAATACAGCTCTAGAACCAGCCACAGAGCCAGCTGGCTAATCTTTTGAATACGGTGTAGTAAAAAACAGCAACAACCGATAACATTAGCTAGCTGGATTAGGTTAGCAATATAGGTAGCTAGCTAAAGGGAAAGGGGATACCTAGTCAGTTGTACAACTGAATGCATTCAACTGAAATGTGTCTTCCGCATTTAACCCAACCCCTCTGAATCAGAGCTAGATAAGGTTAGCATGCTAGCTAGCTACACTGACAGCTGTCAGTGCCCTATTTGTTGATGTTTATCAACTCCATGTGGAAATTCCCACATAGCCTTCGTCATTCTTCAGAGGTGGATCCTAGATGTGCATGTCCTCTCTAGGACAGGAAATTACATCGAAATAGTGGCGGCAACTTCCTCCTGGGGGGTTCTGTAAATCAAAACTGCTATGCACACAAGTCTCAAGAGTAAGGCATCTCAGCTGGTCTAAACTAGACCTAAACCTTGCCCAGACCAATGCAGCCAAGCCTAAATCCAGCCCTGTTCCAGCCACACCCAGATTGAATGGCATGAGAGAGGGAGGGAGAAAGAGAATGTGATGGAATCATGTAGGATAGGATGGGGCAGTCCTGGAGCAGCAGCACCCTCTGGGGCTAGGGATAGGAAGTACAGGAACTAGTCACACAAGCATTTTTTAACCTTTATTTAACTGGGCAAGTCAGTTAAGAACAAATTCTTATTTACAATGACAGCCTACTGGGGAACAGTGGGTTAATTGCCTTGTTCAGGTGTAAAACAACATATTTTTACCTTGTCAGCTCAGGAATTTGATCCAGAAACCTTTCAGTTACTAGCCCAATACTCTAACCACAAGGGTACCTGCCTCCCCCAAGCATGAAGTAGAGTGGAGAATAGGGGAGAAGCAGAGTACTGCTGTTCAGTTTACACACCTTACACTTTAGAAACCAGAAAAGCAACATTTGTTGACTTATTCATTGTGGCCACTTGAGCCACGCACACGCACGCACGCACGCACGCACACGCACGCACGCACGCACACACACACACACGCACACATTCCGCAGTTTAACATAGTCACGGATAACATTCTTGCTATGAAAGATGGCTGTGGTGTCTCCATTAATGTTTCCATGGTTTGCAGCTGTCGTAGGAAAAGAGAACCATTCAATTCATTTGAGAAATTACTGTGTTTGGTTGAGTCAGAGGCTGGGGCTGAGGGTTGAGGGGAGGATGGCTGCACCCTGCTCCCTGGCAGAGCTCCATGGAGGCGCTACGGACCAGAGCCCCGTGACTATAGCCTCCTCTACCCCCCCTCCTCTTTCTATATAACATCAGCCTCCTCAGCCTCGTCTCTCTTTCTATATAACATCAGCCTCCTCAGCCTCGTCTCTCTTTCTATATAACATCAGCCTCCTCTACCCCCCTCCTCTTTCTATATAACATCAGCCTCCTCAGCCTCGTCTCTCTTTCTATATAACATCAGCCTCCTCAGTCTCGTCTCTCTTTCTATATAACATCAGCCTCCTCAGCCTCGTCTCTCTTTCTATATAACATCAGCCTCCTCAGTCTCGTCTCTCTTTCTATATAACATCAGCCTCCTCAGCCTCGTCTCTCTTTCTATATAACATCAGCCTCCTCAGTCTCAGAGTCAAATTGGCCTCCTCAGTCTCGTCTCTCTTTCTATATAACATCAGCCTCCTCAGTCTCGTCTCTCTTTCTATATAACATCAGCCTCCTCAGCCTCTCCTCTCTTTCTATATAACATCAGCCTCCTCAGCCTCTCCTCTCTTTCTATATAACATCAGTCTCCACAGCCTCTCCTCTCTTTCTATATAACATCAGCCTCCTCAGCCTCTCCTCTCTTTCTATATAACATCAGCCTCCTCAGCCTCTCCTCTCTTTCTATATAACATCAGCCTCCTCAGTCTCACCTCTCCTTCTATATAACATCTGCCTCGTCTCTCTTTCTATATAACATCAGCCTCCACAGCCTCTCCTCACTTTCTATATAACATCAGCCTCCTCAGTCTCACCTCTCCTTCTATATAACATCAGCCTCCTCAAACCCTCACTCTCTCTAACATGGACAGATACAGCTAGTCTTTAGTGTGTGCTGACCAGAGAGCACAGGCCAATAGCGCGACCCATCTGCCAGTAGAGAGAATGACCCTTCTCCTTCAAACCATCAAGTCACTGTAAATTCTATAAACAATGTATGCCAAATCATACATCATTAAACACTTATATCGTCAATGTCTACAGGGAGAATGCTATCAGTTTCAGAATAGGTAGACTTCTTCAGAAACCAATACTACAACCATACTGAACCCTTCTTTAATCAAAACCCTACTAAACCCCTCTTTAATCAAACGCCTACTGAACCCCTCTTTAAGCAAACCCCTACTAAACCCCTCTATAATCAAACCCCTACTGGACCCCTCTATAATCAAACCCTTACTGTGCCCCTCTATAATCAAACCTCTACTGATACCCCGCTTTAATCAAACGCCTACTGAACCCCTCTATAATCAAACCCTTACTGAACCCCTCTATAATCAAAACCGTACTGAACCCCTCTATAATCAAACCCTTACTGAGCCCCTCTATAATCAAACCCTTACTGAACCCCTCTATAATCAAACCTCTACTGATACCCCGCTTTAATCAAACGCCTACTGAACCCCTCTATAATCAAACGCCTACTGAACCCCTCTATAATCAAATGAAACCTATAATCAAACCCTGACTGAGCCCCTCTATAATCAAACGCCTACTGAACCCCTCTATAATCAAACCCCTACTGAACCCCTCTATAATCAAACCCCTACTGGAATCTATAATCAAACCCCTACTGGACCCCTCTATAATCAAACCTGTACTGAACCCCTCTATAATCAAACCCCTACTGAACCCCTCTATAATCAAACCCGTACTTGAACCCCTCTATAATCAAACCCGTACTGAACCCCTCTATAATCAAACCCGTACTGAACCCCTCTATAATCAAACCCGTACTGAACCCCTCTATAATCAAACCCCTACTGGACCCCTCTATAATCAAACCCCTACTGAACCCCTCTATAATCAAACCTGTACTGAACCCCTCTATAATCAAACCCCTACTGGACCCCTCTATAATCAAACCCCTACTGGACCCCTCTATAATCAAACCCCTACTGGACCCCTCTATAATCAAACCCGTACTGAACCCCTCTATAATCAAAGCTGTTCTTCTTTGTGTCTGACTGTCTGTCAAAGGGAGAGGTTTAGTCATGTTGTGTTGGTGATGTGATCCCCATGGAGGTGGTGGGGTTTAGCTCCGGAGTTCTAGCCAAGATAGGGAGCCCCAGGCCAGATACTGACTGTGAGAAAGTCCTGATGCTGAGAGCTGGCCCCCGCTGATATGGGTCCCCTGGGACCCTCCGGTGCCGAGGTCATCATCCCCCCCTCACTCTCACAAGTCATATATCACTGCATGACATCACCGCTGATACACGCAGGCCCGTTACCATGGGCAACAAAAACAGGAAAAGCTTGTGTACTGCTGGGTCTGACTTAGGGTGGAGTGTGGATGTTCTGAGAGGAGATGAGACCAGACAATAGAGATCCAATGATCAGACAATAGAGATCCATTGTATCCCAACAAAACATTAAACCCTGCTTGCTGTAAAAGACTCTACTTTCCTTCTCCCTAGTTCCCTTATGAGGAATAAGGATGGACATAGGCCTACTATTTGTGGTTCTGCAGTAATGTGTCCCGTGTAGCTTAGTTCCATGTGGCTCAGTTGGTAGAGCTTGGCAGTGGGTTTGATTTCCATGGGGGACCAATACAAAAAAAATATTAAAATGTATGCACTCACTACTGTAGCTCGCTCTGGATGGGAGTGTCTGTTAAATCACTATGTGTGTAATCATGGCTGTGTGGTTCTCCCCACACACATTACAGTATAATCTGTGAGTGATATGTTTCACTGCCCAGGTAACACCACTAATCCTCTCATCTCAATGGGATTTCTGACCTGCTAATATACCACCATTTAATTCAACCGCAGGTCCCTTTTGTAGGCCTACTTGCCCTCTGACATGTTTAAATATCAATGTAATAAGCTTTTCATTTCAGCCTCTACACAAGCCACATAAATCCAGAAAAAGGAAATGGCTTCAGAGCTGTTATCAAGATAAATAGCCAAGGGGGGTGTGGTGATAGCGTTGGGAGAGGGGAAGGTAAACAGCTTGGTTTAATTGGATACTGTGTTACTGTGTAATGTGTGTCATCCTGACCAACACACAGAGGCAGCCAGGCATCACACACAAACACAGTGCACAGGGAACCTACCTACCTACAGCCATTTTTTCCTCACTTTCATCCTTGACTTTCATCTATGATCAGAACGAAGGATGACCATTTTTTTCCTACAGGATTGGTCTGATTGGTCTGGTCAGGATGGGTTTGGTTTGTGATGTCATGGTGAAATGACCATGACATCTGACCATTACATCTCTATGACTGGGCAGAGTGTGAAGAAGGACGTTGTGGTGACGTGATAGTCCTAACAAAGGCCCAGACAGACAGGACGCAGACAGGATGGGTTGTTACTGCAGATCCATTTACTCTAACAAAGACATCATAGAAGCCAATTCATGTTAGTATGCTCACAAAATCCAAAATAAACTAGAGGAAAATGGCTTTCCCCCCTGCTTCTGTGTTACACATTGGGAAATTCAATTCCCTACTCTCCCTTGTAACAATATGACTGCATCTCTCACAAAAGAAGACAAAGTGTACATAAACTATTATAAAGATGATTTGTGTGCATGTTGAAATATTTTAATGGAGGATACATGCTACAGTATCCAGGATTCTACAACTTCTACTGTATTCTGATTTATTTCACCTACAGTATCCAGGATTCTACAACTTCTACTGTATTCTGATTTATTTCACCTACAGCATCCAGGATTCTACAACTTCCACTGTATTCTGATTTATTTCACCTACAGCATCCAGGATTCTACAACTTCCACTGTATTCTGATTTATTTCACCTACAGCATCCAGGATTCTACAACTTCCACTGTATTCTGATTTATTTCACCTACAGCATCCAGGATTCTACAACTTCTACTGTATTCTGATTTATTTCACCTACAGCATCCAGGATTCTACAACTTCTACTGTATTCTGATTTATTTCACCTACAGCATCCAGGATTCTACAACTTCTACTGTATTCTGATTTATTTCACCTACAGCATCCAGGATTCTCAACAACTTCTACTGTATTCTGATTTATTTCACCTACAGTATCCAGGATTCAACAACTTCTACTGTATTCTGATTTATTTCACCTACAGCATCCAACAACTTTTTATTTTATTTTATTTATCTGTTATTTTACCAGGTAAGTTGACTGAGAATACATTCTCATTTGCAGCAACGACCTGGGGAGAGGAGGGGGATGAATGAGCCAATTGTAAACTGGGGATTATTAGGTGACCGTGATGGTTTGAAGGACAGATTGGGAATTTAGCCACGACACCAGGGTTAACACCCCTACTCTTACGATAAGTGCCATGGGATCTGCCATGGGATCTTTAATGACCGCAGAGAGCCAGGATACATGTTTAACGTCCCATCCGAAAGACAGCACCCTACACAGGGCAGTCCCCAATCACTGCCCTGGGACATTGGGATATTTTTTAGACCAGAGGAAAGAGTGCCTCCTACTTGCCCTCCAACACCACTTCCAGCAGCATCTGGTCTCCCATCCAGGGACTGACCAGGACCAACCCTGCTTAACTTCAGAAGCAAGCCAGCAGTGGTATGCAGGGTGGTATGTATTCTACTGTATTCTGACTTATTTCACATACTACAGTACCAGTCAAAGGTTTGGACATACCTACTCATTCAAGGGTTTCTCTTTATGTTTACTATTTTCTAAATTGTAGAATAATATTGAAGACATCAAAACTAAGAAATAACACATATGGAATCATGTAGTAACCAATAAAGTGTTAAACAAATCAAAATATATTTTAGATTTTAGATTCTTTAAAGTAGCCACCCTTTGCCTTGATGACAGCTTTGCATGCTCTTTAAAGAATTCTTGCGATATCAAAGGGATGTTTTGTGCACCCGGATACAGGTGTTATCTGAATTTCAGCACAACTGGATAGTTTTCGTGTTTTGGGATCTCTTGTCGTATCCCCACAATGTTCCCACAGCCTAAATAAATGTTTTTGGAACTTTTAAAGAACAGACAACGTTCTTGTAACATCAGCTGAATGCTTTTTTGCACCCTAAAAGAAACTTTGTAGAATAATCAGCACAACTGGACAGTTTTGGGGTTTTGTGAACATATATTTTGTGATTCCCCATGTTGTTCTCACTAGACTGGTCCCACAACCTAATGAAACATTCTGGGAACCTTTTAAAGAACATATTAAATGTGTTCTAGGAACATTCTGGGAACCTTTTAAAGAACATATTAAATGTGTTCTAGGAACATTCTGGCAACAACAGGCAAATATTTAATATAAACATTCTATAATCAGCACCTCAACTGGACAGTTTTGTGTTATGAGAACATTTTCTGCGACCTAACAAATGTTCAGGGTACTTTAACAGAATCAATTTTGGCTTGCTGGGAGTCCTCTGACCCCCACCATATGGCTTGGCAATAGCCTGGACTGGAATGTCATTACCTAATTGGAACCAAGTGCAGCTCCGAGCAGAGCGGTCATAACTCCCATTGCCAAGCTCACAAAAGCCTCACGGTAACATGCTTCATAAGCCCACAGTGGGATACTCAGCAAACACACTGGTGTTTTCTACAGATATGCTAGACAGCTGGTGTTGATGGAGACCTCAGCAGAGTGTTTGAGAGTGAACACACTCTCAGAAGTGAGTGTGAGGGACTGTTACACACACATGAATATGTGGCTCCTCTGGGACTTGGGAGTTGAAACCCAGAGAGGGACATTGACAGATTTACTGATCGGCACAGGCTTTGGCTATTGCCTTGATGACGGATGACATTCTTGACTAGCTTGATGCGTTGATGAGAGAAGTGACATAGGAACCTTGGGTTAAAGCTTATATTTAACAACACAGAGGTGATGCTGATGACAGAAGACATGCCCTGACTAAGCGCTTTAGAGAGAGAGAGTGAGAGAGTGCTAGAGACAGAGAGAGAGAGTGTGTGTGTGTGAGGCGGTATGTGTGTGTGCTCAGATAAGAGAGCTAGGGAGATAAAAACACAGGTCAGAGATGAAAACATGAGTCAAATTTTAGACGCTATCATGTTGAAGACATGATATTTCTGCCCTATAATAAGAAAGGATGGATGGAGGAGAGGAGAATGGATGGAGAGATAGAGGAATAACTCCAATGTGATCCACATATCATTCATCGAGTCATCTGTTCTCTACGTGTTTTGCTATACTTAATAGACTAGAGGGCTTTCTTTTGAATAAACTTGTTCCTGTTATTACATATGATTATAGTCCAATGTGTTTACCCATCCTTTTTGCATAAAGTCAGTAGAATTCATAGACACGTTCAACTTGGCTGTATTTTCAAAGATGCCCTTGAGAGATGTAGCCTCCTGTTAACAATGAAAAGTAGTTTACAGTATTTTATGTTTTAGATACAGTAAACGTGGCTGTGTACATAGTATGCATTTTTTCTCCTTCAAGTTTCAAGTTTTAATGTCACCTGCACAAGTACAGTGAAATGCCTTTCTTGCAAACTCTAAACCCAACAATGCAGTAATCAATATCAATGTAGTACTAAAAATAACACAAGGTTGAACAAAAACACACGAGAAATACTGTTCAGGAGCCTGTTAGTGTCAGACTTGATGCACTGATACCTCTTGCAATGCAGAAGCAGAGAGAACGGTCTATGGCTTGTGTGATCTAATGATCAATTAGCCTTTTAAAATGATGGATTAGCTAACACAATGTGCCATTGGAACACAGGATTGATGGTTGCTGATAATGGGCCTCTGTATGTAGATATTCCATTAAAAATCAGCAGTCTCCAGCTACAGTAGTCATTTACAACATGAACAATGTCTACACTGTATTTCTCATCAATTTGATGTTTAATGCACCAAAAATGTGCTTTTCTTTCAAAAACAAGGACATTCCTCAGTGACCCCAAACTTTTGAATGGTAGTGTATATGGTTGAATCATCAGCAGACATGGACACAGTCTTTGTTCAAGCAGGTCATTGGTAAAAATAGAAAAGCGTAGAGGGCCTAGAGAGCTACCCTGTGGCACAAAACACCCTACATGTTTGACATTAGAGAGGCTTCGCTTAAAGAAAACACTCTGAGTTCTATTAGATAGATAGCTCTGAATCCACGATAATGGCAGAAGTATTCTCAGCAACATGGTATGGTCAATAATATCGACGCTGCACTGAAATCTAACAGTATAGCTCCCACAATCTTCTTATTATCAATATCTTACAACCAATCATCAGTCATTTGTGTCAGTGTTGAGTGCGCTTCTCTATAAGCATGCTGAAAGTCTGTTGTCAATTTGTTTACAGAGAAATAGCACCATTTTTTCCAACAGTTTGCTAAGAGCTGGCAGCTTTACCACTTTTGGGTAGAAAGAAAAGGTGTTCTTAATGTCTTGTATACTCAATGTACTGCGGGGGCGCACACACACACACACACACACACACACACACACACACACACACACACACACACACACACACACACACACACACACACACAAAAAAGCCTGAACAGATATGTAGCCTAGCGGTTAAGAGCGTTTGGCCAGTATTCCGAAAGGTCACTGGTTCGAATCCCAGAGCCAACTAGGTAAAAAGTCTGTTGATGTGCCCTTGAGCAAGGCAGTTAACCCTAATTTCTCCTGTAAGTCTCTCTGGATAAAAGAATCTGCTGAATGTAACAAGAGGCCCACAAGAAAAAAGCAGTAACACATGTACATATGGAGTTGAGAAAAGACTGTCAAACAACCCCAGTGTGGGCGTTAATGTAATGAGGGATGGTGTTCACCGTCTCTCTCTTCTCTTGCTCCACAGACACGACTGGGGGATCATATACAGTCACATGATCGGTGGTGTGACGGAGCAGAAAGGCTGCAGCAGATGTTACAAAGGTTTCCTCACTTCCTCTGTAAATCTGGGTGTCCAGGCAGGACATGCCGAACGTGACGGCTGATGATGTCATCCATCCTTCACCGGTTGGTAGTGTGGGGCGGTGGAGCTGTGCCCTGGCCTGGCACAGACCACTGGATAGTTAGTTATACAGAGCTGGGCTGTTGAAACAAAGCACAGGGCTTTCTGCTGTTGGCACAGTAATAGGGAGCTGAAGCTTTGAATACAGCACCCAGGCTCTACACTGGAATCTCTGTCTTTTCATTAACGGATTCCATTCTGTTCGAAATCCCATCACTGTGCATACCATACAACACGAAGGGATGGACGTGTGTGTGTGTGTGTGTGTGTGTGTGTAGCTGCTCTGCTGATGGTATGACTGCATGACGGAGGGGATAGGCAGAACAAAGAGGCTCACAGGGTTAGGATCAGCCATTGCAGGGCACATTGTAGAGACAGGGAAGTGTTGGCTTTGTAAAGCTAATGCTAAGCGGATCCTCTGCAGAGCTCACATCTGGCCCATCCACATCTATTAGGTAGACACATCCACAACACACTGACTGACAGGTAGACAGGCAGGCCATGAGTCTCCATGTGTTTCATCCACAACAAAGTCTACTTTAAACAAGTCAACAAATCCCAAATGTCCACCATCCCTGAGAGAGAAGTGGTCTCTAGTCTACACGAGCTAGTCTACATGTCTCATGAGAATTGGGCTCAGAGGTCTATCTCTATAGCAACGCTTTGACAGACTACTAGAGAATAAAGACGACAAAGTAGAGAATAAAGAGGAGAAAAACAGAGAGAAAGAGATGGGGAGGGAGAGAGAGTCTAGGGAGAAAGACAGTCTGTCTGACTGGCAGAGACAGCTACTACAGCGAGAGAGAGAAAGAGAGAGAGAAAGAGAGTGAGAAAGAGAGAGAGGGCTTTGACGGCTGAAACTCCATTAATTACCTCCCAGGCAGAGAAGACCAGAACAGAACAGAGGAGCCCTTCCTTCACATCACTGTGCCAACTCACTACAATCTACCTCCAGACCCCCCCCGGGCCATGGGTAGCTCCATCCCGGTGCCAACAATATACCTCCCCCTCTGCCTGTAGGTAGCTGATTTAGCCTGTCAGTTGTTCCTGTGAGCTTCCCCTGCCTCCCCTCGATGAGAACTCCCAGCTAAAGAACTCAAATCAAGCCTGTTTGTTCAGCTCTATTTCTGTCTATGTCTCTGTCTATTTCTTTGTTCTGAAGGCTCTTTGTCCATGGATTCAGATATCCTTCATACAGAACATTACACACTGGGTCTGGGTCTGGGACTGGGTCTGGGTCTGGGTCTGGGACTGGGACTGGGTCTGGGACTGGGACTGGGACTGGGTCTGGGACTGGGTCTGGGACTGGGTCTGGGACTGGGACTGGGTCTGGGACTGGGTCTGGGACTGGGACTGGGTCTGGGACTGGGTCTGGGACTGGGACTGTACAATACAATAAAGCAGGCCTGCTCGGGGAGCTCCTTCCCCTCTTTCCCCTCCCTCCCTCCCTCTGCTCCCTTGTTTCTTGTCAGCTGACCGCTGTTCCAGATTCCGGCTCCAGAGATCCGGACAGGAAGAGAAACAGAGGGAGAGAGAGAGAGAGAGAGAGAGAGAAAGAGAGGGAGAGAGAGAAAGAGAGGTGGAGAGAGAAAAAGAGAGAAAGAGTAGAGAGAGAAAGAGAGGGAGGGAGAAAGGGAGAGAGAATATAGAGCTCCACACTCCCTCAGCAAAACAGCTATTTGTCAAAGCCCCTCACCTCCAAACACACACTCACACACACACTGAACAATGGCACTCCTCTAGTGAACAAGGACAAACCGTGTCTATGTGTGTGTATGCTTATTTGAGTGTGTTTCTATGTTGTGTGTGTGTATGTTTCTCACCCTGTGTGTGTGTGTGCATTTGTGTCAGTGTGGTGGTGTGTGTGAGTTTGTGCTTGTCCGGGAGAAGAGGAGATCAATAAACAGCCGGGAGGCTCAGATTCAGTGCTGATATGTAGCACGATTCTTTATTTGGGTCTTTGCTGGGAGCAAGGCTTTGTTCTCACTCAATGGAAAAGGAAATCAATAGAGGCTTCAGAGGCTGTTTATGATAAATAGTAATGGATCCTGATCCCTTCATCCATCCCTCTCTCTCTTCATCCCTCTCTCTCTCTATCTGTCTGTCTGGCTCCAGAGAAGACATGTGAGGCACCACTCACCCTGTCATGTACTGGAGAACGAAGGAGTAAAGGGCTAATTATGGCTAATTGAGGCAGACACACACACACGTATAGATACACGCACACACATATAGATGCACATACACACACATGTATAGATGCACACACACACACACACACACACACACACACACACACACACACACACACACACACACACACACACATTACACACACACACACACACACACACACACACACACACACACACACACGTATAGGCACATTAACACACACACATATAGATGCACACACACACACACACACACACATACGTTTAGATGCACACACACACGTATAGACGAACACACACACACACACACGTATAGATGCACACACACACGTATAGACACACACACGTATAAACACACACATGTATAGACGCACACACACACACATACGTATAGATGCACACACACACGTATAGACGAACACACACACACACACAGGTATAGATGCACACACACACACGTATAGACGCACACACACACACACACACGTATAGATGCACACACACACACACACACACACACACACACGTATAGACGCACACACACACACACTCAGGAAGGCAGGCAGGGACCAGGAGACGCACACACACACAAGCAAACATACACACACACACACACAGCGCATGGAGCAGTGCAGTGAGAATCAGCTAGCATCGTGACTCAGCAGCATCAGTCAGTCAATCAGAAAGCGGAGGAGGGCTGGCATGCTTCAGTTAAAATACCAGCTCAGCCAACAATAATCTCATTCCAACTCAGTTACACTCACCATGAAACGCCTTATGTATGTCTGAAGCAAAAATGTCTCTACATGTCTCAATGTGACAACACAAGACCTCATAGTAACTTAACTCCTCTGGTGAGTTCTCTTTCACTTTGTTCACAACTCTTAAATTATATTATTTCTCCATACAAAGCATTTAAATCTTTGACAATACAAATACATGAAACAAGAGATAGGATTTCCCCTGAAATTAAATGAAAGAAAGACCAAAACAGGATACAAGTACTCACCACTATAATAGAGCCGCGGACAGTCTAACAGAGCCACGAACTGTCCAAGTGTTTCAGGAAATGATCTGTAACTGTCCTGCTAAATGTGTGTACCTCTTTCAGAGTATGAGGAACAAGTAGAGTACAGTAGACTAGGCTAGCTACATGCTAGGCTAGGCTAATTCTTCCTTTAACTCAGCCACTCTCTCCTTTTCTCTGTATCTTTACCCCCACTGTCTGTTTATCTTTTCCTCCCTCTCTCTCTCTCTCTCTCTCTCTCTCTCTCTCTCTCTCTCTCTCTCTCTCTCTCTCTCTCTCCCTCTTTCTCTCACAGCTTAAAGCCCAGAGTGGGACGTCCCCTCTCTTCTCCCTCTCCTCTCTCTCTCTCTCTCTCCTCTCCCTCTCTCTCTCACTCTCACTCTCTCAACCTCTCCCTCTTTCTCTCACAGCTTAATGCCCAGAGTGGGACGTCCCCTCTCTTCTCCTCTCCTCTCCTCTCTTCGAGGTCCGGTCCAGTAAGTGTGACTAGTGTTTTCCTGTTGTAACACAGAAAGAGAGGACCCCACCTAGAAACTAAAAACTGATCTAGGGCCAGCTCCTCCCACAGCCCAGCTGGCTGCTGTGTGCTAGGAATTGACTGGGTCTGCCTGCCACAAACTCATATTGAGTCATTTGTCTGTCATGGAATCACAACCAAATTACAGGGCTCTTCAAGTTCTTGCTTCCAACTATCCAACTCTCTCTCGTGCGTTCATTTTCTCCCTCTCCTTCTCCCTCTCTCTCTCTTACTCCCTCTCTCCTTTGGCGTTCATTTTTAATAAGGCGCTCAATTTTAAATAGCCCAGATTCAGCTAAAAGCAACACTCATTTAAATGAGACACTCAGTGAGGTTAAGGTTTGAATGAGTCACTCAGGGAGGTTAAGATTTGAATGAGTCACTCAGGGAGGTTAAGATTTGAATGAGTCACTCAGGGAGGTTAAGGTTTGAATGAGTCACTCAGTGAGGTTAAGATTTGAATGAGACACTCAGTGAGGTTAAGATTTGAATGAGGCACTCAGTGAGGTTAAGATTTGAATGAGACACTCAGTGAGGTTAAGAAATGAGCACTCAAGAGGTTAAAACATCATCACTCAGTGAGGTTAAGATTTGAATGATCAGTGAGGATTTGATGACACCCTTGGTTAAGATTTGGGAGAGAGGAAGAGAAAAGACAGACAGTGAGTTAAGATTTGAAGGAGACAGAGGGTTAAGATTTGAATCAGACAAGTGAGGTTAAGATTTGAATGAGTCACTCAGGGAGGTTAAGGTTTGAATGAGTCACTCAGTGAGGTTAAGATTTGAATGAGACACTCAGTGAGGTTAAGATTTGAATGAGGCACTCAGTGAGGTTAAGATTTGTTAAATTGGGAGAAGAAGAAAAAGAAGAAAAAACATCATCCCGTTTTGGAATGATAGAGGGCCTGATGACCCCTTGGGGCCATGGGAGAGAGGGAACGAGAGAAAGACAGACAACGAGAGGGAGGGGGGAAGGAGACAGAGGGCAAGGGAGGTCAGACAAAGAGTTAAAACAGGACCTGGAAGTCCCCCCTGTTCTTCTTATGAACCCCCTGGGAGGGAAGGGGCTCCCAGCATCACGCAGACTCACTGACAGTCCCAAGCACCCACAATCCACCACAGCAGTGAGGTCACATGGGATGATTATAGAGACTAAAACTATAGCAGTGAAGTCATATGGCACAGTTATGGAGTTTATAACCAGAGCAGTGATGTCATATAAGAGAGTTGTGGAGACTAGAACCATATCAGTTATGTCATATAGGACAGTTGTGGACACACACTACAACTCTACATAGACACACACCACAACTCTACATAGACACACACCACAACTCTACATAGACACACACCACAACTCTACATAGACACACACCACAACTCTACATAGACACACACCACAACTCTACATAGACACACACCACAACTCTACATAGACACACACACCACAACTCACACATAGACATAGACACACACAACTCTACATAGACACACACCACAACTCTACATAGACACACACCACAACTCTCTACATAGACACACACCACAACTCTACATAGACACACACCACAACTCTACATAGACACACACCACAACTCTACATAGACACACACCACAACTCTACATAGACACACACCACAACTCTACATAGACACACACCACAACTCTACATAGACACACACCACACCTCTACATAGACACACACCACAACTCTACATAGACACACACCACAACTCTACATAGACACACACCACAACTCTACATAGACACACACCACAACTCTACATAGACACACACCACAACTCTACATAGACACACACCACACCTCTACATAGACACACACCACACCTCTACATAGACACACACCACAACTCACACATAGACACACACCACAACTCTACATAGACACACACCACAACTCTACATAGACACCACCACAACTCTAGACACACACACCACACCTAGACACACGTAGACACACACCACACCTCTACGTAGACACACACCACAACCTCGTAGACACACACCACACCTCTACGTAGAGACACACCACAACTCTACCACAATAGACACACACCACACCTCTACATAGACACACACCACAACTCTACATAGACACACACCACAACTCTACATAGACACACACCACAACATAGACACACACCACATAGACACACACCACAACTCTACATAGACACACACCACACCTCTACATAGACACACACACACACATAGACACACACCACACCTCTACATAGACACACACCACAACTCTACATAGACACACACACCACACCTCTACATAGACACACACCACAACTCTACATAGACACACACACACAACTCTACATAGACACACACCACACCTCTACATAGACACACACCACACCTCTACATAGACACACACCACACTCTACATAGACACACACCACACACGTAGATAGACACACACCACAACTCTACGTAGACACACAGACACACCACCTCTACTACATAGACACACACCACACCTCTACATAGACACACACCACACCTCTACATAGACACACACCACACCTCTACATAGACACACACCACACCTCTACATAGACACACACCACACCTCTACATAGACACACACCACAACTCTACATAGACACACACCACAACTCTACATAGACACCACACCACAACACACCACAACTCTACATAGACACACACCACAATAGACACACACTCTACATAGACACAGACACCACAACTCTACATAGACACCACACCTACACACACACCACAATAGACACACACACACCACAACCTACGTAGACACACACCACAACTACGATAGACACACACCACAACTCTACATAGACACACCACAACTCTACACACACACCACAACATAGACACACACCACAACTCTACATAGACACACACCACACCTCTACGTAGACACACACACCAGACATAGACACACACCACACCTCTACATAGACACACACCACAACTCTACATAGACACACACCACAACTCTACATAGACACACACCACACCTCTACATAGACACACACCACAACTCTACATAGACACACACCACACCTCTACATAGACACACACACACCTCTACACCTCTACATAGACACACACACCACACCTCTACATAGACACACACACACACCTCTACATAGACACACACCACACCTCTACATAGACACACACCACACCTCTACATAGACACACACCACACCTCTACATAGACACACACCACACCTCTACATAGACACACACCACACCTCTACATAGACACACACCACACCTCTACATAGACACACACCACACCTCTACATAGACACACACACCACACCTCTACATAGACACACACCACAACTCTACATAGACACACACCACACCTCTACATAGACACACACCACACCTCTACATAGACACACACCACACCTCTACATAGACACACACCACAACTCTACATAGACACACACCACACCTCTACTGCTGCATCCTGTTTAGACCTGCTGTCACAACATTTACAAACAGTCAATATGCTGGAAGGAGCTCTAACGGCAAACATTTAACAAAGAAGCACACACACACACACACACACACACACACACACACACACACACACACACACACACACACACACACACACACACACACACACACACACACACACACACACACACACACACACACACACACACACACACACACACACACTACTGTGGGAAACATATTTGGATTACGTGGTTGGAAAACAGCATACCTTGTGTGTATGTAAAGCAGATTTAGGACCAGTCAGAACTTTGGTCTATTTGATTAATAACCTTATGAGGCTATTTCTGATACACTCACACAACCACCCCCAAAACCTCCTCCCAACCGCTCCCAACCTCCCCTCACATGAAGCAGGAATAATCATGATGGCAGTGGTCTTTAGATTCACACATACCTCTATCAGAAATAATGAAAGCCTGTCTATTCAGACTCTAATCCAGGAACAGGATATCAATTCAGATGAACTTGAGGTCAAACACACTGATAGGACCTTAATAATAATACACAGTCTGGACTACGATGGTCCCCACACAGGCAGACAAATAAAACAATTAATTATATCCAGCTTCTCTTCTAAAAGTTCAAAATGTTGGCCTGAGACTTCAAAGAATAAACAGAGATAAATACCAGATAACTACTCTTGCTTGACTTGGTCTGCTTGCTTGAATAGGTCAGAGGTCACAGACATGGATTAAGAACTGAGTGAACAGAAGAGTACAACACTGAAATGACCATTCGTGTAGAGTATAGCGGAGGAAAAACAGTGACTGGAGCTAACACTACTACCACTAATGCACGTAGAGAATTTAGTGCTAAGCTGTTCAAACCCTATTGCTTTTAAATGAGCACCAAATTGCTAGAAGTCTGGGAGATACACGTAATGTATTTTTTAAGCATGATTCTGTCTCTCTCTCTCACTCTGTGTGTGTATGCGTATGTGTGTGCGAGAGAAAGAGAGAGTGTGTTTGTGTGTGTGTGTGACTCTGACCTCATATGGGGAATTGAGAGCCGCTAGCCTAATTAAAAACCAAATCAGCTTTCATTTTGGTGCCAAATTGTGACACACCACACTTTCCCTGCCAGGCAACACACTTCTGCATAAAGATAAGACTATGTTATCTATGAAGAAATAGGATTCTCTAAATCAAATTAGGGACCTGTTATTCCAAGTATTTAATCCTCAAAAAAAATCTTAATCATCCATCATCACACTTTCTCTCTTCCATAAAAGTAGGACTTTAGGTTGGGTTTGACCAGAAACTGCTATAGACACTAATGTCACAAACCCATCAGGTACTCCACTCAGTCATTCAACAGGTTGGAAATAGGGCACTTGGTTATTTTTTAGCACAGAGCACCATACAATCCTCCTGAGGCTAACGATCAGCCAGGGTAGACAAATTAAAACTGATCAACACAAGTACAACTTTCATCGACTAATCTCTCTCTAGCCATCTATGGAGAAACAGCGACAGACAAAGGAGAGAGTGTCTGTCTGTCTGTCTGTGTGTGTGTGTGTGTGTGTGTGTGTGTGTGTGTGTGTGTGTTTGATTACCCTCATTGAGTGAGGAGACACTTCACATAAGGAGGCTGCAAGTCCAGCTAGCAGACAGGCAGGCAGGCAGGCAGTGAGGCACTGAGGCAGACAAGCATCTAGGCAGTGAGGCACTGAGGCAGACAAGCATCTAGGCAGTGAGGCACTGAGGCAGACAAGCATGTAGGCAGTGAGGTAGACAGGTAGACAGGCAGGCAGGCAGTGGTAGCTAGTTGCTAGAGTAGAGATCTCTCCAGAGTCTATGGGGCCAACATGCTGTCCAGACTGGCCAGTTACCAGAGACTGGTACTGAATACTGATCATTACCACGGAGGCTGACTACCACACACACACACACACACACACACACACACACCCACACACACACACACACACGGACATGGTGAAACAGAGACAGGGCTACCCACACCATCTGTTAACTAGGATGGAAAATGAGCAGAGAGAGCGCGAGAGAGAAATGAAGAGAGGGGGAGAGGATGTAGGGATGGAGAGAGAGAGAAAAAGAGAGAGAGATACAGTGTTTTAATTGAGGAAGGGAGGGATGGAAGGGTGAGGGTTAGTGGAAGAGAAAACAGAAACACACAATGATACACACATATACTGTACATATACACATACACAAACATATACTGTACATATACACATACACAAACATATACTGTACATATACACATACACATACACATACACATACACATACACATACTGTACATATACACATACACATACACATACACATACACATACACATACACAAACACATACACATACATATACACATACACAAACACATACACATACATATACACATACACAAACACAAACACAAACACATACACATACATATACACGTACACAAACACACATACACATACACAAACACATACTGTACATATACACATACACAAACACAAACACAAACACATACACATACACATACACATACATATACACATACATATACACAAACACATACATATACAAACACATACACAAACACATACATATACACAAACACATACACAAACACATACATATACATATACACAAACACATACATGTACATATACACAAACATATACACAAACACATTCATATACATATTCACATACACATACACATACACATACATATACACATACACAAACACATACACATACATATACACAAACACATACTGTACATATACACATACACATACACATACACAAACACATACACATACATATACACAAACACATACACATACTGTACATATACACATACACATACATATACACAAACACATACTGTACATATACACAAACATATACACAAACACATATACACATACACAAACACATACACATACATATACACAAACACATACTGTACATATACACATACACATACACATACATATACACATACACAAACACATACACATACATATACACAAACACATACACATACTGTACATATACACATACACATACACATACATATACACAAACACATACTGTACATATACACATACACATACACATACATATACATATACACATACACAAACACATACACATACATAAACACATACTGTACATATACACATACACATACACATACATATACACATACACAAACACATACACATACATATACACAAACACATACACATACTGTACATATACACATACACATACACATACATATACACAAACACATACTGTACATATACACATACACATACACATACATATACACATACACAAACACATACACATACATATACACAAACACATACACATACTGTACATATACACATACACATACACAAACACATACATAAACACATACATATACATATACATATACACAAACACGTACATATACAAACACATACACATACATATACATATACATATACACATACATATACACATACACAAACACATACACATACATATACACAAACACATACTGTACATATACACAAACACAAACACATACACAAAAACATACACATACATATACACAAACACAAACACATACTGTACATATACATATACACAAACACATACACATACATATACACATACATATACACACATACATATACACATACATATACATATACATATACACAAACACATACATATACATATACATATACACATACACAAACATATACACAAACACATACACATACATATACATATACATATACACAAACACATACATATACACAAACAAATACACAAACACATACACATACACAAACATATACACAAACATATACACAAACACATACACAAACACATACACAAACATATACACAAACACATACATATACATATACACAAACACATATACACACACACACACACACACACACACACACACACACACACACACAGTCGTGGCCAAAAGTTTTGAGAATGACACAAATATTAATTTTCACAAAGTCTGCTGCCTCAGTGTCTTTAGATATTTTTGTCAGATGTTACTATGGAATACTGAAGTATAATTACAAAGCATTTCATAAGTGTCAAAGGCTTTTATTTACAATTATTTGAAGTTCATGCAAAGAGTCAATTTTTGCAGTGTTGACCCTTCTTTTTCAAGACCTTTGCAATCCACCCCTGGCATGCTGTCAATTAACTTCTGGGCCATATCCTGACTGATGGCAGCCCATTCTTGCATAATTAATGCTTGGAGTTTGTCAGAATTTGTGGGTTTTTGTTTGTCCACCCGCCTCTTGAGGATTGACCACACGTTCTCAATGGGATTAAGGTCTGGGGAGTTTCCTGGCCATGGACCCAACATATTGATGTTTTGTCCCCGAGCCACTTAGTTATCACTTTTGCCTTATGACAAAGTACTCCATCATGCTGGAAAAGTCATTGTTTGTCACCTAACTGTTTCTGGATGTTTGGGAGAAGTTTCTCTCGAAGGATGTGTTGGTACTATTCTTTATTCATGGCTGTGTTCTTAGGCAAAATTGTGAGTGAGCTGAGAATCAACCCCACACATGAATGGTCTCAGGATGCTTTACTGTTGGCATGACACAGGACTGATGGTAGCGCTCACCTTGTCTTCTCCAGACAAGCTTTTTTCCGGATGCCCCAAAAAATCGGAAAGGGGATTCATCAGAGAAAAGGACTTTACCCCAGTCCTCAGCAGTCCTGTACCTTTTGCAGAATATCTGTCTGTCCCTGATGTTTTTCCTGGAGAGAAGTGTCTCCTTTGCTGCCCTTCTTGACACCAGGCCATCCTCCAAAAGCCTTTGCCTCACTATACGTGCAGATGCACTCAAACCTGCCTGCTGCCATTCCTGAGCAAGCTCTGTACTGGTGGTGCCCCAATCCCGCAGCTGAATCAACTTTAGGAGACGGTCCTGGCGCTTGCTGGACTTTCTTGGGCACCCTGAAGCCTTCTTCACAACAACTGAACCACTCTACTTGAAGTTCTTGATGATCAAATAAATGGTTGATTTAGGTGCAATCTGACTGGCAGCAATATCCTTGCCTGTGAAGCCCTTTTTGTGCAAAGCAATGATGACGGCACGTGTTTCCTTGCAGGTAACCATGATGGACAGAGGAAGAACAATGATTCCAAGCACCACCCTTTTTTTGAATCTTCCAGTCTGTTATTCAAACTCAATCAGCATGTCGTCTGGTCCTTTTGTGGCAGGGCTGAAATGCAGTGGAAATGTTTTTGGGGGATTCAGTTCATTTGCATGGCAAAGAGGGACTTTGAAATTAATTGCAATTCATCTGATCACTCTTCGTAACATTCTGGAGTATATGCAAATTGCCATCAAACAAACTGAGGCAGCAGACTCTGAAAATTAATATTTGTGTCATTCTCAAAACTTTTGGCCACAACTGTAGACACATACACATTCTTCAGAGCATCAAATTATATCTATAAAGCTTTACTGTGCCTAAAAATGTCCAAAGCGTTCATAAATGATAAACAAGTAGTCGTTAAACCATTACCAGGAACATCATATCTAAAGCAATTTATATGCAAATGTCTGACAAGTGGCAGAGCACAAGGGAATTGGAGAAGAATTAGAGCATGTTCATTGACTCTGACTGACCTCCTTCACTAATATAGACTCTCAGTAATGAGCTACCTTACGCACACGCACACACACACACACACACACACACACACACACACACACACACACACACACACACACACACACACACACACACACACACACACACACACACACACACACACACACACACACACACACACACACACACACACACACACACACACACACACACACACACACACACACAGGTGAGGTTATCCCAGTCCTAACATCAGGGCAGATGCTGGCCAACACTAGATGGCAGCAGAGCGCTGGTCTCCAACACACAGTCCTGTAGGACTGCTGCCTGTGCCTGGGAGTATTGGATCATTGTAATGGGGGAGAACACACACCACAGAGAAAAACAGACATCCACACCAGACCACAGAATAACCTAAAGATGCACAGTATATATTTAAATCCCAACAGGGTTTGTCATTTGCATATAGTTCACATAGTCAGATACTGAACTTCAAAACCACACAGAGAAACTCCCTAAAAGCAAAGGCACATGGGAAATGAAAGAGCATTTTTGCCCAATTAATGTAATACTACAGTCATTAGTAAAGGATAAGGATAAGAAAGGATAAGAAAGGATAAGGATAAGAAAGGATGAGGATAAGAAAGGATAGTGATAAGAAAGGATAAGGATAAGGATAAGAAAGGATAAGAAATGATAAGCCTAAAGCATTAGTTTTTTGATCAGATGAGGAAGTTTTCTGTGGCTTCAATGAGCTCCAATAGAGGAACCATGTTCATGTTATGTTTCTACAATACATGGTCATCATCAGCTCCCAAGTACTACTGCAAGTAGATTCTCCTCCTCATCCTCCTCCTATCATGGCTGCCTATACAAACATGGTGTGAGAGAACATCACTTGGGAGGTTCAGTCTGACAGGCTATCTTAAAGAGAGGAAAGTCATTACAACACTGTTGTGTGTCAGTCTGGACAGGGCTCTAGTCTACCATGCCTGGCCCAGACACGCAGGATCCTCCCAATTTAAACCCACAGAAATGTCCTGAGAAACACACACACACAAAGTATCATGATAGTCTGCACAGACATAGAATAAGAGAGACAACTATGCTTACACATGAGGTTGTTTGTTGGGGTTTGAGTGCCTGAATCTGACCTCATCACTGTACAGATGTAGGATATTCATTTGATCACTCTTTTGTTGCTGAGAATATTCCTGCAAAGCAGTTTTAAAAAGTATTCTTAAATTTGTAATTTCCACTTCGAAATTTCAGATTTGATTTGCCCAAATGAAAAATGTATCAACCCCTACAAAAATATCCATTAATTATAATCCACATAATAATGAACATTTCCTGTTTGCTGCAGGATTATTGTAGCAAATGGTCTCAAATTAAGATTATACATCTGTATAGGTCTAAACCTTGCTCTGTGGGCATCAATTGGAAGATCCTTCTATGTGGATTCAAATGTGAGGATTTACATACAATTATCCTCCCCTTCCCTTCCCTTCCCAGACCTCAGTCCTCTGTCACAGGAGCTGGAGTGACATGTCATTAGATCAGTCACAGAAACAGGGGATTATGGGACATTGTCCTCTATCAGAGCTTTAAACCCAACAAATGATACCCACTCCTCCAGTTTTAAAGTATTTTGCAAGACCAAGGAGCATCAATGGAAAATAATATTTTTCCCATTTCAGTTCTGGCTTTCTGAACTGTGAAAGATAGTGGCAGCTGATTATCTCTGTGACGAGTGTGTAAAACAGGGTTTTAAGATAGAGAGCAGAGAGAAAGGCCTGTCATGAGAAAGCCATGAGAATAAGAGTGGTGGAGAGGTGGTGAGGTGTAAATGAGACAATCAGTCTCCAACTTCCTAACTCTGTGAAAATAGCTTCTCTCTCATCCTCAACTGCCCTACTGCTGTGTTCTGTGGTGCCCTGTGCATCTGAGCCCTTCTTTGTGGTAGAAGATATCAAATCACAGGTTTTGGGCGAGAAAAGCGTCTCCAGGGTCTGCCCAGGCCAGGGTAGAGGGTCCCAGAGCGGAAGATTGCCTGTGATTACTGCCTCTGTTCTGTCAGACTCAGGGATCGTCTGGCCAGCCCTGCTGGAACCCTCCAAGGCTCTATTCATTTAGTGGGGAGAAGTACAGTAGCACAAAGCACTGGGGAGGGAAACCACACATTTAGACTAGTTCACCTTGACATTGCCTGTAGGTTACATCATTTCACACTAAACCAAGAGATTACAATGCCATACCCATCTGAAGCAAGCCTCTCTGCTAGAAATACCCCACACAGGGTGAAAGGGAGATAGCTAGAGAGAGTGAGAGAGAGAGGGAGAGAGAAAGAAAGAAAGAACCTAACCCTAACCTTAACCACACTGCTCACCCTAATGCCTAACCTTAAATTAAGACCAAAAAGCGATTTCTTTGTTTTCATTTAAAATAACAAACACATAATTGCCATTTGTGACTTTGCACATGGCCATCTAGCAGAAATTGCACAATTCTGCCTCCAGGGCAAGATTCATGACAATAAATGCCAAGTTGCGAGAGGGGGAGATAGAGGCAGAGAGAGAGGAGGGGAGAAGGAAAGAGCGAAAGAGAGGGGAGAGAGAGCGAGAGAGCGAGAGAGGGAGAGAGATGGAGATGGAGAGAGAAAGAGATGGAGATAGATAGAGGGAGGGAGGGAGGGAGGGAGGGAGGGAGGGAGGGAGGGAGGGAGGGAGTTTGAAAGAGAGACAGAGAGGGAGAGGATGAGAGAGAGAATCGCCTGGACTGTAACAGTCACTGTCCTAGTTGAAACATTCCCTTCTCAAGAACAGAGCATGTGTGTGCCTGTGTGTGTGTGTGTCTGTGGGTGTGCCTTTGTGTGTGTCTGTGTGTGTGTGTGTGTGCGTGTATGTGCGCGCGTGCGTGTGTGTGTGTGTGTATGTATGCGTGTGTGAGTGTGTGTGTGTGTGTGTGTGTGTGCATGCGTGTGTGTGTGTGCGTGTGTGCATGCATGACTGGGCAATGTCCACATCCTATTAGTGAGAGGCTGGCTGCATGGCGTCAGCAGCACTGACAGGCCCACTGTGACCCAGCCACATGCAGATACATCGCCCACAGGCACCAGGACCAGCCAAAAACACACACTCAACTACTGCACTGGTGAGAGACCTTTGAAGCTGCAACACTTTGTTTCTTTCTGATACCTGGCACATTGTCCAGCTGTAGTAGGTAAAGGCCAAACCCCAAAGCTCAGCTGGCAAGCGAGACTAATCATTCAGTATGTTCACACTGCATCTGGTCAATGATCTAAATCAGCTGACTTCTAGAGCTCTGCAGTCTTTTGGAACCAATTCCAGTCATGAGAGGTGGACTGTGTAATGTTATCAGACCTCACTCTTCTGGGGAAACCACAAGGCTGGTAACATAAACATCATAACAGTAGGGCCAGGAGTTTTTCCTTAGAATGTGGCCTGGCCAGGATAAACTAGCAGTATATCATAGCCCTACCTATGATATGCACATTATAGTTACAGTCATATGAAGGGGGATCAGGCTGGCACTTGTGTGGTGTTGGCGATTCTCCTCAGTCTCCACTTTGGGTTCATTTAAATACAGTGAGCAATGCTGCTTTGGAATGATGCCAGCTGCCTCTGGCCTCCTGTGTGTAGGAATGCACTCCCTGCTTTAACCCTACGCTGCCCTGAGGGAAGGGAGATGTCTCCATCTCTCCTTTTCGGATCTCTCACTTTCTCTCTCTCTTTGGTCTGTTCTCTGTCTTCCACCCAACTCTTTCTCTCTCAGGGCTGTTTAGGTAGGGTAGGGTGATATTAGCTCATCACTAAGCTAAGGACCCTGGGACTAAACACCTCCCTCTGCAACTGGATCCTGGACTTAGTCCCCTCCTGTATTCCCTGTTCACCCACAACTGCATGGCCAAGCACGACTCCAACATCAACATTAAGTTTGCTGATGACACAACAGTGGTAGGCCTGATCACCGACAACGATGAGACAGCCTATAGGGAGGAGGTGCCAGGACAACAACCTCTCCCTCAATGTGAGCAAGACAAAGGAGCTGATCGTGGACTACAGGAAAAGGAAGGCCGAACAGGCCCCCATTAACATTTATGGGGCTGCAGTGGAGCGGGTCCAGAGTTTCAAGTTCCTTAGTGTCCAAATCACCAACAAACTATCATGGTCCAAACATTTACATTTACATTTAAGTCATTTAGCAGACGCTCTTATCCAGAGCGACTTACAAATTGGTGCTTTCACCTTATGACATCCAGTGGAACAGCCACTTTACAATAGTGCATCTAAGTCTTTTAAGGGGGTGAGAAGGATTACTTTATCCTATCCTAGGTATTCCTTAAAGAGGTGGGGTTTCAGGTGTCTCCGGAAGGTGGTGATTGACTCCGCTGTCCTGGCGTCGTGAGGGAGTTTGTTCCACCATTGGGGGGCCAGAGCAGCGAACAGTTTTGACTGGGCTGAGCGGGAACTGTACTTCCTCAGTGGTAGGGAGGCGAGCAGGCCAGAGGTGGATGAACGCAGTGCCCTTGTTTGGGTGTAGGGCCTGATCAGAGCCTGGAGGTACTGAGGTGCCGTTCCCCTCACAGCTCCGTAGGCAAGCACCATGGTCTTGTAGCGGATGCGAGCTTCAACTGGAAGCCAGTGGAGAGAGCGGAGGAGCGGGGTGACGTGAGAGAACTTGGGAAGGTTGAACACCAGACGGGCTGCGGGCTGCTAGTTTATCCTGGCCAGGCCACATTCTAAGGAACACACCAAGACTGTCGTAAAGAGGGCAAGACAATGCCTATTCCCCCTCAGGAGAATGAAAAGATTTGGCATGGGTCCTTAGATCCTCAAAAAGTTCTACAGCTGCACCATCGAGAGCATGGTTGCATCACTGCCTGGTTTGGCAACTGCTCGGCCTCCGACCGCAAGGTGCTACAGAGGGTAGTTTGTACGGCCCAGTAAATCACTGGGGCCAATCTTCCTGACATCCAGGAACTCTATACCAGGCGGTGTCAGAGGAAGGCCCAAAACAATTGTCAAAGATTCAAGTCACCCAAGTCATAGACTGTTCTCTTTGCTACCGCATGGCAAGCGGTACCGGAGTGCCAAGTCTAGGACCAAAAAGCTCCTTAACAGCTTCTACCCCCAAGCCATAAGACTGCTGAACAATTCATCAAATGCCCCCCCACGGTAAGTTGTAGTTGGAGCATGTGACAAATACAATTTGATTTGATTTTTATTAGATTTTAGGCAGGCGAGTCGAAGGTTATGGTCCTTCTGATGTGTGTGAATTACCAGTTGGTCTCTGGGGATTGGAACCCACCCAGCCATGTGTAATTAAAAGAGCATGAAGACAGATCAAGTGCTTTCCTCAACTCCTAATTCAATGTTCCTGGAGGCTGCTAGAGAATCCACTGGGTGCCTTGTCTGTCCAAGAAGCAGAATAGGAAGATACCTCTATTCTAGGGTTAGACAGATTATCTGCAATTCAATGGTGCCATAGTTGGTGTCCCGGAATAAATGTTTTTGCACCTTATTTTGACGCTGCATTCAACAAAAATCTGAAGATTCAAATCCCTTCCTCTTCTCTCTCTCTCTCTCTCTCTCTCTCTCTCTCTATCTCTGTCTCACTCAGAGTTTTGGTGGAGGGTGATGTCAGCTGGTTTAATATGCTTTGCTGAGCTCTCTTAGCACACACACACCACCTCACACGCAGACAGACACGATTTCTCTCTCTTCTCTCTTTTCTCACTCTTCTCTCTTTTCTCTGTCTCTCTCCTTCTCCTTCTCCCTCTTTCTCTCACAGCTTACAGCCCACAGTGGGGCGTCCCCTCTCTCTCTCAAGGAGAGTTTCTGTTTAGGGCGATGCAAGCTAGTTTAATATGCTTTCCTGAACCTGAGTATTTGTATCAGCTGAATAAAGCAGGGTCGAAAATCAAATTCTAACTTCCTCCCTCTTTCTCCACTCTCATCCCAAATTGGATTGTCCTGGGCACACCTACAGTACTTCAGTCACAGTATATTAACAAAACAACACTTACTTCAGTTCACTAAGACTCCAGTACTGCAGAGAGAGCCTGCTGATGAAGGAGTAATCTAGCCTGGAGGTGAGATTCAGTTAAGTTCAGAACACTGATATAACAAAATCACCAAGCAAAACTCCATACCTCCTTCTGCTCTATACATTAACGTATGAGAACTATGAGTCCCCCCAAAGGGATCCACACACAGTGAGTAGGAGATTTACCATGTAGTGTGCGTAGTGTGAGTGACTGCCATGTTGTTCTCTATTAACAGACTGTGACACGATGACTGTGACAAGAAAGTAGGTCCTGAAAACGTATCAAGTGGTTTTTCACTATCCCAGCAGTTCATAACTCACACCAATGTCTTACCACTGGCTATTACTAGTTTACTGGCTCACTACTATTGGTCATTATGCTGTCCTATATTAAAGGTTGTATGCAAACTTGGGAGTGCCGTTGCGTCATCGCTGTCTATTCACTGTGATGAAATCAAATGAGCCTCGTGATTTACTTAAACTCACTTAAAACCTCCTGTTCTCTGTCTCTCACTAGATCTCACATCTAAACTATAGTCTACTAAACCCTATCATAACTCATTTCCCGTTAGAATTTTTTAAATAATAAAGTGTCTTTTACTTGTACTTTTACTGCGAGAAACTGGTCAAATTAAGATCCAACATCTATATTTGAGTGTGAACTTCTACTATTCACATGCATACATAAACATACAGGTTACCACTGTCATGACGTTGGCCTGGGGGTAGGTTTATGACAGTCATAAATACCTCTCCCCCCTTTTTCCTCTCTCTACCCTACTGATGTTACATTTGAAAACCCCTTGGTTAACATAGAGATTATGGGAACATCAGAAGGTGGGGGGAAATGAACTATATTCTGGTAATCCGACCAATTGAACATATGCAGTGGTACTTAATGAATATGATGTCAGTTCGGTTGTCATCTGAGACATTCTCATCAATGATAAGATGACATAAACTCTACAGACTTTACACTTTACACATCAGACTTATCGGATTCACATGGAATTGTTGTTCAATTTAAATGTTTGAATATTAAATTATTCGTGATGGGATGAAATGTGATTTTAGCTTCTAAAATTTGAGAATTGGGTTTTCATGAGTGAATTAGGCCCGACTCAGTGGCCCGCCCACGTGAAGAGTCATAGGTTGTAAACTATGAAACACGCCCCTTTTCTCCCTTCCTATATAAAGCCTTGACAACAATATAACCTCCTGTTCCGAGGATGTGAGGACGACGGTCCGATGTCAGAATGGTTCAGATAATAACTACAGAACGAAGCCAACATCAGCGTGAGCTTTGGTTGCGAATGGTATGAACTTTGAACTCTTATTCACTACAGAAGTGATACCTCCTAGCCGTTGAGTTAGCAACAGCAGCTGCAAACGAGGGTTAGGAAGGAACAGACAGAGTATACCGTCTATCACACAACGACGTTACTACAACGTATCCAATTGACCACCAGAGACATTCTTCAAAGGACAAAGGACTCGGTTTGGCAACACGGCCTTCCATCTACCACTAACCTACTGAAACGCAGCTCAGAGTAAATATTTATTGCATTTTCCTTTTCCAAATGGGCGGTAATTTAGAATGCATAAGATACTGTATTTACGATAGCACAGCTTCACCCTTTGTTCCTCAGTCTTCCCGCTCTTTCACTCAAACCCAGCCCCTTTCCTTTTGTGTTTCCTTTATGACGTAATTTGTAATCAAGTTATGATTAATTATGTGTATGTGTAATTCTGTGTGATTAGTTAGGTATTTAGTAAATTTTGTATTGCTGATTAAACTTGTTAGCCAGGGTTCGTGAAGATAACCAAGAATTTACAACTTTCAGATGAGACTGAATTGTCACGACTTCCACCGAAGTGGGCTCCTCTGCCTGTTCGGGCAGCGCTCGGCGGTCGTCGTCACCGGCCTACTAGCCGCCACCCATCACTTTTTCGTTGTCTGTTTGTTTTGTCTTATTAGTTTCCCCTGTGTCCTGTTGTATGTGCTTAATGGGCTTCCTTATTTAAAGTATGTGTACCCACCCTTGTTTTGTGCGGGATTAAATAAATATTATTTTGTGGTGCCCCGACTCTCTAGTTAATTACATTTACATGATTAGCTCAATCAGGTAATATTAATTACGGATACATTAATTTATAGAATAGCATGTCATATCACTTAATCCGGCATAGCCAAAGACACGACGCCACTATATTGTAAAAGACTGGAGAATTTACTTGTGATTGCATGGCTGATAGGTGCTATTGTTGGACTGTCCACTGTCAATACCATCAGCTCACAGCTGCCATGATTACAGCTAAGTACAGTCCACTGTTGGAGGAATGGAAACATTTTCAGGTTTAAGACCAATCACACATTTTTCTTTGTGTGACACATGGGTCCTGTATAAGGTCCAGTTTATCAACATGTTGAAATGTTGATTTTGATGGGCTCTGTTGTGAGATTAATCAAAATATTTTTTTTGTAACTTGGTACTTTAATGTATTTATATCCACATACATCTCAGGTTATTGTATTTGTCAAGGGGGTCATCCTGTGGATGTATCATCAATCTATATACAGGACACTAATGCAGTGGTTGTTTAAAATAATCAATGTAAAGTATACTGCCTTGGTGATAAACAAACCCCTATACCCCTCAAAATCAAGTCTGGACCTCAAAGCCAGTTTCAATGTGTTTTTTTTTCATTGTGTTTAATCAGGGACTGATTTAGACCTGGGACACCAAGTGCACCAGGTGGGTTCAATTAATTATCAGGTAGAACAGAGAACCAGCAGGCTCCAGACCTTGTAGGGTAAAAATGGAATGCTCCTGCCCTATACGTTACTGGAGGCTGGGCGCTGCCCTTGAGGGAGTGTGGCAGAGTGTGTTTGGTAAATCACAGCATAAAACTGCTGCAGCTGTGATAGCCAAGGCAGGTCACAGACCCCATTACGGCGACAGGCTCCAATCCTGTCCAATTCCAAAAGAGAGGAGCCACAGCTCAGCAGGGGTTAGGAATCTAAAACACAGGAATCTAAATGGTCAGATCTGAGACGGAGAGAGAGAGAGAGAGAGGACGGTGAAGAGATGAGAGATGTATGTGAAATGTTAGATTTATAACATGCAGTAGCCAATGCGTTTCTACATCTGCATTGCTCTTCTGGGTTTTAGGCTGGGTATTGGTAAAGAACTTTGTGACAACTGATGATGTAAAAAGGGCTTTATAAAATACATTTCATTGATTGATTTACATTTCATAAAGTGTGGAGAGGGTGAGTGATAGCTTGGCTTGATGAAGCAGGAAATATATTGTTTTCATGCATTGCATACACACACATCTTGGCTACACACACACACACACACACACACACACACACACACACACACACACACACACACACACACACACACACACACACACACACACACACACACACACACACACACACACGCAGAGCTGACATGTGTGTCTTGGCACACTCAAGCAGGCTTACAAACACATGCGCACACAACCCTTACACACAGACACACACACAACCACACCTACAGCGTGAGACCAGTGACAGCAAGACCACAGGTGAAGGCCTTTCTGATGAAATATAAATGTGTGATGCCATCCCATCTCTGCGCTCCAGTGTCTAGTCTCCAGTCTGCAGCAGCAGCACAGCAGTTCTACTTGGCTGGGTTTAATTACAGATGGAGGGATAATCCAGAGGGAGCAGCCGGGCACGGGGCCGAGGCCGGCAGGGAGTGGGAGCCCGGAACGCCCGGAACGTCGTGTGTCGGAGCGCTGGGAATCGCCCACCTGGAATTCTGTGAGAGAAAAAGAGGGAGCGTTTCGCTGCGGAGTTGGCACGGGAGGTGCATTCCCTGCCTTCGCTCTGAGAGGTGATTGATGGGCCTGTCGTGGAGCTAGACTGAACCCTGGAGGCCTCCTTTAACATCTGAGCCGGCTTACAGACAGGCTGAGCGATGTAGTCCTTTCATACCTAAAGGTCTCTGCCACCTCCATCGCTCCTGCCGCCACCACAATGCAACCAGGCCTATTCCCTCTGAAAAGCCTTGCCACAGACTGACATGTCAGGCAGAAATGTATCAATTCTGTTATGGTGAGAAGCTTCATTTTTCACAGTCGCCTTTTCCGAAGGTTTTCAGATGGTTTCCAGGCTAATTGAGGAGAAATGGATTGTCTCGTGGCTCTGTGGGCGGATGTGCGTGTGTTATAACTAGCCCCCCAGCAACCCAGTGGCCCAGAAATTCCAATTAATAAAGATTAGCCCTCTTTCTGCAGACCTCATTCCTCTTTTAATTAAAAGAAGAAGATACAAAATTGGCCATGGCATGTATCAGAAAATATCCCGAGGAATTCTGACACAAAAGTTATATTCGGCTCCATAGATGAAAGGGCTGGCTAATACATATTTAATGCCAATGGGAAACCATTTGGATTGGTTTTGCATACTGGGAGGATTGGGAATGCAGCTCGGAGAATACTCTGACTGGGACACTGCTCTCGGCTAAATGAGTGGGCAAACTAAGCACTGTGCACTGTGTGTGTTTCCCCGCTGTGCTACACTTTCATCCATTGGGACTGGGTCCTGCTGCGCAATCATGCTCAGTGAAGCTCTTCCCTCGCGGGTGCTTCTCTCCTCCACACACACACACGTACAGACACACACACACACACCTGACTGGAACAACAGGGACAGTCACCTGCTGAAGCTTTCGTCTTAAACACAACCTCAGGACACCTGATAGGCATACAAAACACCACAGAACAAAACATACAAAATGAACACAGCATACAGTGCAATAGGACAGTATTCAGATCCCTTCCTTTTTTCCACATTTTGTTACGTTACAACAACTCTAAAATGGATTCCCAAAATGTTTTTCTTCATCCATTTACACACAATACCTCATAATGACAAAGCGAAAACAGGTTCAACTTGATAAAAAAAAATCTATAAAAATGAAACATCTTATTTACATAATTACAGTATTCAGATCCTTTGTTATGAGACTCGAAATTGAGTTCAGGTGCATCCTTCTTCCATTGATCATCCTTGAGATGTTTCTACAACTTGATTGGAGTCCACCTGTGGAAAATGTAATAGATTGGACATGATTTGGAAAGGCAAACACCTGTCTATATAAGGTCCCACAGTTGACAGTGCATGTCATAGCAAAAACCAAGCATTGAGGTCGAAGACATTGTCCGTAGAGCTCCAAGACAAGATTGTGCCGAGGCACAGATCTGGGGAAGGGTACCAAAAAATGTCTGCAGCATTGAAGGTCCCCAAGAACACAGTGGGTCCATTATTCTGAAATGGAAGAATTTTGGAACCACCAAGACTCTTCCTAGAGCTGGCCGCCCAGCCAAACTGAGCAATCAGGGGAGAAGGGCCTTGGTCAGGGAGATGACTAAGAACCCAATGGTCACTCTGACAGATCTCCAGAGTTCCTCTGTGGAGATGGGAGAACCTTTCAGAAGGACAACCATCTCTGCAGCACTCCATCAACCAGGCCTTTATGGTAGAGTGGCCAGACAGAAGCCACTCCTCAGTAAAAGGCACATGACAGCCAGCTTGGAGTTTGCCAAAAGGTACCTAAAGGACTCTCAGACCATGAGAAACAAGATTCTCTGTTCTAACAAAAGCAAGATTGAACTATTTGGCCTGAATGCCAAGCGTCACATCTGGGGAAAACATTTGCAAAAATGTATTGCAAGGTTTTTGCTTTTTCATGATGGGGTTTTGTGTGTAGATTGATGAGAGAAAAAAAAACGATTTAATCCATTTTAGAATAAGGCTATAATGTAACAAAATGTGGAAAAAGTCAAGAATATTTTCAGAATGCACTGTATCTGGCTTATTGGGCCATGCTACAGCAAAAAATGAATATTAAAAGAACACAATTAATTTACTGGCTGGCTCACTGTTTCAGATGAAATCTCATTAGGCTAAATGAACATGTAGCAGAGCAAACAAACATGTTGTTTTCTTCTGTTTCTCTATTTGTGCCAGAGATTCAGCTGGAGGGATAGTCTATAGCGGCTCACAGATTCAGCTGGAGGGCTAGTCTATAGCGGCTCACAGATTCAGCTGGAGGGCTAGTCTATAGCGGCTCACAGACGCCACTGGAGCAAGTTACCTCAGGATGCGAATGTAGTCTGGACAGGCTGGCGCTCTGAGTCACACGGCTAGGAGACACAAACACGCACAGAGGTCATTCAGTTTACTGAAAGCATGAAAACATGTTCTATGGAGATTCCTCTGAGCTGACGCAGGCCTAAAAGGCTCTGTCCTGGAATTGTTCAGGCTAGTACTTTGTTGCTCCCCCTGATCCTAGATCTGTCCATGTTGGCCACACCTAAAGGTATGGGTCCAGACCAGCCACCAGGGCATACACACAGCATAGTCCAACACAATCAATTTGAATTTAATAACTTTTTGACTGCTTCCCTTTTGATTTTAACAAAACTTTCCATACATGTTTGCCCATGGTAGAAGTGGTCGGAAAGTGACTTTTTGGACCTGAATGCCAAAACATTCAGGAGATAGAGGTGCTTAAAGTTGATACATTTTGCATACCCCGACATACCATATTTTTTGTTTCACCGGGCCGCCAATTCCAAATATTTTGAGAACATCATTTGAAGAGTCACCTGAAGCGTTAGATCAGGTATTCCCAAACTGGGGTACGTGTAACGCGTACCCCAGTTATTAGAGGGCAAAGTATTGATACGTTTTTTAAAATTGAGAGACAAGTTTAAAGTTTTTTTTACTGACCATAATTTCTTACTGACCGCTTGCATGATGATGAGTTTCTCACACGACTGGTCTATCTGGGTGATGTTTATTCTCACCTGAATGATCTGAATCTAGGATTACAGGGACTACAACTATATCCAATGTGCGGGACAAAACTGAGGCTATGATTAAGAAGTTGGAGCTCGTCTCTGTCTGCATTAACAAGGACAACACACAGGTCTTTCCATCATTGTATGATTTTTTGTGTGCAAATAAACTCAATCTTACGGACAATGTCAAATGGGATATAGCGAAGCACCTGAGTGAGTTGGGTGCGCAATTACGCATGTACCTCCCGAAATGGATGACAAACAACTGGATTAGTTATCCCTTTCATGCCCTGCCTCCAGTTCACTTACCGATATCTGAACAAGAGAGCCTCATTGAAATTGCAACAAGCAGTTCTGTGAAAATTTCATCAGAAGCCACTGACAGATTTCTGGATTGGGCTGCGCGAGTAAACTGCCTGCTACTCAGGCCCAGAAGCTAATATATGCATATTATTAGTAGATTTTGATAGAAAACACTCTGAAGTTTCAAAAACTGTGAATGATGTCTGTGAGTATAACAAAACTCATATGGCAGGCGAAAACCTGATAAAAATCCAACCAGGAAGTGGGAAATCTGAGGTTAGTAGGTTTTTAAGTCTTTGCCTATTTAATTTACAGTGTAAATGGGGTCATATTGCACTTCCTAAAAAAAACTTCACGGAAAAGGCATAATCTGAGAACGGCGCTCAGAACCCAAAACAGCCAGAGGAATAGCCGCCATTTTGGAATCAACAATGTTAAGAAACAACACCATAAATATTCACTTACTTTTGATGATCTTCATCAGAAGGCTCTCCCAGGAATCCCAGATCGACAAAAAATGACTGATTTGTTCCATAAAGTTACACAATTTATGTCCAAATAGCCACTTGTTGTTAGCGTGTTCAGCCCAGTAATCCATCTTCATGAGGCGCAAGCATTTCATCCAGACAAAAACTTGAAAAGTTCAATTACAGTCCTTTAGAAACATGTCAAACGATGTATGGAATCAATCGTTAAGATGTTTTTAACATAAAACATCTATAATGTTCCAACCGGGGAATTCCTTTGTCTTCAGAAAATGCACTGGAACGCGAGGTAACTCTGTCGGGATCGCATGTCATGAGACCATAGCTCTCTGCCAGACCATGGACTCAAAGAGGTCTCATGAGCCCCTCCTTTATAGTAGAATCCTCATTCAAGTTTCAAAAGACGGTGGACATCTAGTGGAAGCCCTAGGAAGTGCAACCTCATCCATATTTCAATGTGTACTCGGTAGGCCAAGCTTTGAAAAACTACAAACCTCAGATTTCCCACTTCCTAGTTGGATTTTTCTCAGGTTTCCGCCTGCCATATGAGTTCTGTTATACTCACAGACATCATTCAAACAGTTTAAGAAACTTCAGAGTGTTTTCTATCCAATACTAAAAATAATATGCATGTATTAGCATCTGGGACAGAGTAGGAGGCAGTTCACTCTGGGCACGCTATTTATCCAAAAGTGAAAATGCTGCCCCCTATCCCAAAAAGGTTTTAAGGAGAAGTATATCTTAAATTCTATGCATAACACTTGTATCTTTTATCAAAGTTTATGATGAGTATTTCTGTAAATTGATGTGGCTCTCTGCAAATTCACCGGATGTTTTCGAGGCACAACATTACTGAACATAACGCGCCAATGTAAACTGAGATTTCTGGATATAAATATGAACTTTATCGAATAAAACATACATGTATTGTGTAACATTAAGTCCTATGAGCCATCTGATGAAGATCATCAAAGGTTAGTGATTAATATTATCTCTATTTCTGCTTTTTGTGACTCCTCTCTTTGGCTGGAAAATGGCTGTATGTTTTTCTGTGACTAGGCGCTGACCTAACATAATCATATGTTGTGCTTTCACTGTAAAACCTTTTTGAAATCGGACACAATGGCTAGATTAACAAGAAGTTAACCTCATAGTCCACCAATACCGTATGCGGGTTTGTGACTAGGGCTCAAGCTCATTAGCATAACGCACAATGCGAAAAAATATTCCTAAAAATATTTAACCTCCACACATTAACAAGAAAAATAGCTCAAATGAAAGATAAACAAGTTGTTTATCTACCCAGCAAGTCAGATTTCTAAAATGTTTTACGGCGAAAACATAGCACATATTTATGTCCAACCACCACGGCAGACATACCTCATTAGCATAGCCAAGTAGGAAAAAATATGCAATCAACAAACGCAGGATTAAAAGAAAAATCATTTCACTAACCTTTTGAAATCTTCATCAGATGACAGTAATATAACATGTTACACAGTACATTCATTTTTTTTTCAATAATCTGCAATATATATCCATAAATCTCTGTTTACAATTATGCATCGTTCAAAAAATGCTACTGCAATGTCAGGAGAAATGAAATAGCTCCGGCCGATAACGTCAGCTAACAAGGAATACACATCATAAACTTTGACTAAATATGCATGTTTTACATATGTCTAGCAAGATACACTTCTTCTAAATGCAATCGCTGTGTTACATTTATTTTTAACGTTACATTTTGCGTTCACTAGGCTATAATAGGGAGTCGGCGCTCCCATTTAGCATAATGACTCCTCTATCTTGGAGTCGACAGAAACCCAAAATTAACACATAAATATTCCCTTACCTTTGCTGTTCTTCCATCAGAAGACCTGGAAGGGTTAATACTCACCAAATTAGCGTTCAGTTTTCAAGTCTGTGTCTTTCGGTTCTCAAACTAGCCACATTTCGGTCGAAATGTAGGCAAATTTCAAGTGGATGCGCACCAAAACGTCGAAAGTATATATTATATGTCGAGTAAACTTGTCAAACTATGTTCATAATTAAGCCTTAACATGTTATAAAGGTCTACAGCAATCGTGAGGGCGAACAGACACACACACGTTGTTCAATCGATCCTGAGGAAAAGAGAGAAAAACTGCAGAGCGCGCATAGGGTACACTTGTTTTTGGCGTGACCGAGACCTTTCGGCACACAAGTAATCCTTCTCACCCCCCTCCCCCCCCCTTAAAAGACTTAGATGCACTACTGTTCCACTGGATGTCATAAGGTGAAAGCACCAATTTGTAAGTCGCTCTGGATAAGAGCGTCTGCTAAATGACTTAAATGTAAATGTAAATGTAAATGTAGAGACTTTGGGAGAATGCATGCCCTGACACTTCTGCTTTACATAGAGACAAAATTTAAACGGTTTTAGAAGCTTTAGAGTGTTTTCTATTCGATAATATTTTTTATATGCATATATTAGCAACTTTTGACAAAAATTTATCATGTTTTATATGGGTACCGAATTCCTCCAGAAGGGGCAGTAATCAGGGGTAGACTTAAGAGGTTTTAAGCTTTAATTTGGTGTCTTGCACTTGTGAATGTATGAAAGTTAAATATTTCTAAAACATATTTTTGAATTTCGCGCTCTGCCATTTCAGCGGATGTTGTCGAGGGGTTCAGACACTGATGCCCTATGCAACCACGTACCTATGTGAGAGTGGATTCTCGGCCCTCACTAGCATGAAAACTAAATACAGGCACAGACTGTGTGTGGAAAATGATTTAAGACTGAGACTCTCTCCAACACAACCCAACATTGCAGAGTTATGTGCATCCTTTCAAGCACACCCTTCTCATTAACCTGTGGTTAGTTATTTACAATTTACAAAAGTTTTATATGTAAGATGGCTAAATTATTGATTATTATTATTTGTGCCCTGGTCCTATAAGAGCTCTTTGTTACTTCCCACGAGTCGGGTTGTGACAAAAACTCACACTCATTTTTATGTTTAATAAATGTATTGTATAGTGTGTGTGTGGCAAAAAACAACATTTGAGAGTGCGCTGATCCTGGTGCTAGAGGGGGTATCCAGCTGTAAGTTGAATGTTTGAAGGGGTATGGGACTATAAAAAGCTTGGGAAGCACTGCGTTAGAGGAATGGGAGACAGAGGAATACAGCAGTGCTGAGGCAGAGGGCTCGTAATGAGGACTACTGGCTACTATTCGGAACTTTGTGTATTGAGCTTTCTGGCGACCAGAGCTGCTGAGGCATCACTCAAGTGGTGATACACAGAGAGGAAGAGGAGAAGTCCAGTGGCTATAAGATTTAGCCTGGTTCCCAGACTTGCCCTTTACAAGATCATCAGCAGACTTCATCACCATCATCTACCATCCTCTTTCTAGCTCCCTTCGCTCAAGCCATGAACTGACCATGTCTATTTTCAGAGGATGCAGCTTTCAAAGACTTGGCCTCAAATGGTTGACCTGTCATGTAATTTGACCTGTCATGTAATTTATTTATTTTTTGCTCTTTCAGTGCTTTGAGATTCTATGAAAAGCGCTATAGACATGTAATGAATGATTATTATTATTATTATTATACCATGAGACCTCTATGTCTTCGTCACTCGAAAAGATAAACGGTTGAGTTTTATTTTAATAAAAGCTTACAAACAGGGTTGTCAAACTATTTTATAATTTCTTGAACACCTTTAACTCAATGATCTAAAACATGTAAACTCACATTTCGTTTCATATTCGCATATGTTGTAGCTTATTTTGTAAGCCTATTTTTACGTCATCTGAGGTTTGTGTTGTGCCTGCCATCGGTTAAAACAACATGCAGGGTGGATGTCATTTCAATCATAGAATTATAATTAATATAATGGACCTGTTCCTTCAGACCACAGCAATTTAACCTCTAATTATTACCATAAAGATGGCCACCAAGGGCCTCCCGGGTGGCGCAGTGCTTAAGGGCGCTGTACTGCAGTGCCAGCTGTGCCACCAGAGACTCTGGGTTCGCGCCCAGGCTCTGTCGCATCCAGCCGCGACCGGGAGGTCTGTGGGGCGATGCAAAATTGGCCCAGCGTCGTCCGGGTTAGGGAGGGTTTGGCTGGAAGGGATATCCTTGTCTCATCGCGCGGGCTGGGCGCAGTACACGCTAACCAGGTCACCAGGTGCACGGTGTTTCCTCCGACACATTGGTGCTGCTGGCTTTCTGGTTGGATGCGCGCAGTGTTAAGAAGCAGTGCGGCTTGGTTGGGTTGTGTATCGGAGGACGCATGACTTTCAACATTTGTCTCTCCATACGGGAGTTGTAGCGATGAGACAAGATAGTAGCTACTAACAATTGGATACCACGAAATTGGGGAGAAAAAAGGGGTAAAATTCAACGAAAAAAAAAAGAAAAAGATGGCCGCCAGTCCACCCACCGCCGAATGTCAGCTTAAATGGTCACATCTAGGTGCACGGTGTTTCCTCCGACACATTGGTGCTGCTGGCTTCCTGGTTGGATGCGCGCAGTGTTAAGAAGCAGTGCGGCTTGGTTGGGTTGTGTATCGGAGGACGCATGACTTTCAACATTTGTCTCTCCCGACCCCATACAGGAGTTGTAGCGATGAGACAAGATAGTAGCTACTAACAATTGGATACCACGAAATTGGGGAGAAAAAAGGGGTCATTCAACGAATAAAATAAAAAAAGATGGCCGCCAGTCCACCCACCGCCGAATGTCAGCTTAAATGGTCACATCTATTCTATTCTCTATATTTCTATGATTTTAATAGGTTTCCTATGGAGGATTAACATTATAATTTAAAACAACATATATTCCTATTCAAGTCAACATTCTCTGATGTGTGGACCTACAGCCAACTTTGTGATACCATTTGAAAGTTTATATTTTTAATGTATTCCTATTTTAGTTCCTATTTTATTGTATTCCTATTTATCAGCCAAAACATGACACCCACCCTGCATTCTTGCGGAGTTTACACGTTTTTATAGAATTTAGGTTTATGGTAAAACAAATAAATGTTTTATTAACTGCAGTGGGCTAAATCAGGGTCACACAGTGTTTATTGTTAGTCTTAAACAAATCTACTTTGAAACAAAAGTTTACACCTCACACACATGGTTATGGGCTTAATAAAAATATATAGAGTTGAAAAGTATTCCATTTTGAGTTTGCATCCCAATATTACACAACTGAACCAAAATATGACTGCAACATGTAAAGTGTTGGTCCCATGTTTCATGAGCTGAAAAAGAAGATCCCAGAAATGTTCCATATGCACAAAAAGCTTATTTCTCTCAAATTGTGTATACACATTTGTTTATGTCCCTGTTAGTGAGCATTTCTCATTTGCCAAGATAATCCCTCCACCTGATAGGTGTGGCATATCAAGAAGCTAATTGAACAGCATGATCATTACACAGGTGCACCTTGTGCTGGGGGACAATGAAAGGCCACTCTAAAATGTGCAGTTTTGTCACACAACACAATGCCACAGATGTCTCAAGTTTTGAGGGAGCGTGCAATTGGAATGCTGACAGCAATAATCTCCAGCAGAGCTGTTGCCAGAGAATTTAATGTTCATTTCTCTACCATAAGCCACCTCCAACGTCGTTTTAGAGAATTTGGCATTACGTCCAATTGGGCTAAAAACAACACGCCAGCCCAGGACCTCCACATCTGGTATCTTCACCTGTCTGAGACCAGCCACCCGCACAGCTGATGAAACGGAGGATTATTTCTGTAATAAAGCCCTTCCGTGTGGAAAAAATCATTCTGATTGGCTGGGCCTGGCTCCCAGTTGGCTGGGCCTGGGAGGGCATAGGCCCACCCACCTGCGCCCGCTGCCCAGTCTTGTGAAATCCATAGATTAGGGCCTAATGAATTTATTTCAGTTGACTGATTTCCGTACATAAAATCTTGAAATTGGTGCATGTTGCATTTATATTTTTGTTCAGTATACATCACAGAAGACTGAAATATAACAAAACCGTTTGACATAGAAACACCTGATTTTCAGCAGGTTAAAAAAAAAAATGTTTATTAATATTAATAACATTCCACCCATGAGGCCACTAGAGGGCGATTTGGTCTTTTGACTGCAGAAAATTGCAAACATTTGTTTTTGCAAGAATGATAAAATACTGTAGTTTGACAACCCTGTTTGTAAGCTTTTACATGATATCAATCTCAACTGTTCATCTTTCCAGTGATGTAGACATGGATGTCTCATGATATGGTGGGGTATGCAAAATAGGTCAACTTTGAGCACCTCTATCCACCGAATGTTTTGGCATTCAGGTCCAAAAAGTCACTTTCTGAGCCCTTCTACAACGGGCAAATATGGATGAAAGGTTTGGTTCAAATCAAAATGGGTGCTGTCAAAAAGCGACTGAATTCTAATGGATTTACCCTCCAGCAAAATCCAGCACAGTCCACCCCAACACAGCACAGCAGAGCATAGCACCTATGGGGAGGAATCGAACAGAGAGACACTTGCTCAATGAAGGAGAAGCATAGCAGGAGGATGGTTGTCATGGCGTTGTGTGTGAGGCTGGTGTGTGTGTGTGTGTTCGAGTGTTAAAAACAGCTGAGGAAGTGGTGATATCAAATGTTGGTTATCTATAGCAGTGCTTCCCAAACTGTGGGGCACGTGAGGGTTGGCACAGGGGAAACGGGGTGGGGTGGGGGGGGGTCAACTAGCCCATGTCAGCTAATGTTTTTTCTGCCCATTGTACCGTTTGAGTCACTGAAATATCACATGAATACACATTAGACACGGTAAAATGTATAGAATTGCAAGAAAATGGGCTTTAAAACTGCAACCCATGAAAAATTGTGTAGAATTGTAGGAAATAAGCTTCAAACCTGCAAAAGGTTCTCTCTGCCAAGAAGACGGGTGCTAACAGTATGATGTTCCCCAAAGCTGGAAGGGGGGCCTGAGTGAACCCCTGATCCATAGCATGGTTATCGATAGCATGCCAGCACACAGACAAACTCTCACAAACCTGTTCCAAATCCACGCAATCACCTTTCTATTCCTGAATGATGTTGTTTTTATCATCCTCACACCAGTGTATCAAAAGAGAACCATACTGTGTATAATACAGTCGATTAAAAACAGATGGATTCCCATCAGATGAACGTTCATTGCCTGTCCTCTTATGCCCGGACATGATGCACCTGCATGGGGCTTCTCTGGCCGTCTCTTCCCCTCCCCACCCCTGGGAATGTTGGGAAAGAGGACTTGGACGTGATCTGTAAAGCCAGGGGATAACATCTGTGGAATAATGGTTGGATGTGTGTGACTGAAACGAGAGCAAACGGTGCTAACTAACCCTTGGAGAGCTTAGCTAACTCCATTTCAAACACTGAGTGGTCTACAGGGATCCTTTTGTTGTCTTTCAGGTGATGAAACTGAAACTAAAATGATCTGTTTCAATAAATTAGAGGATGTGTTTCTCTGTTTGATTAAAAGTGGGGAAACAAGATGTTTTCTCAGAGTACACATCATTGTTCCATTGACACTGGCCTTTGGCTGTTTGTCTGAACAGAGACAATAGGGGAATCAAGAGCTCTGTGAATTAGTCGTCTAGGAATGCTGCATAAGAGATGAAGATAATGCTAAGCATTGGAGAAGATACCTAGCATTGAGGGTGTGAAAAGTTTAAAAAACAATGCATAGTTGTGGCTGCCGTTCACTAGAGGAATGGTGGATTGGACTGAGACCTAATTCCCATCTTGAATTTGCAAAAGGAGACCCAGTATTTGCTTTTAATTATTCAAGAATAGAAAGTCATTAAGACTGTAAATATTATGACCTCATTTAGGATTCATTAATGTGAAGAGCTGGATGTGAATGACAGGAACAGACAGATATGAAAAGAGGAATAATATTCCTTCTGTCTGCAGCATCAGAGGCACCACAGCTGCTCTGAGCAACAACAATAAACCACAACAAAACATGCAATATGTATTTTCCCCCTTTGAATTCAAGTATGTTTCACCTTTTAGGAGTTGAAAGGGAGTGTATTGCATTAATCTTTGGTCTTCTAGAATAGCCAGACAAAATCCAAAACATCCCAAAGGAACAATTACAATAACAAACAATATGCTTGCACTGTTGAGAAAAGGGACAAACCACTTCTGCAGTGTGTGTGTATCAAATCAAATCCAAGTTTATTTGTCTCGTGCGCCGAATACAACAGGTGTAAACCTTACAGTGAAATGCTTACTTACAGGCTCTGTAAGTCGGGCCAATTGAGGTTGTATGTACATGACTGTATAGTTAAAGTGACTATGCATACAAGACAAACAGCAAGTAGCAGCAGCGTAAAAGAGGGGTTGGGGGGGGGCATACAATGCAAATAGTCCGGGTAACCATCAGGAGTCTTATGGTTTGGGGGCAAAAACTGTTGAGAAGCCTTTTTGTCCTAGACATGCCATGCAGTAATGACTGTGTGTCATGTGTGTGTGTTGTGTGTGTGGGGGGGAGGGGGGTGTGTGCATGCAATGTATGTGTATGTGTGTGTGTGTGTGTGTGTGTGTGTGTGTGTGTGTGTGTGTGTGTGTGTGTGTGTGTGTGCATGCTTGCGTGTGTATGTGTATGTATGCCAAAACATTAGCAATCTCGCTGATTGTATGTGTCTGGGTAGTAATGAGCCACAGTGGTGCAGTAGTGGTAAAGCAGCCTTGCTGGCACTGAGGGGCCCTGTCTTATATGCTAGCTCTGGTCTGGACTGAGGGACCACAGAGAGAGACTGTCTTATATGCTAGCTCTGGTCTGGACTGAGGGACCACAGAGGAATACTGTCTTATATGCTAGCTCTGGTCTGGACTGAGGGACCACAGAGAGAGACTGTCTTATATGCTAGCTCTGGTCTGGACTGAGGGACCACAGAGAGAGACTGTCTTATATGCTAGCTCTGGTCTGGACTGAGGGACCACAGAGGAATACTGTCTTATATGCTAGCTCTGGTCTGGACTGAGGGACCACAGAGAGAGACTGTCTTATATGCTAGCTCTGGTCTGGACTCAGGGACCACAGAGAGAGACTGTCTTATATGCTAGCTCTGGTCTGGACTGAGGGACCACAGAGAGAGACTGTCTTATATGCTAGCTCTGGTCTGGACTGAGGGACCACAGAGGAATACTGTCTTATATGCTAGCTCTGGTCTGGACTGAGGGACCACAGAGGAATACTGTCTTATATGCTAGCTCTGGTCTGGACTGAGGGACCACAGAGGGACACGGTCTTATATGCTAGCTCTGGTCTGGACTGAGGGACCACAGAGGGAGACTACTGATGGACACAGCAGGAACAGCTGCTACCTGACAACACCATCAGTCATGACCACAGATCCTGGCTCAGAACACACCTACGCACACACATGCCCACACACACAGGCAAGCTTACACACCTCATGACTCAATGCACTGACGGATGGACATGTATTATGGAAAATGACTGACAGCTGATGTACAGGAGTCTTGTCCATTCACTAACACACATGAAAGATTAGAGTGGTGGATCACCAAGCGGTGATGACGGACAACAACCTAACCTACTGTAAATTATGATTCATATCTAACAGATGATTCATATCTAATAGATGCTTCATATCTAACAGATGCTTCATATCTAACAGATTATTCATATCTAACAGATGCTTCATATCCAACAGATGCTTCATATCTAATAGATGCTTCATATCTAACAGATGATTCATATCTAACAGATGATTCATATCTAATAGATTCTTCATATCTAACAGATGATTCATATCTAATAGATGATTCATATCTAATAGATGCTTCATATCTAACAGATGCTTCATATATAATAGATGATTCATATCTAACAGATGATTCATATCCAACAGATGCTTCATATCCAACAGATGCTTCATATCCAACAGATGCTTCATATCTAACAGATGATTCATATCTAACATTACTGAGAATATAACAACCAATAGACGACTGAGTGAATAGAGACCCTCCAAGACTCTATCCTCAACCAGACACCAGTAATAAAGAGATCAGACTGATGGCCATGCTACAGTACCATGCTGTAGTCATTTGTCATGCCAATATCACCAGTCACTGCATGGCTTCCTAATGTGTCCAACATGTTGGCTTCATGGCTGGCTGAACAATGATTAATACTCAACCCTAGCTGATGACTGGCTGAATAATGGGAATAATTGTTTTGAGTGGTAGCCAATTATTGGTCGGTTAAGATGTCAGTCAGTCAGTCAGTCACAGTGTCAGTTAGTTCACACAGCCAGTTCCATTGATATGGAAGGCCCATGTCTGTCTGAGCGTGAGGCCTTGGATGAAAATTTCAAATGTCAATGCAGACGTCTGGTATAACTAAACTCTGCCGACAGACAGGGAAGCCAGGACTAGAGGGTGGGACAGGAGACATAGAGGAAGAGGTGGAGGAAGAAAGAGGTAAGAGGGATTAGTGGGAGGCAGAGAGAGGAGGAGGGGGAGGGAGGGAGGAGGAATGATGAGTGGGAGGGAGAGAGAGGGGGAGGGGGAGGGAGGAAGAATGATGAGTGGGAGGGAAGAGAGGACGAGAGCCTGTCTTCACCCATGGCTCATATCTTAAAACCCTTCTCCTGCTGTCCTAAAATAAAACATAATTTTATCCACCTCTCCTAAATCTGGCAGCCACGCCCTCTCTCCCAGACAAGTGGTCTAATGTAATGGCACCTCCCCTAGGGCTGATGCAACCCTCTGCTTTCTGTCAGAGGCTAACAGAATAACCTACGGCTGATACCTCTATCAAAGCTCTTGAATAAAGACTGTTCTGTGGATAGTATTTCAGCTGAGCCAAAGTATACAGAGCCTAGTATCCTTCTAGACTTAGACCGACTGAGTAAAATATACATGGCATTTTGAAGACACTTCTTTCAAAGTGACTAAAAGTCATGCACGCATTTTAGGTATGGGTGTCTCTGGGAATCAAACCCACAACCCTGGTAGTGTCAGTGCCATGCTCTACCAACTGAGCCATACAGCCATAAAGGAGAAGGAGGTATAGAGAAGACAAAGCTTTGTCTCATCTCACACCCCAGAGAGTAGACCTAGGGGTCACAAACATAAATGCTATGGAGTAATCTAAGGTTGATCATTAATAATGTTACCGGACATTCCTGGGCTTAGATAAGTGTGAGGAGGTGGTTCTGGTTATAACCAATCCAGATGTTTCCTCTCTCCAACCAGGCTACAAGGCTGTCAGCTCTGCTCTCTAGTCACCTTTCACACAACCAGTGCTTGATTTTGGCAGGAGCTCACCGGCAGCTGAGTACTAGCACCACAAATGTTCTACTGCTTGAGCTCCTGCTTAAATCAATGTTCTACTGCTTGAGCTACTGCTTAAATCAATGTTCTACTGCTTGAGCTCCTGCCTAAATCAATGTTCTACTGCTTGAGCTCCTGCTTAAATCAATGTTCTACTGCTTGAGCTCCTGCTTAAATCAATGTTCTACTGCTTGAGCTCCTGCTTAAATCAATGTTCTACTGCTTGAGCTCCTTCCTAAATCAATGTTCTACTGCTTGAGCTCCTTCCTAAATCAATGTTCTACTGCTTGAGCTCCTGCCTAAATCAATGTTCTACTGCTTGAGCTCCTGCCTAAATCAATGTTCTACTGCTTGAGTTCCTGCCTAAATCAATGTTCTACTGCTTGAGAATATTCGCTCAAAAGTATTGTGGAGCTCCTGCATTTAAATATAAACAGAACCGCCATCCAAAATGAGTACCACCACCTATTTCAGTTAATGTGATTCTATACACAGTGCATGGACAACATCACTCTAATAAAATGCTCCTGTATTTTATGTTGATTCAAATGCTTTTGCCTTTTTTCTCTCCTTAAAGTTTTCCTCTGCAAAATGAGAGCATGGGTATGTGTACATCTGACCTAAGATCAGTTAGAACAGACACTTCTCCACAGAGGTGAGTTGAGGTCTGTCTTCCAGCACTGTTCCTAGGAAAGTATGAGCCGCATCATCACCATGGTAATTAAAACTTGTTCCATTCCTCAGCCATGCAGCGTTGCAAGCTAAAGAGCATTCACTTGAGCAGAAAATGGAAGATTAAAAGGGAAATCATTATGCTCATAAATAAATAATATGCCTTGACTCTGGGAGAGAGATATGGTGTGTGTGTGTGTGTGTGTGTGTGTGTGAGCGTGCGTGTGCTTAAGCTGAGTGTACTCCAGGGAGTCGGGCTGTGTTATTGCTGTAAGTCATCTCATGTGGAATTGAATATTAATGAAGCTCTCCGTTGCCCCCAATACAAAGCAAGACACATCTAAACAGACTCAAACTCAGTCCGTTATATTTACGAACCTAAAAATATAACACATTGCTGTAATACATTAATGAGAACCAGCATTTGGCATTTACTACAGAGATATTCAGCCCCTATTATTGTTGTACCATACTGTACACTGATTCAGTCCATAATAATACATTAATAAAACCAAACATAACTGCAATGCTGTAGGACACAGATAGTGAGCAGCATTTACCACACACACAATTTACGCCTTGGAGATAAGGCATTGAGCTGAATACGTGGTCTTTTGTACAGGCTTGAATGACTGTTTCTGAGGGCCATCCAGCCTTTCTCCACATTCAATACAGCCACACTGAATGGCCCCGCAATTACCCGGAAATAACCTTCTTGATTGATATATCAATTAGACAATGCCATTCTCATGTGTTATCTAGTCCTTGCACTTTTCCTCCCTACATCCCTCTTCCCTTTATCTCCCCCCTCCATCTCTCAAAAGCCACTCAGGGTGTCTTTTCACAGCTTCTTTTAGAGCATCTGCATGTCTCTCATTGTCTTGACTCCCTCTTTCATTCCTCCTCTTTTTCCCTCTCTCCTTTATTGATTCCTATCTGTTTAATCAGAGTACCAGACACAGACATGACATAAGGAAAGTGTAAAGGAGCCATGTGGATCCACAAGCTGATGTCTGCCTGTCATCCAGAGCATAGTACAAAGATCTTCGGTGGTCCAACATAACTCACAAACGTATGTGTAGAGCCCAACCAGGTTCATGGAGGTAAGCAGCCAGGGAGACAAACAAAGACAGTGAGAATAGAACAGAAAAAGTCTATTGGCGGCTCTTACCTGAGGATGGAGGAGACGAAGAATCCACAGAGGTAGGATCCACGGACAATGCAGAGAGAGAGAGAGAGAGAGAGAGAGCGAGAGAGAGAGAGAGAGAGAGAGAGAGAGAGAGAGAGAGAGAGAAACAGAGAAACAGAGAAACAGAGAGAAAGAGACAGAGAGAGAGAGAGACAGAGAGAGAGAGAGAGAGAGAGAGAGAGAGAGAGAGAGAGAGAGAGAAACAGAGAGAGAGAGAGAGAGAGAGAGAGAGAGAGGTTATTTTATGTATTCACTGTGGCACTGAATTGACTTTCCTTGAAATCATTTACCAGTTTACATTTCCATTAAGACAATTAACAAATCATTATCATTAAAGTGCACAATTAAGACAGTGTTTTGGCATCTCTGATGCTCACTGCAGAGTATAACCAGCTAATGGTGCATGTGATTGCTAATTGATTTAAGTTAATTCCAGCAATTACTCTGATGTAAGGTGTGTTACAAGCAGAGCAGTGTGTTTGTGTGTGTGTGTGTCCAAACAGATCAGTTGTGCTGCAAATCTGTGTTTATAAACAAACAATTGGCAAACAAACAGCGTACCACCATAACACTGTACATCTGTAGCAACTGGGTCATTGAACAGCTTTCACATTTCTTCTTCTTAGCGTTGTGTAGATCACTCTAACCCATTTAACACACTGGGTGGTTCGAGTACAGTTATATGAGTCAGAGAGAACAAGCCATGTTCTGTTAAATACTTCATGACACATGTCTGTCTTTACTTTGGAAAATAAACACCACATACACTGTCTGACACACACACTCTGTCTGACACACACAATCTGTCTGACACACACTGTCTGATACACACACTCTGATACACACACACTGTCTGATACACACTCTCTCTGATACACACTCTCTCTGATACACACTCTGTCTGATACACACACACTGTCTGATACTCACTCTCTCTGATACACACTCTGTCCGATACACACACTCTGTCCGATACACACACTCTGTCCGATACACACACTCTGTCCGATACACACTCTGTCCGATACACACTCTGTCCGATACACACTCAGTCTGATACACACTCAGTCTGATACACACTCAGTCTGATACACACTCTGTCTGATACACACTCTGTCTGATACACACTCTGTCTGATACACACTCTGTCTGATACACACTCAGTCTGATACACACTCTGTCTGATACACACACAATCTGTATACTTGTACAACCCCACAACAGATCTCTCTCTCTCTCAGCTACAAGAGAGAATACACAATGAGGAAAACAGAATAAGCCATTCTGGTGCTGTCATTGTATAGAGACTCCTATAAATCCTCCTCTGAATGGGGGCCCTGGAGGCCCTCACAACCAGAGAACAGAGAATACATTCAGCAGCATTAACATACAGGATCAAGTGCTGGGGTCAACTGTTTCAGCTTGTTCATCCAACGAGGGTGCTCAGACCTGTCAGCCCAGCCGCCGAGTTAAAGTCTGACCCAGCCCAACGCCCCAGATACGACAGGGAGCCAGTGAGCACCCTGGGTAATGCACAGGACTCACACCGTCCATCCATCCGTCATTATAATAATATTCCTATTTAAATGCATGGACTCACTGCTACTTTGCTGCCGCAAGCCTCTTGTGTGGAGTGGGGTTCCTATTTAGACAGATGTGCAGATTCTTCTGCATAAATTCAGCACAGGTCACAATGTCACTGGTCTGTGAGGGGTTTTGAGGGTAATTTAGTTCACATGTGTAAGTAGATGTGCTGGTCTGCCTGTCTCTGCAGTCTGAAGTCATTTTAAATGTTGCTCTGGTAACAAAGCCTGCAGAGTTGGAAACATCCTCTTTGAAGAAAGACACATTTCAATATGTTATGGACACTCTTATTTATCACTGTAACACATAAGGATAACCCCTTTATGTGGAAAAATAGTCCCTTTTCCAAAAGCCAGCCTGTAAAGTCTTGAATAGATTTGAATTTCCCATAGGTATGATATGAATTTCCCATAGGTATGATATGAATTTCCCATAGGTATGATATGAATTTTGGAAAAATGTATACATTTCACACAGCCTTTCTCTGCATTGTTGAGTTTCATTTCTGCAGAGAAGTGATGTATTCGGCTGGTTCCAAGGCTGAAATGAAAGCCAACTGTGTTGTAAGTTCAAGCCTTTATATCAGATGGGATTTCTTCAATGTCTTCTACAGCTGTGGCTGTCTTTCTGGCAGACTGCTGAGGAAGGGAGTGACAGCGAACTGTGATGCTGAATAACATCCATATTAAACAAGGAACCTTTTCATGAAGAATCCAAACTTTGACATGAAGTATACTGATAAAACCCTCAAACAGAGCTCTTGTCCATACTATTGTGGCAATTGATGTGTTGAAGGGCCACACATGTACACAGGGGCCACTGTTGACTGTTCAGTGAGCTGTTGAAAATAAGGGATGCGCTAGGCTGGGTAGTGAGCCCACTACCTCTAACCTTATAACTAAAATACCCATACGCTTCCATTAAGGAGAACAGGAAATCCATGAGATCAGCCAAACCCACCCAAAAACAAGGAGGCACCATACTGTACCTCCATGCACTAATGCATTATTCATCTCCATGTCTGTTTGAAACATTGACACGATGCGGAAGAGGGGTTGTGTGCTCCATTGTGTGGTGCATTCTGTGCGGTCCATACTGTAATTAGCAGGTTACAGAGTACAGTACCAGTAATACACCTGCTGTGAGGTCCAGGTCTGTTGGTCTCCTTCTCCACAGGTTCTAATGGAGCTGTTCCAGTCAGGGACCAGGAAGGAAAGATGATCAGTTCAGAGGGAAGCTCCACCCCTCCAGACCTCCCTCCCTCCCTAAAACCATCACATGATTGTCAGCGTGTGGAAAATATTTGGCATTCACATTCAGTGTTGTTGAGACCTCTCTGTTTTCTCCATGCAGTACTATCTCATTCTATCACACAGCCAGTCAAGAGGCAGAGTGGAGCTGATGGAGAAACAGCAGGAAAGAGACGGGGGGGCATTTAATTAAAGCTGCCACTATCAGCTCTTTCACCGTTTATAAAAGGCCCTTCTCTGAAGAGGAACAGTTATTTACACCTGATCTGTTGGCTCCACGTGGAGGTGTATAAGATATGCACAATCACACAGGAGAACATCCCCTGGCTGGTAACGCCATGATGAAAAGGGGGAATGGGGGAAAGGTCTCTCTCTCTCTTTCTCTCTCTGTGCCCTATGTGTTTGAAAGAGAGGGAATGAGTTATGCATAATCTTGCTACCATGAAACTGTGTTTCCACGGCCTCTGATATTCCCCACAGTCCAAATATCACAGAACACCAGGAGGAAATGTGTCCCAGCTCTGCCCAGCCCAAGCCCCTGAAGGGAAGGGGAAGGGGTGGAGGCACTCTGCCACAGAGGCACTGCTGGGTATCTCTCACCTCTGACCCCTGGGTGTGACAGAGAAAGTGGCGAACATATGGCAGCGCTAGCAGGGAGGTGGTGTCTGCCTGAGAGAGAGAGAGAGAGAGAGAGAGAGAGGAGAGAGAGAGAAGGAGAAGGAGAGAGAGAGGGGAGAGATAGGGAGAAGGAGAGAGGGAGAGCGCGAGAGAGAGCCAGAGAGAGGGAGAGAGCGAGAGAGAGATAAAGAGTGAGGGAGAGAGAGAGAGAGCGAGAGAGAGTGAAGGAGAGAGAGAGAGAGCGAGAGAGAGAGAGAGAGAAGTGAAGTGAAGTGAAGTGCCAGCCTGAGCCCCATGGATGCACCCTCCATGCCCAGGGTCACACTGGGCCCAGCACGGCCCCTGTAAGGTGATGGAGTGGGCAGGGTTGCCATGAGAGGACGAAGGGTGGGAGTGGGGTGGTATCGGCCTGGAGCAGAGCGAGGAGGCTGGAACAGTCAAAGTGACCTTCACACCTCAGTACTATACACATCAGGGGGACATATTACCGTACAGAATGAAATGTGGGAAATAACTTTGTCTTTATTTAGACTGTGTGTGTGTGTGTGTGTGTGTGACCGAACAGTGTGTTTTAATCTGAGCCAAGGAAAAGGGAAGTTTTCTGTCTGTGTGATCCCATTAAGGTTATAATCCCATCCTCCCTCCTCTGTCCTTCCAGCTCCCTTCGTTGTCCACCGCTCCATTTGGTTTAGATCTTTTTTTAAATGCCCTCAATGTTCTACGGATATTAAATGTGTCTCTCTAATCTCTGTTGTCATGCTTCTGGACTCCTGAAGGTTTCATATTATTCGAAAGCACCTCACAAAAACAATCACACACAGCTAGTCTGCCATTACAGTTACAGTTACACATCCTAACCATGTCCTGAGAACAAACTACCTCTCTGTATTCCCTGCCTGGGGCTGTGTGATAAATCCTAGTCAGTGGGATGCTCTGAGGGGAGACAGGGCCCATCATGTTTAGTCTGTAGCAATGACAGATCAAAGAGCAGGTGCAGGCCCACATATCAGGACACTATCTGCACAGAGCTGCTGCCCAGCTAACTTACATTAGACACACACTGCACTGGCTGTATAGACAAACAGGCAGGACTGCACACACACGTGCACGCACACACACATTCGAGCACACGCTCACGTTTACCCGGGGTGTGTCTAGAGATCATACCAGGCATCAGCCTCTATCATCGCAGCTTTGATCACAAGAGTTCTCATCTGTCTCCGTATGGAAAAGTCACCAAACTATCTTCAAACTAGCCTCTGCACAAAAACAGTATTTGATTAGACAGACACTACAGACACTACAAGCAGTTTCTAAGTTAGAGGCTAAAGAGAGAGCACAGTGGCACAAGAAATCAAGTTGAAAGTTCCCAGAAAGTTTCCTTGCAGACATTGAATCAGGATAACTCTCCCTAATGACGAGTAGTATAACTTACTGCTGCAGCTGAAACAGATATATTAACTACCTCTCCCTAATGACCAGTGATCACTAGTATAACTTACTGCTGCAGCTGAAACAGATATATTAACTACCTCTCCCTAATGACCAGTGATCACTAGTATAACTTACTGCTGCAGCTGAAACAGATATATTAGCTACCTCTCCCTAATGACCAGTAGTATAACTTACTGCTGCAGCTGAAACAGATATATTAACTACCTCTCCCTAATGACCAGTGATCACTAGTATAACTTACTGCTGCAGCTGAAACAGATATATTAACTACCTCTCCCTAATGACCAGTGATCACTAGTATAACTTACTGCTACAGCTGAAACAGATATATTAACTACCTATCCCTAATGACCAGTGATCACTAGTATAACTTACTGCTACAGCTGAAACAGATATATTAACTACCTATCCCTAATGACCAGTGATCACTAGTATAACTTACTGCTACAGCTGAAACAGATATATTAACTACCTCTCCCTAATGACCAGTGATCACTAGTATAACTTACTGCTACAGCTGAAACAGATATATTAACTACCTCTCCCTAATGACCAGTGATCACTAGTATAACTGACTGCTACAGCTGAAACAGATATATTAACTACCTCTCCCTAATGACCAGTGATCACTAGTATAACTTACTGCTGCAGCTGAAACAGATATATTAACTACCTCTCCCTAATGACCAGTGATCACTAGTATAACTTACTGCTGCAGCTGAAACAGATATATTAACTACCTCTCCCTAATGACCAGTGATCACTAGTATAACTTACTGCTGCAGCTGAAACAGATATATTAACTACCTCTCCCTAATGACCAGTAGTATAACTTACTGCTACAGCTGAAACAGATATATTAACTACCTCTCCCTAATGACCAGTGATCACTAGTATAACTTACTGCTGCAGCTGAAACAGATATATTAACTACCTCTCCCTAATGACCAGTGATCACTAGTATAACTTACTGCTACAGCTGAAACAGATATATTAACTACCTCTCCCTAATGACCAGTAGTATAACTTACTGCTGCAGCTGAAACAGATATATTAACTACCTCTCCCTAATGACCAGTAGTATAACTTACTGCTGCTGTAACGGCTTTCTAATGGTGAAGGAGAGTCGGACCAAACTGCAGCGTGTCTATTGTGATTCATCTTTAATAAACAAACGTAACACACAACAAAACACTAACACTACAAAACGAAAACCGAAAACAGCCTATACAAGTGTCTACTAACTCTCCCTAAACCAGGACATCACTTACTGCACACAGACAATCACCCAGATATATTACTACCTCAAAGAATATGGCTGCCTAAACTGTTCCCAATCAGAGACAACAGATATAAACACCTGCCTCTGATTGAGAACCACTTGAGACAGCCATAGACTTACTGCTCCTAGAACAGATATATTAAAGCTACAATCCCACTGATACACACATTCCAAAATCCCAAGACTGAAAAACACACCACAATACTCTCCCTAATGCCACACCCTGGCCTGACCCAATACATGAAGAAAACACAAAATACTTAGACCAGGCGTGACAGAACCCCCTAAGCTGAAACGGACTTAACGCACCTCAAAACAAATGAGGGAGGGTCCGGGTATCTGTCCATGGTGCAGCCGAAACAGATATATGGACCCCACCAATGACCAGTCTTAGTCCCCTCTCCTCGCGTCCCTGGATAGTCCACCCTCTCCCTAATGACCAGTGGCACTAGTAGTCCTCACCCAGAAACCCACTGGATTGAGGAGCAGATCGGGACTGAGGGGCAGCTCTAATGACCAGGACTGAGGCAGCTCGGGACTGAGGGGAAGCTCGGGAGTGATATTAACTAGCTCCCTAATGACCAGTGATCACTAGAGGAAGCTCGGGAGTGAGACTTAGCTCGGGAGTGAGAGGAAGCAGCTGAAAGTGAGAGGAAGCTCTAATGACCAGTGAGATAACTTACTCTGCAGCTGAAACAGGTTAATGGATCTACCAGATCCTGGCTGGCTGGTGGTTCCGACAGATCCTGGCTGACTGGCAGATCCTGGCTGACTGCTGGCGGATCCTGGCTGACAGTGGCGGATCCTTACTGGCGGATCCTGGCTGACTGGCGGACTACCTGGCTAATGACCAGTGATCCTGGCTGACTGGCGGATCCTGGCTGACAGCTGAAACCTGGCTGACTAATGACCAGGATCCTGGCTGACTGGCGGATCTGGCAGATCCTGGCTGACTGGCGGATCCTGGCTGACTAAGCGGTTCTGGCAGATGAAACACTGGCGGATCCTGGCTGACTAGCGGATCTAATGACCAGATCACTAGTATAACTTACTGCTGCAGCTGGATATATTAACTACCTCTCCCTAATGACCGGATCTGGCAGATCCTGGCGGATCCTGGCAGACTGATCGGATCCTGCTGACTGAAACGGATATTAACTACACTAATGACCAGTGATCACTAGTATAACTGAATGGCAGCTGAACAGATATATTAACTACCCTCCAGATGACCAGCACTAGTATGGCACTGCAGCTGCAGATTAACTACCTCGCTAATGACCAGACTAGTATAGCTTAGGCGGCAGCTGAAACAGACCTCTCCTAATGACCGTGCACTGGCGGCAGCTGGGCAGATATATTAACGGTGGCTCTAATGACCAGTGCGCTGGGCAGAGTGGGCAGACTAACTTACTGACTGCAGCTGGGCAGACTGGCGATATATTAACTACCTGGGCTAATGACCAGTGGCGATGCTGGGCAGACTAACGATGCTGGGCAGACTGGTAGCTCAGGCGGCGCTGAAACAGATATATTATCTCCCTAATGACCAGTGCACTAGTATAACTTACTGGCGGCAGCTGGGCAGACTACCTCTCGCTAATGACCAGTGATCACTAGTATAACTCAGGCTGCAGCTGAAACAGACCTCTCCCTAATGGCGGCACTGGCGGCGCTGGGCAGACGGGTGGCTAGACTTACTGCTGCAGCTGAAACGGATATATTAACTACCTCTCCTAATGACCAGTGATCACTAGACGGCGCTGGGCAGACGGGTAGCTCATGACTAGGCGCTGGGCAGCTGAAACAGATATCTTAACTGCTCTCTAATGACCAGTGATCACTAGTATAGCTACTGCTGCAGCTGAACAGAGATACTATCTGGAATGAGGGGCCTGGCGCCTCTGGCTAATGACCAATGGGCTAGTATAACTTACTGCTGCAGCTGAAACAGCTCCCTAATGACCAGTAGTATAAGCTTCCTGCAGCTATAACAGGCAGCTGAAACAGATATATTAACTACCTCTCCCTAATGACCAGTGATCACTAGTATAACTGGCGGGAGGCTCCAGCGCCGGACAGCTGACTACCTCGGCCTAAACAGCTGCAGATATATTAACTACCCTCCCTAATGACCAGTAGTATAACTTACTGCTGACAGCTGAAACAGATATATTAACTAGCTGCAGCGGCGCCGACAGGCGGGACGCTCGGCATGACCAGCTGGACAGGCGGGTATAGGCCTGATGCGTGGTGCTGGCACTGAAACAGATATATTAAACCTCTCCCTAATGACCAGTGATCACTAGTATAAGCCTGCTGCGGGAGCTGAAAGGGCTGGGGTGTGGAGGTTAACTACCTCTCCCTAATGACCAGTGCAGGCGCACTAGTCTTGAGCACCGAGCCTGCAACCTTACCAGCTGAAACAGATATATTAACTACCACTCCCTAATGACCAGTGCACGTATCACGAGGAGCTGGAATATACTGCTGCAGCTGATTGGGACACAGCACCAATGCATAACAGATATATTAACTACCTCTCCCTAATGGTCTCTCTAGTATAACTTACCCCGAAACAGTAACCACAGGAAGTTAGCAGTGAAACAGGTCTCCTCTCCCTAATGACCAGTGATCACTAGTATAACTACCCAGCTGAAACAGATATATTAACTACCCCCCTAATGAAGTAGTATAACCTGCTCTGAAACAGATATATTAACTACCTCCTAATGACCGCTTACTGCTCTGAAACTTTTAACTGCCTCCCTAAGCTCTAGTATAACTGCTGCAGCTGAAACAGATATATTAATCTCCAGGCTGATCCCAGGGTCCTTTACCAGTCCAGTACCTCCTCCCATGTCCATTTCTCCAGCTGTAGTATAATCTCTCCCACTAGTAGCTGCAGCTGAAACAGATATATTAACTACCTGCTGCTAATGACCAGTGATCTCTGTATAACTTTGCTCCTGTGGCTCCTGCCTGTTAACTACGCTTGGTCCTAATGGTGGGTGATAACGGCTTTCTAATGGTGAAGGAGAGCTCAGGAAACAAACTAGCGTGTCTATTGTGATTAACTTTAATAAACAAACGTAACTACCTACATGACAAATCACTAATAACTACAAAAGCTGAAACAGATATATTAACTACCTCCCTAATACAAGTGTCTACTAACCTCTAACCAGTAGTATAACATCAGCTGAAACAGACAATTAACTACCCTCCCTAATGACCATCACTAGTATAACTTATGCTACAGCTGAAACAGATATATTAACTACCTCTCCCTAATGACCAGTGACACTAGTATAACACTGCTGCAGCTGAAACAGATTGAGAACTACCTCTCCTAATGACCAGTAGTATAGACTCTCAGCTGAAACAGATATATTAACACCCCAATGCTACAATCCCACTATACACACATTCCAAAATCCCAAGACAAAACACACCACAATACAAAAACTCTATGCCACACCTGGCCTGTATAATACATGAAGAAAACAGATATAAATACTTCCCTAATGACCAGGGCGTAGTATAACAGCTGCAGCTGAAACATATATATTAACTACCTCTCCCTAATGACCAGTAGTATAACTTACTGCTGCAGCTGAAACAGATATATTAACTACCTCTCCCTAATGACCAGTGATCACTAGTATAACTTACTGCTGCAGCTGAAACAGATATATTAACTACCTATCCCTAATGACCAGTGATCACTAGTATAACTTACTGCTACAGCTGAAACAGATATATTAACTACCTATCCCTAATGACCAGTGATCACTAGTATAACTTACTGCTGCAGCTGAAACAGATATATTAACTACCTCTCCCTAATGACCAGTGATCACTAGTATAACTTACTGCTACAGCTGAAACATATATATTAACTACCTCTCCCTAATGACCAGTGATCACTAGTATAACTTACTGCTGCAGCTGAAACAGATATATTAACTACCTCTCCCTAATGACCAGTAGTATAACTTACTGCTGCAGCTGAAACATATATATTAACTACCTCTCCCTAATGACCAGTGATCACTAGTATAACTTACTGCTGCAGCTGAAACATATATATTAACTACCTATCCCTAATGACCAGTAGTATAACTTACTGCTGCAGCTGAAACAGATATATTAACTACCTCTCCCTAATGACCAGTGATCACTAGTATAACTTACTGCTGCAGCTGAAACAGATATATTAACTACCTCTCCCTAATGACCAGTGATCACTAGTATAACTTACTGCTACAGCTGAAACAGATATATTAACTACCTCTCCCTAATGACCAATGATCACTAGTATAACTTACTGCTGCAGCTGAAACAGATATATTAACTACCTCTCCCTAATGACCAGTGATCACTAGTATAACTTACTGCTACAGCTGAAACAGATATATTAACTACCTCTCCCTAATGACCAGTAGTATAACTTACTGCTGCAGCTGAAACAGATATATTAACTACCTCTCCCTAATGACCAGTGATCACTAGTATAACTTACTGCTGCAGCTGAAACAGATATATTAACTACCCTCCCTAATGACCAGTAGTATAACTTACTGCTGCAGCTGAAACAGATATATTAACTACCTCTCCCTAATGACCAGTGATCACTAGTATAACTTACTGCTGCAGCTGAAACAGATATATTAACTACCTCTCCTAATGACCAGTGATCACTAGTATAACTTACTGCTGCAGCTGAAACAGATATATTAACTACCTCTCCCTAATGACCAGTGATCACTAGTATAACTTACTGCTGCAGCTGAAACAGATATATTAACTACCTCTCCCTAATGACCAGTAGTATAACTTATAACTTACTGCTGCAGCTGAAACAGATATATTAACTACCTCTCCCTAATGACCAGTAGTATAACTTACTGCTGCAGCTGAAACAGATATATTAACTACCTCTCCTAAATGACCAGTGATCACTAGTATAACTTACTGCTGCAGCTGAAACAGATATATTAACTACCTCTCCCTAATGACCAGTGATCACTAGTATAACTTACTGCTACAGCTGAAACAGATATATTAACTACCTCTCCCTAATGACCATGATCACTAGTATAACTTACTGCTGCAGCTGAAACAGATATATTAACTACCTCTCCCTAATGACCAGTGATCACTAGTATAACTTACTGCTACAGCTGAAACAGATATATTAACTACCTCTCCCTAATGACCAGTGATCACTAGTATAACTTACTGCTGCAGCTGAAACAGATATATTAACTACCTCTCCCTAATGACCAGTGATCACTAGTATAACTTACTGCTGCAGCTGAAACAGATATATTAACTACCTCTCCCTAATGACCAGTGATCACTAGTATAACTTACTGCTGCAGCTGAAACAGATATATTAACTACCTCTCCCTAATGACCAGTGATCACTAGTATAACTTACTGCTGCAGCTGAAACAGATATATTAACTACCTCTCCCTAATGACCAGTAGTATAACTTACTGCTGCAGCTGAAACAGATATATTAACTACCTCTCCCTAATGACCAGTAGTATAACTTACTGCTGCAGCTGAAACAGATATATTAACTACCTCTCCCTAATGACCAGTGATCACTAGTATAACTTACTGCTACAGCTGAAACAGATATATTAACTACCTCTCCCTAATGACCAGTGATCACTAGTATAACTTACTGCTGCAGCTGAAACAGATATATTAACTACCTCTCCCTAATGACCAGTGATCACTAGTATAACTTACTGCTGCAGCTGAAACAGATATATTAACTACCTCTCCCTAATGACCAGTGATCACTAGTATAACTTACTGCTGCAGCTGAAACAGATATATTAACTACCTATCCCTAATGACCAGTGATCACTAGTATAACTTACTGCTACAGCTGAAACAGATATATTAACTACCTCTCCCTAATGACCAGTAGTATAACTTACTGCTGCAGCTGAAACAGATATATTAACTACCTCTCCCTAATGACCAGTAGTATAACTTACTGCTGCAGCTGAAACAGATATATTAACTACCTCTCCCTAATGACCAGTGATCACTAGTATAACTTACTGCTACAGCTGAAACAGATATATTAACTACCTCTCCCTAATGACCAGTGATCACTAGTATAACTTACTGCTGCAGCTGAAACAGATATATTAACTACCTCTCCCTAATGACCAGTGATCACTAGTATAACTTACTGCTGCAGCTGAAACAGATATATTAACTACCTCTCCCTAATGACCAGTGATCACTAGTATAACTTACTGCTGCAGCTGAAACAGATATATTAACTACCTCTCCCTAATGACCAGTAGTATAACTTACTGCTGCAGCTGAAACAGATATATTAACTACCTCTCCCTAATGACCAGTGATCACTAGTATAACTTACTGCTGCAGCTGAAACAGATATATTTAACTACCTCTCCCTAATGACCAGTGATCACTAGTATAACTTACTGCTGCAGCTGAAACAGATATATTAACTACCTCTCCCTAATGACCAGTAGTATAACTTACTGCTGCAGCTGAAACAGATATATTAACTACCTCTCCCTAATGACCAGTGATCACTAGTATAACTTACTGCTACAGCTGAAACAGATATATTAACTACCTCTCCCTAATGACCAGTGATCACTAGTATAACTTACTGCTGCAGCTGAAACAGATATATTAACTACCTCTCCCTAATGACCAGTGATCACTAGTATAACTTACTGCTGCAGCTGAAACAGATATATTAACTACCTCTCCCTAATGACCAGTGATCACTAGTATAACTTACTGCTGCAGCTGAAACAGATATATTAACTACCTCTCCCTAATGACCAGTGATCACTAGTATAACTTACTGCTGCAGCTGAAACAGATATATTAACTACCTCTCCCTAATGACCAGTAGTATAACTTACTGCTGCAGCTGAAACAGATATATTAACTACCTCTCCCTAATGACCAGTAGTATAACTTACTGCTGCAGCTGAAACATATATATTAACTACCTCTCCCTAATGACCAGTGATCACTAGTATAACTTACTGCTACAGCTGAAACAGATATATTAACTACCTCTCCCTAATGACCAGTGATCACTAGTATAACTTACTGCTACAGCTGAAACAGATATATTAACTACCTCTCCCTAATGACCAATGATCACTAGTATAACTTACTGCTGCAGCTGAAACAGATATATTAACTACCTCTCCCTAATGACCAGTGATCACTAGTATAACTTACTGCTACAGCTGAAACAGATATATTAACTACCTCTCCCTAATGACCAATGATCACTAGTATAACTTACTGCTGCAGCTGAAACAGATATATTAACTACCTCTCCCTAATGACCAGTGATCACTAGTATAACTTACTGCTACAGCTGAAACAGATATATTAACTACCTCTCCCTAATGACCAGTAGTATAACTTACTGCTGCAGCTGAAACAGATATATTAACTACCTCTCCCTAATGACCAGTAGTATAACTTACTGCTGCAGCTGAAACAGATATATTAACTACCTATCCCTAATGACCAGTAGTATAACTTACTGCTGCAGCTGAAACAGATATATTAACTACCTCTCCCTAATGACCAGTGATCACTAGTATAACTTACTGCTGCAGCTGAAACAGATATATTAACTACCTCTCCCTAATGACCAGTGATCACTAGTATAACTTACTGCTGCAGCTGAAACAGATATATTAACTACCTCTCCCTAATGACCAGTGATCACTAGTATAACTTACTGCTGCAGCTGAAACAGATATATTAACTACCTCTCCCTAATGACCAGTGATCACTAGTATAACTTACTGCTGCAGCTGAAACAGATATATTAACTACCTCTCCCTAATGACCAGTGATCACTAGTATAACTTACTGCTGCAGCTGAAACAGATATATTAACTACCTCTCCCTAATGACCAGTAGTATAACTTACTGCTGCAGCTGAAACAGATATATTAACTACCTCTCCCTAATGACCAGTGATCACTAGTATAACTTACTGCTGCAGCTGAAACAGATATATTAACTACCTCTCCCTAATGACCAGTGATCACTAGTATAACTTACTGCCACAGCTGAAACAGATATATTAACTACCTCTCCCTAATGACCAGTGATCACTAGTATAACTTACTGCTGCAGCTGAAACAGATATATTAACTACCTCTCCCTAATGACCAGTGATCACTAGTATAACTTACTGCTGCAGCTGAAACAGATATATTAACTACCTCTCCCTAATGACCAGTGATCACTAGTATAACTTACTGCTGCAGCTGAAACAGATATATTTAACTACCTCTCCCTAATGACCAGTGATCACTAGTATAACTTACTGCTGCAGCTGAAACAGATATATTAACTACCTCTCCCTAATGACCAGTAGTATAACTTACTGCTGCAGCTGAAACAGATATATTAACTACCTCTCCCTAATGACCAGTGATCACTAGTATAACTTACTGCCACAGCTGAAACAGATATATTAACTACCTCTCCCTAATGACCAGTGATCACTAGTATAACTTACTGCTGCAGCTGAAACAGATATATTAACTACCTCTCCCTAATGACCAGTAGTATAACTTACTGCTGCAGCTGAAACAGATATATTAACTACCTCTCCCTAATGACCAGTGATCACTAGTATAACTTACTGCTGCAGCTGAAACAGATATATTAACTACCTCTCCCTAATGACCAGTGATCACTAGTATAACTTACTGCTACAGCTGAAACAGATATATTAACTACCTCTCCCTAATGACCAATGATCACTAGTATAACTTACTGCTGCAGCTGAAACAGATATATTAACTACCTCTCCCTAATGACCAGTGATCACTAGTATAACTTACTGCTACAGCTGAAACAGATATATTAACTACCTCTCCCTAATGACCAATGATCACTAGTATAACTTACTGCTGCAGCTGAAACATATATATTAACTACCTCTCCCTAATGACCAGTGATCACTAGTATAACTTACTGCTGCAGCTGAAACAGATATATTAACTACCTCTCCCTAATGACCAGTGATCACTAGTATAACTTACTGCTGCAGCTGAAACAGATATATTAACTACCTCTCCCTAATGACCAGTGATCACTAGTATAACTTACTGCTGCAGCTGAAACAGATATATTAACTACCTCTCCCTAATGACCAGTGATCACTAGTATAACTTACTGCTGCAGCTGAAACAGATATATTAACTACCTATCCCTAATGACCAGTAGTATAACTTACTGCTGCAGCTGAAACAGATATATTAACTACCTCTCCCTAATGACCAGTGATCACTAGTATAACTTACTGCTACAGCTGAAACAGATATATTAACTACCTCTCCCTAATGACCAGTGATCACTAGTATAACTTACTGCTGCAGCTGAAACAGATATATTAACTACCTCTCCCTAATGACCAGTGATCACTAGTATAACTTACTGCTGCAGCTGAAACAGATATATTAACTACCTCTCCCTAATGACCAGTGATCACTAGTATAACTTACTGCTGCAGCTGAAACAGATATATTAACTACCTCTCCCTAATGACCAGTAGTATAACTTACTGCTGCAGCTGAAACAGATATATTAACTACCTCTCCCTAATGACCAGTAGTATAACTTACTGCTGCAGCTGAAACAGATATATTAACTACCTCTCCCTAATGACCAATGATCACTAGTATAACTTACTGCTGCAGCTGAAACAGATATATTAACTACCTCTCCCTAATGACCAGTGATCACTAGTATAACTTACTGCTGCAGCTGAAACAGATATATTAACTACCTCTCCCTAATGACCAGTAGTATAACTTACTGCTGCAGCTGAAACAGATATATTAACTACCTCTCCCTAATGACCAGTGATCACTAGTATAACTTACTGCTACAGCTGAAACAGATATATTAACTACCTCTCCCTAATGACCAGTGATCACTAGTATAACTTACTGCCACAGCTGAAACAGATATATTAACTACCTCTCCCTAATGACCAGTGATCACTAGTATAACTTACTGCTGCAGCTGAAACAGATATATTAACTACCTCTCCCTAATGACCAGTGATCACTAGTATAACTTACTGCTGCAGCTGAAACAGATATATTAACTACCTATCCCTAATGACCAGTAGTATAACTTACTGCTGCAGCTGAAACATATATATTAACTACCTCTCCCTAATGACCAGTGATCACTAGTATAACTTACTGCTGCAGCTGAAACAGATATATTAACTACCTCTCCCTAATGACCAGTGATCACTAGTATAACTTACTGCTGCAGCTGAAACAGATATATTAACTACCTCTCCCTAATGACCAGTGATCACTAGTATAACTTACTGCTGCAGCTGAAACAGATATATTAACTACCTCTCCCTAATGACCAGTGATCACTAGTATAACTTACTGCTGCAGCTGAAACAGATATATTAACTACCTCTCCCTAATGACCAGTGATCACTAGTATAACTTACTGCTGCAGCTGAAACAGATATATTTAACTACCTCTCCCTAATGACCAGTAGTATAACTTACTGCTGCAGCTGAAACAGATATATTAACTACCTCTCCCTAATGACCAGTAGTATAACTTACTGCTGCAGCTGAAACAGATATATTAACTACCTCTCCCTAATGACCAGTAGTATAACTTACTGCTGCAGCTGAAACAGATATATTAACTACCTCTCCCTAATGACCAGTGATCACTAGTATAACTTACTGCTGCAGCTGAAACAGATATATTAACTACCTCTCCCTAATGACCAGTAGTATAACTTACTGCTGCAGCTGAAACAGATATATTAACTACCTCTCCCTAATGACCAGTGATCACTAGTATAACTTACTGCTGCAGCTGAAACAGATATATTAACTACCTCTCCCTAATGACCAGTAGTGATAAGTATAACTGCACAGCTGAAACAGATATATTAACTACCTCTCCCTAATGACCAGTGATCACTAGTATAACTTACTGCTGCAGCTGAAACAGATATATTAACTACCTCTCCCTAATGACCAGTGATCACTAGTATAACTTACTGCTGCAGCTGAAACAGATATATTAACTACCTATCCCTAATGACCAGTGATCACTAGTATAACTTACTGCTACAGCTGAAACAGATATATTAACTACCTCTCCCTAATGACCAATGATCACTAGTATAACTTACTGCTGCAGCTGAAACATATATATTAACTACCTATCCCTAATGACCAGTGATCACTAGTATAACTTACTGCTACAGCTGAAACAGATATATTAACTACCTCTCCCTAATGACCAGTAGTATAACTTACTGCTGCAGCTGAAACAGATATATTAACTACCTCTCCCTAATGACCAGTGATCACTAGTATAACTTACTGCTACAGCTGAAACAGATATATTAACTACCTCTCCCTAATGACCAGTGATCACTAGTATAACTTACTGCTGCAGCTGAAACAGATATATTAACTACCTCTCCCTAATGACCAATGATCACTAGTATAACTTACTGCTGCAGCTGAAACATATATATTAACTACCTATCCCTAATGACCAGTGATCACTAGTATAACTTACTGCTACAGCTGAAACAGATATATTAACTACCTATCCCTAATGACCAGTAGTATAACTTACTGCTGCAGCTGAAACAGATATATTAACTACCTCTCCCTAATGACCAGTGATCACTAGTATAACTTACTGCTGCAGCTGAAACAGATATATTAACTACCTATCCCTAATGACCAGTAGTATAACTTACTGCTGCAGCTGAAACAGATATATTAACTACCTCTCCCTAATGACCAGTGATCACTAGTATAACTTACTGCTACAGCTGAAACAGATATATTAACTACCTATCCCTAATGACCAGTGATCACTAGTATAACTTACTGCTACAGCTGAAACATATATATTAACTACCTCTCCCTAATGACCAGTGATCACTAGTATAACTTACTGCTGCAGCTGAAACAGATATATTAACTACCTCTCCCTAATGACCAGTGATCACTAGTATAACTTACTGCTACAGCTGAAACAGATATATTAACTACCTCTCCCTAATGACCAGTGATCACTAGTATAACTTACTGCTGCAGCTGAAACAGATATATTAACTACCTCTCCCTAATGACCAGTAGTATAACTTACTGCTGCAGCTGAAACAGATATCATGGGTATACGTGAATGTAATACAGGCATGCGAGGATGGTGTATTTCTGATGATACCTGAGTATTCTGATGAATCAGAGACAAAGCATTGAAACCTGGCAGCTGAAGAGGTCTAATGATAACCTGTTAGACAGCTGACACAGACATGCAGACACACACACGCACACACACAGACAGATACACAAACACACAAACAGACACAGACACTCTTCCGTGCTACACGCCTGTGGCCTCAGCCTGCATCAAACACATGCACGCATACGCACACTGTGCATTGGAAACACTTCAGTTAAACATCAAAAGAGATGATCGATGACACCTACCTACCACCGCAGGAATGCCAGTTAGTCAACTCTTCTGAACTCGTGTGAGAATGACAACATTCCATCACGATCGGTTATCATATCAAACAGTAAATAAATAGATTGGATCAAAACCTTGAAGGCGTAGTAATAACACCTCCAGATAAGGTATTTAATTACATTTGGGATGAGATTCATCATTCTGTCAGAGTGGGTTAGGCAGGGTACGAGGTGCAGGGAAGACTACAGGTATTTTGTTCAGGCATCCATGTTCCAAGAGGAACCATAAGAACAAGCTTGGATACAGTTCCTATTCTGAGAATGTACGCAGCCAGAACGGCCTCAGGTTCCCATCAGTCTGACTTAACTCAAGACACAGATAAGGAGCAAGAACACTGGAGCTGAAGGAAACCAAGTGAGTCAGGAGTTGTTTTGGTGTAAGAGTAAATGTTCAGGCTAATATTTCTCTTCGCAGTAGCTTTTGAGTTTGGATAGAGAGAGGAATACTTCACCCATTCCATTTTTTTGGCACAATCCAAAACTATAGCAGAGGTGACAAATACGGGACCGTGACCATTCTGTGGTAGCTTAATATTCCTTTGTTCTTCAGATTGCAGTGTGCACTGTTAATCAAATATATTAGTGTACTGCGTGGGTATTTGTGAGGGAATTATTAAGATGCTTTCTGGCTGTGATTAAATATACCATCCACTTGTTTAATACAGAAATCAATAAACTTCCTTTTCAATTAAAGTTGAATGGCAGTGCTGCCACACACACACACACACACACACACACACACACACACACACACACACACACACACACACACACACACACACACACACACACACACACACACACACACACACACACGGAACAGAAAATCAGTGTCGTGTTTGTGGCATTGGACAGACTCAGTAGCGTAATGAATAGGGGGATGTGGAGGGCAGACATGGTGACATGTTGTATCTAGGACAGAACAGGGACCCAGGGGTTCATCCAGGTCCATAGTACAGCTCAATCCTCAACACAACCCCTCTAAGTCACTGTCATTACAAAGGCACCCCACAGCTTTCTCCTACTGTGTTGGCTGGTGTTACCCGTGTTATAGGCCTGTGCTGTTGTTCAACATGGATACTACATTTCTTTGGATTAGAACTAGCTATAATGTAAATGTGAATGATTGTGAAGTTACTTTATATGACCATGTCCATGTGGCTGAAGCAGTGGAGTGATATGGGGGGAATGCTCTGATTGTTTCAGTTAGGTGTGTGTGTGTGTGTGTGTGTGTGTGTGTGTGTGTGTGTGTGTGTGTGTGTGTGTGTGTGTGTGTGTGTGTGTGTGTGTGTGTGTGTGTGTGTGTGTGTGTGTGTGTGGACGTGTTTAACTATTCTTGTGGGGACTAGTACAAACTAGTAAAAATAAATCCATTATTTATTTTAGACAGGTCTAAACAAACATAATATGAAGAAAATGTAGTCTATTTCAGAAGAAAAGAATAGCGTACTTTGAGTTATTAATGTAACTTTAGTTGTTCTACAAACGTTGTGCTATATGTTTTGATTTTTGATACATTGTAAGGCTGCATGATGAGACTCTAATGATGATTTGAAAAAAGTAACTTGAAAGGCATGAGCTCTGCTTTGTTTTTTGAGCAGGCTGTACACACTCCAACAGTCTCTCATTCACAATTTGACAAGCACTTGGATTTTTAATGCCGTCATGACTCGTGTCCCCACAAGGTCAAATGCTATTTCTAGGGGATTTAGGGTTAAGGTTAGAATTAGGTTTAGGGTTAGGAGCTAGGGTTAGGTTTTAGAGAAATAGCATTTGACCTTGTGGGAGAGGGAGAGAGAGGGAGAGAGGGAGAGAGGGAGAGGGGGAGGGAGAGAGGTAGAGAGGGAGGGAGAGAGAGAGAGAGAGAGAGAGAGAGAGAGAGAGAGAGAGAGAGAGAGAGAGAGAGGGAGAGAGAGAGGGAGAGAGGGAGAGAGGGAGAGGGGGAGGGAGAGAGGTAGAGAGGGAGGGAGAGAGGGAGAGGGAGGGAGAGAGGGAGAGGGGGAGGGAGAGAGGTAGAGAGGGAGGGAGAGAGAGAGGGAGAGTAAACAGCTGTGAAAATAAATCTCAGATATCTTTAATAAGAGCTGATATTACTGGCTGTGACCTCAGTCTGCAACCTCAGGGCCTGGGCCTATTGTGATTGGCTATTGCTTGTTTACACACAGCTCCATGGTTATTACTGAGGCCCCCCGTCAGGCCCAGCAGGACACCAATGCATTGTGGGACACAGCGGTGGAGCTATCTAACTGGATGAGGGGCGAGGAGGCAGAGGAAGACAGGAGATACAAACATAAGGGATAAAAAAGTCTCTCCTGCTGGGAAGCAGCACCTCTCTGCTCTCTCTCTCTCAATTCAATTCAAATACTTTCAAGGGGATTTATTGGCATGGGAAACATATGTTTGCCAAAGCAACTGAAATGCATAAACAAAAGTGAAATAAATAATAAAAAGTGAACAGTAAATATTACCCTCACACAAGTTCCAAAAGAATAAGGACATTTGGAAATGTCATATTATGTCTATATACAGTGTTGTAACGATGCGCAAACTGTTAAGGAAAATAAATATGGGTTTTATTTACAATGGTGTTTGTTCTTCACTGGTTGCTCTTTTCTTCTGGCAACAGGTCACAAATCTTGCTGCTGTGATGGCACACTGTGGTATTTCACCCAGTAGATATGGGAGTTTATCAAAATGTGATTTTATTTTGAATTCTTTGTCGGTCTGTGTAATCTGAGGGAAATATGTGTGTCTAATATGGTCATACATTTGTCAGAATGTTAGGAAGTGCAGATCAGTTTTCACCACATTTTGTGGGCAGTGAGCACATAGCCTGTCTTCTCTTGAGAGCCAGGTCTGCCTATGGCGACCTTTCTTAATAGCAAGGCTATGCTCACTGAGTCTGTACATAGTCAAAGCTTTCCTTAATTGTGGGTCAGTCACAGTGGTCAGGTATTCTGCCACTGTGTACTCTCTGTTTAGGGCCAAAAAGCATTCTAGTTTGCTCAGTTTTTTTGTTAATTCTTTCCAATGTGTCAAGTAATTATCTTTTTGTTTTCTCATGATATGGTTGGGTCTAATTGTGTTGCTGTCCTGGGGCTCTATGGGGTCTGTTTGTGAACAGAGACCCAGAACCAGCTTGCTTAGGGGACTCATCTCCAGGTTCATCTCTCTGTAGGTGATGGCTTTGTTATGGAAGGTTTGGGAATCGCTTCCTTTTAGGTGGTTGTAGAATTGAACAACTCTTTTCTAGATTTTGATAATTAGCGGGTATCGGACTAATTCTGCTCTGCATACATTAGTTGGTGTTTTATGTTGTACACAGAGGATATTTTTGCTGTTTTTGTTGTTTGTCCCATTTTGTGAATTCTTGGTTGGTGATCGGACCCCTGAACTCGCAACCACAAATGGCAATGGGTTCTATAACTGATTCAAGTATTTTTAGCCAGATCTTAATTGGTATGTCAAATTTTATGTTATTTTTGACTGCATAGAAGGCCCTTCTTGCCTTGTCTCTCAGATCGTTCACAGCTTTGTGGAAGTTACCTGTGGTGCTGATGTTTAGGCAGAGGTATGTATAGTTTTTTGTGTGCTCTAGGGCAACAGTGTCTAGATGGAATTTGTATTAGTGGTCCTAGCAACTGGACCTTTGTTGGTACACCATTATTTTTGTCTTACTGAGATTTACTGTCAGTGCCCAGGTCTGACAGAATCTATGAAGAAGATCTAAGTGCTGCTGTAAGCTCTCCTTGGTTGGGGACAGAAGCACCAGATCATCAGGAAACAGTAGACATTTGACTTCAGATTCTAGTAGAGTGAGGTCGGGTGCTGCAGACTGTGTCCTTGCCAATTCGTTGATATATATGTCGAAGAGGGTGGGGCTTAAGCTGCATCCCTGTCTCACCCCACGGCCCTGTGGAAAGAAATGTGTATGTTTTTTTGCCAATTTTAACCTCACACTTGTTGTTTGTGTGTAGCAGACCCTCATGCAGACCCTCAACAAAGCATGAGACTACTTTGCCTTTGTTTTGGTTTGTTTGCTTGTCAATTAGCCTTTTGTAACTAGGGGACAGTATTTTCATTTTTGGATAGAAAACATTCCCGTTTTAAACGGGATATTTTGTCATGACAAGATGCTCGACTATGCATATAATTGATAGCTTTGGATAGAAAACACTCTGACGTTTCCAAAACTGCAAAGATATTGTCTGTGAGTGCAACAGAACTGAGGTTACAGGCGAAACCCAGATAAAAATCCAATCAGGAAGTGCCACATATTTTGAAAGCACTGCATGCCAATGACTCCTTATATGGTTGTGAATGGACTACGAATGAGCTTACGCTTTCTACGTATTCCCCAAGGTGTCTACAGCATTGTGATGTCTTTTTACACATTTATGTTGAAGAATAGCCGTAAGGGACCACATTTAGCAAGTGGTCACATGATGGCCCCCGCAGAAAATCTTGCGTAAAGTACAGAAGTAGCCATTTTTCAAATCGCTTCTTATGAAAAAACAATTGTCCCGGTGGATATTTTATCGAATAGATATGTTTGGAAAAAAGGAACATTTGCTATCTAACTGGGAGTCTCCTGAGTGAAAACATCCGAAGTGCTTCAAAGGTAAATGACTTAATTTGATTGCTTTTCTTATTTTCGTGAAAATGTTGCCTGCTGCTAGCAGGGCATAATGCTATGCTAGACTATGATAAACTTACACAAATGCTTGTCTAGCGTTGGCTGTAAAGCATATTTTGAAAATCTGAGATGACAGTGTGATTAACAAAAGGCTAAGCTGTGTCTCAATATATTTCATTTGTGATTTTCATGAATAGGAACATTTTCTAGGGATATTTATGTCCGCTGCGTTATGCTAATTAGTTTGAGGCGATGATTACGCTCCCGGATCCGGGATGGGTAGTATCAAGAAGTTAGGGTGTGCAGGGTGAATATGTAGTCTGTCGTACAGTAATTTGGTTAAAAGCCCATTTGACATTTGCTCAGTACATTGTTTTCACTGAGGAAATGTACAAGTCTTCTGTTAATGGTAATGCAGAGGATTATCCAAAGGTTGCTGTTGACATATCCCACGGTAGTAACTGTGGTAAAATTTGTCTCCACTTTTGAGGATTGGGGTTATCAGTCCTTGGTTCCAAATATTGGGGAAGATGCCAGAGCTGAGGATGATGTTAAAGAGTTTAAGCATAGGTGATGCAATTGCCACCACAGGCCTTTTTGGGTTGGAGGGTTTGTGTTTTGTCCTGTAGTTCCTTTAATATAATTGGAGAATCCAGTGGGTTCTGGTAGTCTTTAATAGTTGATTCTAAGATTTGTAATTGATCACGTAATTGTTTTTACTGTTTGTTCTTTTTATAGAGCCAAAAAGATTGGAGAAGTGGTTTATCCACATATCTCCGTATTTGTTTAGTGTGTTCTAATTTTCCCTGAAGTGGTTAGATTCTATGGATTCTTCAATTACTTTGAACTGATTTCTGATGTGTTGTTCCTCCTTTTTCCGTAGTGTATTTCTGCATTGTTTTAGTGTTTCACCATAGTGAAGGCGTAGACTCAGGCTTTCTGGGTTCTCTATGTTTTTTGGTTGGATAGGTATCTCAATTTCTTTCTTAGGTTGTTTTGTCATAGTTCTGTCTGTCTCTCTCTTTCCCTCAAAGTGTACTTTCTGATTAAGGTTCCTAGTCCAGCACCAACAAACTGACCCATATAATATTCAACACTCTCCTTCCCAGAGAGAGTACCATGGTTAACAAAGCTCATTCTCCTCACCGATTTTCTTCACTAAGCTAAAAACCCCTCTGCTCAAAGCATAGCCCCTGTCACAAAGCCTAACCACAGCTTCTGCACACACCAAAGAACCTCAATGGGACAGCGTTCTGACTGATCTCTTCTCATTCTGTTTCTGTTTCATCTGCAGATAACATGGCGCTGCACATGAACTATTCTGTACCTCATCCAAAATATCGTTGAGCTGATGCAAATTCATAAAAATCTATCTCAAATCATGGTGTTCTTGATGAATATTTTATCTTCATCTTAATCATCAAGGGGGAATATTCAGGATTATTTTTTGTTTTAGTTAAAAGTTCTGACTCTAAAGCACTTTTGGGTAGATCCTAAAGAGGATAGGCTACATAGTAAAGATATCAAAATACTGCAAAATGAATGCATAATTAAAAAGAAAGGAAAAATCATTGAAATGTCCTTAACATCAAAGGACGTTTTAGAACTGTTAGAAATATTGTGTAGCAAGCTTGAACACTGGGGGACAGGAAGCCTAGTGGATAACAGTGTTGGGCTAGTAACTGAAAGGTTGCTGGTTCAAATCCCGGGCCCAAAAGGTGAAAAATCTGCCGATGGGCTCTTGAGGCAAGGTACTTAACAGTGATTTCTCTGGGTAAAAGTGTCTACTTCTAAACAATGTAAATGTAATGACTGTTATAAGCTAGTTTTAGGTCAAAACATACTTTTGACTTACTTACTTAACCTTACTTACTTACTTACTTAACCTCTCTCCTCAAACAATAGCATGGTATTTTTTCACTGTAATAGCTACAGTATGTTCCTCTTCTTATCTCGAGGAACATAGGGTAGTAAAGTTTTCCAACGTTGCCTGTCTTGGGCTGCTTGTTTATGCGTCAAGCCATGACAAGCGGATCTAGTAAAGGTTTCTGTAGCAAGCCCTGTTTTATGTGTTGTGGGAGTTAGCCCCACGCACAACCACTAACCTGGAGGACCAGGGACATTTAGCACCAACTGTTATCTGGTGCATGACACTGGAATTTACTTTGTTATAGGAAACAAGCCTCATATACCCTCAATATTCTAATAAAAATAAAGGAATGTATTTCTCAACACCACCTTGTTATCTTGTCCCAATTATGTCGTAGTAATTATAGCATTAGAGCATATCCTACAGGGTCATTACATTGTAAATGTAGGATGTCTTCATTAGCGATTCAAGATGATTATGCGCCAGTGATTCCAATAAAGGTTACACACAGTAACACACAGTACCACACACACAGTACCACACAGCACCACACAGTACCACACGCACAGTACCACACACACAGTACCACACACACATTACCACACAGCACCACACAGTACCACACACACAGTACCACACACACAGTACCACACAGTACCACACAGTACCACACACACAGTACCACACACAGTACCACACAGTATCACACACACAGTACCACACACACAGTAACACACAGTACCACACACACAGTAACACACACACAGTACCACACAGTACCACACACACAGTAACACACAGTACCACACCCACAGTAACACACACAGAGTAACACACAGTAACACACACACAGTACCACACAGCACCACACAGTACCACACACAGTACCACATAGTATCACACACACAGTACCACACAGTACCACACACACAGTAACACACACACAGTACCACACAGTACCACACACACAGTACCACACAGTACCACACACACAGTAACACACACACAGTAACACACACACAGTACCACACAGTACCACACACACAGTAACACACAGTACCACACAGTACCACACCCACAGTAACACACAGTAACACACACACAGTACCACACAGCACCACACAGTACCACACACACAGTACCACACAGTATCACACACACAGTAACACACACACAGTACCACACAGTACCACACACACAGTACCACACAGTACCACACACACATTACCACACACACAGTACCACACAGTACCACACAGTACCACACTCACAGTACCACACAGTACCACACACACAGTACCACAGTACCACACACACAGTATCAAACCGTATCACACAGTATCACACAGTATCACACAGTATCACACAGTACCACACAGTATCACACAGTATCACACAGTATCACACCGTATCACACATTATCACACAGTACCACACAGTATCACACAGTATCACACAGTATCACACAGTACCACACAGTATCACACAGTATCACACAGTACCACACAGTATCACACAGTATCACACAGTACCACACAGTATCACACAGTATCACACAGTATCAAACCGTATCACACATTATCACACAGTACCACACAGTATCACACAGTATCACACAGTATCACACTGTATCAAGTATAAGAACATAAAAGGCTGGGTATCATCATGTCCATAAACAGACTAACCATATCAAAGACAAGCCTAACACTGCAGAGACAAAAATGTTTTTAACGTGAAATAAGGCTTTGATCCTACTGGATCAGCACCAACGGGTCACATTCCAGAGGTATTCCGGGGATTAATCATGCATTCCTCTCACTGTGCTCTCTGCATCACGCTTCTCTACCACTCTGCCATTCCCAGGAGTGTCATTCTCCTCATTATTCTCATCAAGGTGTCTTCCCTAGAACATTGACTTAGCCTGTGAAGTATTTATGGCAATAGTTGTTGTAACCACCAAAATACAAATTGCAGAGAGATGAGTCGGTCTTTGAAAACATGTTGTTTTGCAAGGCAAGCGTTGGTCTAAATGAAGCGTCTCTCAGCAGAACAAATGAACAAAACAACCCGGAGAGAACTAAGACACACAGCCATTTAAGCAGCACTGCAGCTCTTTGTTACGGGAAGAAGAATCCATTACAGGCAGAACAAGAAGACCATCCCACCTGATGCACCTCTCCTAACCTAGATTTCAACTGAGCCGTGCTCTGACTGAGAACACGATGCTCTGCTCCATTCCCTTCACTCAACACGGACACATACTGCAACACAAACACAAGTCAGCCAGCTGTCTGCTAGAGCAAACAAAGCTAATGCAATATGCTACAGCTAGTGTCAGTCTTACACCTGTGATAACAGAGACACTGGACAGGAGTCTTCTGGAGAGGAAATCTACAGTCTGACACCTGGTGGGGGAAATAAGGGGTTAGATAGGGTAAGGGAGGTAACGGGGGAGATAGGGTGAGGCCGGGAAGATACTGCCCTCTCTGGGAGATAGAGGACATTATCTCCCTCAGCCTGTCTCCTCTAGCCCTAGCTGCCCTGGGGGTTTAGAGGGGAATGAGAGGCCAGTGATGAGGTCTACAGCCCAGGTCTACTGTGTTCTCTATGGGCCAGTGGTGCTCAGCCAAGCAAGCCCATGGTGAGAGAGAGATAATGGAGGACAGCTCTCTCTGCCAAGTCCTCAGAGGTGCAGCACACTCCAGAGACTGAGTGGGAGCTCATATACTGGGGAAGAAAGGTGTGATGAAAGTGCCTCCTCCTCAATACATTCACTGATCTAGTCATCAAAGAACACTGCATGAGAGATGAAGATGTTGTTCGGATTCACACACACATGCTCACAGGCACGCATGCACCCACACACATGCTCACAGGCACGCATGCACCCACACACATGCTCACAGGCACGCATGCACCCACACACATGCTCACAGGCACGCATGCACCCACACACATGCTCACAGGCACGCATGCACCCACACACATGCTCACAGGCACGCATGCACCCACACACATGCTCACAGGCACGCATGCACCCACACACATGCACGCATGCACCCACACACATGCTCACAGGCACGCATGCACCCACACACATGCTCACAGGCACGCATGCGCCCACACACATGCTCACACATTTGTGGAATCGAATAATGCTCTGGGTAACATGCTTGTCTTTCATCAGCACAGCATGCAGTACAACATGCCTTTCATCTAAAATAACTTATTTAAAGATGTTCCAATCAACAACGGATGTGAAGAAAACTATTGTATCTGTCAGAGTGAAGAACAGTACTGTACATGCGAGAGGGAATTGTCTATCCATTCTAGTTGCTTCCAATCATAGCAGCAGCATATTCCTAGCAAAGTGATACTTTTCCCTACGGTGGGACATAATATCTAAAGCAAATTGTAGGGGACTAAAGCATTTTAATAGATTTATTCAGCTGCCAAAGGTCTATAAAATGTCTGGCATTTCAGCAGAGCCGAGCAAACCAAGCACATGTCAGAGGAGAATCTCTGCATATCACATTAATGACAGAAAAACTATTACCCTATAATTTGCTGAGTCCCCCCCCCCTAATTCAGAACGAGCTTCTACAAGCATTTAAAGTGGTGTTTAGGTCCTGACGTGTTCTGACGTATCTAATAATGTCAGGGCTTGCCTGGATCTTTATAAAAGTGTCCTTTTCCAGGAGCGCTGATACAGTATGAGGGACTATTTTCTCTCTGGTCGCGACTCGTGCGAGAGCAGATTACAGAAAATGATTGCTTGGTTTAATGTGTATGTGGCCACAAATAATTGAAAGATAAGCACTAAATTATGTTCCATGGTTAGGACTTAATTTAATAGAGATCTTAATTTCCTTGGAGATCTGGTGTCTGAAACATTTTTCGTGAAGATGATTGTACTTTTGAACTCAAATTAGTAACCTACAGACATAGGAGCGTAATTTGATCCTCCTGTTGCAGGAGAACTTTCCTACAACGCATGAAATGTAAAACTTGTAGAGTATTCGAGGTTTAAAAAGGCTTTCCATACTTGATTTTCTCTTACGAAAAATGTATCAACCACTACAAAAATATAAATGAATTATAATTCACAAAATAATTCACATTTCCTGTTGCTGCAGGATTATGCATGATTATTTTCCTGCTGTAGGAGACTGGTTCAAAGTAAGATCCTACATCTGAATAAGCTTTTCTCTCTGTCATCTCATGGACAGGCCTGATTCTGATCCTGACAATCTTGATCCACCAACAAATTCAGTATTTTGAGGTTGTATTTTAGTTCCAATATGATACCAGTAACACTAATAGGATCAGTCTAGGCAGAGTTGTACTGTGGATGAAGATGGCGTATAGCCTACTGTAGATGGAGAACACTCCCAGTTAAAGAGTGCTGTTAGCTGTGGAGGAGTTACTGTACATGATCCAGCCTCCCTCTCTGATCTGATGAGTCGTAATACAATACAACACAGCACTTAAAATAGCTGTGTGAGGCTAAATGGGCCCGGGTGGCCATCTATCATTGGACGTGCATTACAGGTGACAGGACTGCTCCATCTGCCTCCACCAGCTCCTCTACTCCAGCTGTACTTACCTACACACATGGAATGAGGGAGAGCAGGTAATTTCAAATGCCTGATTACCGCTAGTTTTATTCATTGCTCAGAATGTTCACAGCAGATTCACATCTTAGAAGTTATCCATGTATCCTAAGAATATTTCTTTAAGTTATAGAGATAACATTATTTATTGTTGGCAAGCCTTGCACAGAATAGGTCGCACACTCGTAAATGTGTTCCCGTCCCAATGGGTTGTCGCAACGCAATGTTTCTTACCGTCAGGTGTTTCTTAATGACTCATTGGGATGCAACATGCAAGAGAGAGCGAGAGAGATGTCAGACAGACTGTAACCTCTGCTGCTCCGCTCTGTAGTATTCACTCAGGCATCCTTAAACAGAAATCTTTTCCCTTCCCCGGGGGGTAACATTATAAAATCCAGGCAGCAGTGGCCGTGGCGGCGGCTGAGAAAAATATTTTCCTTTTATGATGTTCCTTCCATCGCTTCCCCCCTCCAGCAGTGTCTGCCAACATATGTGTTCCGATAACAATGGGCCGGTGGCAGTAAGTGGTTGAGATACAAGGACAAGCTTGACCCTCATGGCAAATGGCAGTTTATCAAGGCAAGGTGTATTGACAGCTATGAGAAGCCTGTTTTATAGTCTGTTAGAATGGCCTATAAAGAAGATAGCTGCCAAGCTATAGACAAACACAAAACTATTTCCAATTGAATGGGAGCAGCGTAGAGAAAGGGAAGGATTCAAATGCTACATTCCACATGTTGCTTATTGTGCACATGAGTGGGAATTCATTAATACTGGTGGTGCTTTCTCCCGATATAGAAGGCTTTGTATCAGGAGTGTGCTGAAACAGAGAGTAATCACAATTATCAGGAAACTCATGAATATTGAGCAGGTCTGCTGGACTAAGACTGGTGCACACACCACGGATGGCTGCCAAACTCATTAAAAACCTAATGTATGTATTCACATTCTCCTGAGGGTTTCAAACGCAACCTGAAAAGGAAGTCTGAAAGAATCACAACTCCGGGCAAGGTTGAAATCAAAAGACGCAATAGAAGATAACAAATGTTCAATTGTTATCCTATGATATAAAACAAACTCTAAATAAAACTGACTGATTCTAATGAGGGCAATAAATGTACAGATCAAAGTTCACAAAGATATGGAAGCATACTGTACAGTAGAGCCCCTTCCCAGCCAACATCTGAGAGCTTGGCCTGGTTTTATAACCCCTCTAGCTACGAGGCTACAGACTCCTGCTGAGCTCCAACAAAGAGTTTCATCATCTTCAATTAAGATGATTGTGTAGTTGAAGAAGCAGTCACAACGAGCAGGGAAGGGGTTGTTCCCTCCATAGAAATAGAATTACTACAACAGGAAAAGGACCCTCGGACCACAGCAATAATCCCCTCAGATCACAGTAATTTCACAGCCTAATGGATACACCTTTTATAATTATATTTCTATGGTTCCTTCCTGGTAGCTGATTGGACCTGGAAGCGGTGTAGTTGTTGTGTTGTTGTTGTTATTGAGGAGAGACTAGAAACACTAGCCTGCCCTGATCCCAGATCAGTTTGTGCTGTCATGAGTGACAATGGCCATAGGACAGCACTAACAGATCTGGGAGCAGGCTAGAGAGACACTGCTGAGAGCTGACATCAGGCAGGGTTCTGACTGGCTGTCACTGTGTCTGCGCTCCAGTGGTCCATACAGACCCTGCCTGCAGTAATTGCTGCTTGCAGGAGCCATGTAAGACCAATCAAGCCAGTCTGTGTATGTCCTCGCATCCCCACAAAGAATCTAAACTCACATTCGAGATGTTAGGGGGAGACTTCATCTAAATAACCTCTGCTAACGTGGGGGGAAATAGGTTAGAAGTAAGGTTCACATACTGAGCCAGCATAACCCTCCTCGGGGAGAATACACAACTCAAAAGGTATTGTAGGTTACCCTTACTTCTCTTTGTACAGTACAATCGGACAATACTATAAAACTGATCTGATGACATCACACAGTAGAGCCAGAAAACCATAATGCTTGTATTGTAACAGTACGCTCGCAAGAAACACATTCAACAATCTCCAGTGAAATCCAGATCCCTCTCTCTAATCCCAGTAGTGGCCTAGAGGAGCATGGAAAGCTTCTTTAAACAGAGTCTGCTGACTGGCTGGTCTCCCTCTGATGTCTCACAGCTACAACCCCACACAATTCACAGCTGTACTGGAGGAGACAAACTGAGAGGAGAAGCAACATCACCCATCCCCTCCATCCCTCTATCCCCTCCATCCCTCTATCCCCTCCATCCCTCTATCTCTCCATCCTCTATCCTCTCCATCCTCTATCCCCTCCATCCTCTATCTTCTCCATCCCTCTATCTATGTATCTCCTCCGTCCTCTATCTCCTCCATCCCTCTACATCCTCCATCCCTCTACATCCTCCGTCCTCAATCTCCTCCATCCCTCTACATCCTCCATTGTTCTACATCCTCCATCCCTCTACATCCTCCATCCCTCTACATCCTCCATCCCTCTACATCCTCCATCCCACTATCTCCTCCATCCCTCTACATCCTCCGTCCTCGATCTCCTCCATCCCTCTACATCCTCCATTGTTCTACATCCTCCATCCCTCTACATCCTCCATCCCTCTACATCCTCCATCCCTCTACATCCTCCATCCCACTACATCCTCCATCCCTCTACATCCTCCATCCCACTATCTCCTCCATCCCTCTACATCCTCCATCCCTCTACATCCTCCGTCCTCGATCTCCTCCATCCCTCTACATCTTCCATCCCTCTACATCCTCCATCCCTCTACATCCTCCATCCCTCTACATCCTCCGTCCTCGATCTCCTCCGTCCCTCTACATCTTCCATCCCACTACATCCTCCATCCCTCTACATCCTCCATCCCTCTACATCCTCCATCCCTCTACATCCTCCATCCCTCTACATCCTCCGTCCTCGATCTCCTCCATCCCTCTACATCCTCCATCCCTCTACATCCTCCATCCCTCTACATCCTCCATCCCACTATCTCCTCCATCCCTCTACATCCTCCATCCCTCTACATCCTCCGTCCTCGATCTCCTCCATCCCTCTACATCCTCCATCCCTCTACATCCTCCATCCCTCTACATCCTCCGTCCTCGATCTCCTCCATCCCTCTACATCCTCCATCCCTCTACATCCTCCATCCCTCTACATCCTCCATCCCTCTACATCCTCCATCCCTCTACATCCTCCGTCCTCGATCTCCTCCATCCCTCTACATCCCCCATCCCTCTACATCCTCCATCCTCTATCTTCTCCATCCCTCTATTCTGAGAAGTCTTTATTTTCCAGAGTGTTTCAATTGATGATCTGGTATTGACGCCTTTTGGCCAATGGAATTGATTGTCACTCTCTCGTTTCTTTAATCATTGATTGTGTATCAGTGAAATTTCCACAGTAATCAACACAGGGAGGGTGTAAATTATCAACCTGTGCCTCCATTTGTAAGCTGTGCCGTTTTAGATTTGACCTAAATTACAGCCTCAGCCAGCGATGTGTTCAATCGACCATTTTTGCTGCCTGGCCTCAGATAGCTGGCGTCGAGTGAGGCATAAAACAGGCTGAAACAGTGATGATAGCTGGGCCTGAACAGACAAAGAACTTGCATCCACACACAGATCAAAGTCACACAGAAATGTTCCACATTGACTGACCTTCATGTCTTAAAGTAAAGATGGACTGTCATTTCTCTTTGCTTATTTGAGTTGTTCTTGCCATAATATGGACTTGGTATTTTACCAAATATATACCACCCCTACCTTGTCACAACTGATTGGCTCAAACTTTTAACAAGGCACACCTTGTTAATGTAAACACATTCCAGGTGACTACCTCATGCTGTTTGAGAGAATGCTAAGAGTGTGCAAAGCTGTCATCAAGGCAAAGGGTGGCAACTTTGAATAATCTTAAATATAAAATATATTTTAACTTGCTTAAAACTTTTTGGGTTACTACATGATCCCATATGTGTTATTTGATAGGTTTGATGTCTTCACTATAATTCAACAATGTAGAAAATAGTACAAATAAAGAAAAACCCTTGAATGAGTAGGTATGTCCAAACCTTTGACTGGTACTGTATACCATTTCTATAATTGAGTGATATGGTGTACAAAGTAAGCTACTGTATCTATGTAAAGAATAAGAGCTTTTCAATGTTTATTGTGGAGTTTCCTCATATATAATTCAACTATGAACTCTTTAGAACACACGTCTATAGGCTTTTAACATTAAGCTCTACATTCAGAACAGATTGCTATATCTAAGCTATTACTTAGCAACATGGAAAAGCTGCATGACATACATATGTCAGAGAGGGAGAGAAAGAGAGAGAGGGGGAGAGAGAGAGAGAGAGAGAGAGAGAGAGAGAGAGAGAGAGAGAGAGCGAGAGAGAGAGAGAGAGAGCGCACAAGACTCAATTGTCCATAGAGCTCCAAGACAGGATTGTGTTGAGGCACAGATCTGGTGAAGGGTACCAACACATTTCTGCAGCACAGAAGGTCCCCAAGAACACAGTTGAATGGAAGAAGTTAGGAACCACCAAGCCTCTTCCTAGAGATGGCCACCCGGCCAAACTGAGCAATTGACCTGCTTGGAGTTTGCCAAAAGTCACCTAAAGACTCTCAGACCATAAAAAACAAGATTCTCTGGTCTGATGAAAACAAGATGGAACTCTTTGGCCTGAATGCCAAGTGTCATGTCTGGAGGAAACCTGGCAGGCAGTGGGGATGTTTCTCAGAGGCAGGGACTGGGAGACTAGTCAGTATCGAGGGAAAGATGAATGGAGCAAAGTATAGAGAGATCCTTGATGAAAACCTGCTCTGGAGCGCTCAGCACCTCAGACTGGGGTGAAGGTTCATCTTCCAACAGGATAACGACACTAAGCACACAGCCAAGACGACACAGGAGTGGCTTCGGGACAAGTCTCTGAATGTCCTTGTGGCCCAGCCAGAGCCTGTACATGATCAAACATCTCGGGAGAGACCTGAGAATAGCTGTCCAGCAACACTCCCCATCCAACCTGACAGAGCTTGAGAGGATCAGCAGAAAAGAATGGGAGAAACTCGACAAATACAGGTGTGGCAAGCTTGTAGCGTCATACCCAAGAAGACTCGATGCTGTAACCGCTGCCAAAGGTGATTTTTTGTTTGTAAGTTAGCAAACATTTCTAAAAAACAGTTTTTTCTTTGTCATTATGGGGTTTTGTGTGTAGATTTACGAGGGAGGAAAAAACGATTTAATACATTTTAGAATAAGGCTGTAACGTAACAAAATGTGGAAAAAGTCAAGGGGTCTGAATACTTTCCGAATGCACTTTAGATAAGCTTATAGAAGAGAAGCCATGTGTAGCTGTCTTCGTGTGTTCTCTCTCTCTCTCTCTCTCTCTCTCTCTCTCTCTCTCTCTCTCTCTCTCTCTCTCTCTCTCTCTCTCTCTCTCTCTCTCTCTCTCTCTCTCTCTCTCTCTCTCTCTCTCTCTCTCTCTCTCAATTCAATTCAATTCAATTCAAGGGCTTTATTGGCATGGGAAACGTGTTAACATTGCCAAAGCAAGTGAGGTAGATAATATATAAAGTGAATATATAAAGTGAAATAAACAATAAAAATGAACAGTAAACATTACACATACAGAAGTTTCAAAACAATAAAGACATTACAAATGTCATATTATATATATACAGTGTTTTAACAATGGTTAAAGGACACAAGATAAAATAAATAAGCATAAATATGGGTTGTATTTACAATGGTGTGTGTTCTTCACTGGTTGCCCTTTTCTCGTGGCAACAGGTCACAAATCTTACTGCTGTGATGGCACACTGTGGAATTTCACCCAGTAGATATGGGAGTTTATCAAAATTGGATTTGTTTTCAAATTCTTTGTGGATCTGTGTAATCTGAGGGAACTATGTCTCTCTAATATGGTCATACATTGGGCAGGAGGTTAGGAAGTGCAGCTCAGTTTCCACCACATTTTGTGGGCAGTGAGCACATAGCCTGTCTTCTCTTGAGAGCCATGTCTGCCTACGGCGGCCTTTCTCAATAGCAAGGCTATGCTCACTGAGTCTGTACATAGTCAAAGCTTTCCTTAAGTTTGGGTCAGTCACAGTGGTCAGGTATTCTGTAATTATCTTCTCCCCCCCTCTCTCTCCATTCATCTGCCTCTGCTCTTTGCCCTCCAATTATCTATGGGTGGATCAATATTTCTGTAAGCATGGCCTTACCGAGTAGACAGGAGCAGCATACATCTACTGTACATGTGATAGGTCAGGGGATTAGCTATGCACACACAGAGCTATAGCCTAATACTGGGAGCCTCAGGGCCCTACAGCTCTACTGGGACCACTGGACATTCATCTATCTGGTGCAGAGGGGATTAAGGCATATATGAATGTAATGCCTGTTTCCACATGTACACGTTTGTATCAATGAGAGAGGTACATGTAGACTGATCGTTTGAGATCATTATTTCAGACAGAGCAGTGGGCTATCTCAGTGTGACCACACTGCTCCAGTCCAGCAGTTTAATCTTGGAGAATCACAAACACTCATTATTTTCTATACTACATCTGCCTTAACATTCACACACAAAGTCACCCAGACACGCACCCACCACCCCAGGGGAGAAAGGCCTACTCTAGTTTGCAGACCAATCCTTCTCAAAAGAGGTTCAACATCTTATTTTGGTAGACAGGGGCAGACTGACTGCCCTCCACAGAGCTTTCTCTAATGAGCGATTCACTGTCAGCAGACAGGCAGAGAGAGTGCCCCGGCAGCAGAAACTAAAGTATAGTTTGATGCACTACATTCTACCTGTACTGTCTCTGCATGCTGGCTCAGGCTTTGGCCCTGGTTGATACTCTATATGGACTTCATCTTGGAAAACTGCACTGTGAGAAAGGTCTAACGATAGACGATAGTACAACGTCCAGCCAATGATAGAACTTTAAACCATTGGTCTGTGCCTCAGTGTCCCCACAGGCTGGAGTATCTTTGCTATGATGGCTGTACAAATCACTTCTTCTTTTTATAAATACACCACAGTAGACTGGCTAGACCAGACTAAACACACTCTTAAATACACTTACTCCTTGTAATTAAACACTACTAGGCCAAAATAAGACAAATTCACTGAAACAAAACTGAAATATGTCTAGTCCCAGAGAAATGTTTGAGCTACTAAACTGAGAATGTTTAGTTAAAATTCGAGTAAATTCTAGTAAATGGCCCTTCAACTTCACGGTTCTCCTTATGATGTTCTACCCGTAAAGTGAAACATTCATTTGAATTTGAATCGGATGATGAAAATCCTGGTGTGTCTTTTCCATTAGGGTTCTTTTGTTGTGCTGTGAATGGATTGAACAACACTGCCTATAGTCATTGTGTCCTCCAACGGAAAGAGAAGAGACTCACATTATTGGTCCACTCTGATAACTGCCTCTGTCAGCACATAGCGAGAGGGGAGAATAACGGTTTCCGGAAAAAAAAACGAGCTTCCAAGAAAATCAACCATGGATTACAGAAATGTCTCATTGTGGCTTGTTTCGCCTCTCCTGGCCAACAGTGATGGCTATCAGGATATTTGGTTGGAAAAGTCGACTGATTTCCACACCTCAGTAAATTGAATGTCTCTTCTGATACAAATGGCTCAAAGTAGTTCTGAGTATAACCACATAATTATAGAGTATTGTAGTCAGCAGTAACAAGGATTCCCATGCATGTCTGGACCACAAAGATGATCTCACTGCTAAAACTCTCTGTCCCAAGACTCCTTGCAGCACATATGGGACGCGTTACTGGGGCAACCACAGAGAATATCAGGGCATTGTTGTGTATCCCTAAGTCTCACTCCACCCCTTGTCCCCTACCTAATCGATGCGGGTTAAAACCCTTATCTCATAACCCTCATACACCTACTGTATCGATCCTCTCCTAGTTAAGCAGGCGTAAATGGAATGTAATTTCCTTTTTATGCACTTAAAAAAAAGAAACATATCCTGACCTTCAACTTAAGCATGAGAATAGCATGCTATTCATCTGTATTCGTTTTGGGTGGAGATGGACGCTGTATTCTGAATTTGACCTTAATCGCTAATAATTTCACCACCTTAATTTCATGTCAGAATTCTTCACGGATGTGCTGGGTCCGGCCATCGCTCCATCACCTTGAAATGAACCTACAGCCTTGTCCCTTGATAGCTGTCTTTGGTATTCCAGAAGACTTGTTCTCCTTGGACCCCAAACATGCCGATGTTGTGGCTTTTACATCCTTATTAACTCGCCGTAGAATTCCTCTCCAGTGGAAGTCTGCTCAGCCCCCCTCCACTTCTCAATGGCTCAGCGATGTAATGTTCTTCCTAAAGCTTGAGAAAATGTATTATTCTCTTAGGGGTTCCAATGATACATTTGTTAGAAAATGGCAACCATTTATATCATACTTTAATGGCTTGCAGAGGCTCCCCTCTGATGAGATGCTTTAAGGTTTCCAAGTAGACATTCCCAGTAGTCATTACATAATAGGTACAGTCATTAATATAATACTATCCAGCCCAAGCAAGTTTACTGATCATTTATTTATTTATGTTTTTGTATTTTGAATTTGTATTGTTGTTTGTATTATTATTATTATTATTTATGTTTTTCTCCCCCCTGTATTCTTGTTTATTTGTCGTGAATTCTCTGTAGAATCTTCTAGGACTGAATTGAGGGAGGGTGTGGGATGGGTTGGCTACATGGGGTGATCAGGGTGGGTGGTTGGGAGGGAGGGAATCGAGGTGGGTGGACTGAGTTAGGGCGGAGAGGTAGGGAAGGAGCTAGGTGTATGTGTTGTATGGAGGAAGGGAGGGTGGTTAGGTTATGGTAAAATCTTTGTACTTACATTGATGTACATTTCGTAAAACTTTAATTAAAATATTTTTACAAAATATATAGAATATATATGTATATATAAATTCACACTAAGAAGTGCACTGTGTTTAAAGAGACGGATTAAGATAAATGGTCTGAAAAACCCATTGAATGAAAACTCCATGAGAAAATCTGTTGGCTAGCTGTTAAATGAAATTTATTCAGGACGCGCAACGTAGCCACACCTGCAGAGTGCATTACTCGAATAAGGCAAGTCTGAATACCCAATACTGAGAAGTGCGTAGAAAAGGCGTATGAGAAAAGACCACATTGATACAAACAAAGGTAATACAGTAACTGAATCCCACATTCACTAGACATGGCCACAGATGATTCACTATCATGTTCAGAGACATACAGAGAGTGAGACAGACAGACAGAGAGAGAGAATCACAGAGACAGATATTTGGATGCAGGGATGGGCAGCAGGTATCTGAGGGACAGGGGATCAAGCTGGGAGAAACATGACATCAAAGCAGACAGGATCAATGATGCAGTTTGTCTATTGATTCCTCTACTTCCTCCTGGGGATGCTGCCATCAATGGAGCTCAGCTTTGGCTTGTGAGGGATTTAACATTCGGCTTTCATCTTTATTTGATGAAGTGTATATATTTTGTGTATGTACTTTTAAATTCAATGTGTATACTATTAGGTTCAATTTAGAATTCTGTGTTTTGGTTTCCGGGCAAACACGAAGGCGAATTATCCAAAACAGGGTCAAATGTTCCATGAGCAATAGAGGAACTACCCAGAGGCGCTATCAAGTGTTGGCATTTCATAAGAATGTGTTAACGCTAGAGCGAGCTAATCAATCTAAACTCCTGGCTGACAAGGAATGGTAACCTCATTCATATTCACCACCCAGTCTTCACTCCTGGGAGATGACAGAAAATGAAATCAGATTGGAGTGAAATCCTCTGGGAGTGCTAGGCACTACTGTCACTAACTGTCTCTCTGTTTATTCACCACTCAGGCCTTCCGGCTAAATAGGGGTCTTAAAAAAACTCACATGCTGTATAGTAGCTCAACATTGAGGGAAGAAAAGGCTCAGTCTAAAATATATTGAGGGACAAATCTAGAATTCTTCATGATCAAACCTCAACAGCTTATTTTCCCCAGGCAAAGGCCTCATCAGATATGGTTGAGTGATGTGCATTAACAGTTTATCATGCTGTGGATTTCTTCTCTCAGGGAAGCATTTCCAATGGCCGCTCCATCTGTCCTTTGATGGGTCTGAATGAGAATGACTTCCTGAATATCAATGTGCAAAGGACATCCAGGCTAAAAAGGTATACATTACACAGGTGTATGCGGAGGACATAGCAGCTGCAGACAGGCACAGCAAAGTCATAACATGATGCATATCACTCAATATGAATCATCCAGACTTGAGAACACAATATTAAAAAACAAATCTGATGCTTCAACAAATAATAGGGTCCTTCTAACTGAAGTCCAACTGTGATTTCATTGGTTTCAGAAACTGTCAGGGTAAAGCGAGCTGAAGAAATCATGGAAACTACTTAATGCAAGGACCCCAATCTTGGCTCTATCCTGGGGGCCTAATGGTGGTGAATGGATGGATAGAGCAGACAGTGACCACAGTGAAATAGTGTGGGTCTCCAGGGATTAAAATACAGGCAGGAGAGGGTTTAATAGCAGCTGTCAGACTAGGTTGGATAGAAGCCTGGTACTTCTGTCTCTCCTCTCCAATCAATCAGCCTATCCGGCACAGCTCCGTGGTGATTGCCAGGGATACTGGTTTATTCCAGAAGCGATTAGCAGGGTTGTGGCTGGACTCCCACTGTATTGGGACAGAGACACACCTCCCTCTCCAGAGTGGAGTGGGACCCGCAAAGTCGGGAGAGGAATATAATGTAAAGTGGAGCGTTTAGACCAGCTAAACAGAGAAGCGAAGGCGCCTGAAGCTCAAACCCACATTGTTGGGGGCTAATACAGAGTATGTACAGGGTAAACCCTTTTTAAACATTGTTTAGCCGGTAGTCCACCCTAGATTGTAAGAAGGACCTTGGGTGCTGTTCCATACACAGTGGGTAAACCCAGCCTCCTTGAATACTGCAGTGTAGCAGCTGTACAGAGGTGATATCTGCATTAGTGGTGACGGATAATTAACTACACACAGGACAGGAGTTACGCTGCAGAGAGAGACACCTCCATTTGACAAGAGTAAGCAGGCAGTGATAAAACAGCCAAATCCCTCACAGATTAACCCTTTCAACCAGGCATCTACACATAACCCATTACTCAACACAAGACGCGTCAAACATTGAAAATACAATATTAAACCCCCAAATAGCATTCACACAGTTGGATCCTCTGCCTACACCAGTCTTAATACACTTCACATTATTCTTCAGGAAATTCAGTAACTTTCAAAACCAATGCGTTCGCAGACAATCACATTTCTCTCTCTAACCAGACTACTACTGGCAACTAGAGTGTGTACTGAATCTGTTTTGGTGTGTGCCTCCCTCCATCTCTTCAGAGCTCTTCCTCTAGCTGCCAAGCAGAGATAAAAGAAGCACTGGAACCTGAGGAGGAGGATGGCGGAGGGCAGGATGGCGCCGTGGCATCCACCGTACATACTCATTACCGTAACAAAGTGTGTTTATCACACAGATTTCAATCGCATTACAAAAACCTCAACTGAAAAACGGGCCTCAATGTCATCTGTGTGTTAATATTTACATTCCACAATATGCTAATTAGAACCATTTGATGGAGACAGCTTGACAGATTTGAAAGGAAAAGGTAAACTAAGGCAATACAGTTCTGTGAAGCCACTAATGACAAATTGGTTCGCTTACTTGAGATACACATGATTCTACAGTACATATACTGAACAAAAATATAAATGCAACATGCAACAATTTCAAAGATTTTACTGAGTTACAGTTCATAAAGGAAATCATTCGATTGAAATAAATTCATTACGACATAATCTATGGATTTCACATGACTGGGAATACAGATATGCATCTGTTAGTCACAGATATCTTAAAAACAAAAAGGAGGGGCGTGGATCAGAAAACCAGTCAGTACCTGGTGTGACCACCATTTGCGTCATGGAGCGCGACACATCACCTTTGCATAGAATTGATCAGGTTGTTGATTGTGGCCTTTGGAATGTTGTCCCACTCCACTTCAACGGCTTAACAGAGAAGACAAACTCCCCTACTGGTTAACACACTATGGTACAGTGCGTTAGTGAGTGGCACTAGCTACCACCGTAATGCTAAGATGTGCCCAGGGTGACAAACGGGACAAATGACACAGTCGATAACTGCCATGGCTCTCTTCCTGTGCCTGTCTCTCTAGCTTCTACTAGTGCCCCAGTTATACCCAACGCTGCCCAGACAGTGTTCTGTGTTCCAGGGGCAAATCCAATGCAGCTGTGACAACAACCAATAGCCACACTACTATTGTGGACAGACACACAAAGATCAGGATATAGACTAGGCCAAAGTCCCAGAGAGAGGTGCATGCAGGGATGCATGCACACACACATACATGCGCGCATACACACCTGTCTACCTCCCCATCACGGGGTCTCCGGTTGGAGTACATTCTTAGAAAAAAAGGTGCTATCTTGAACCTAAAAAAAAAGGTGCTATCTTGTCATTCGGCTGTCCCCATTGGAGAACCCTTTGGTTCCAGGTACAACTTTTTGGAGTATAATGTAGAACACTTTCCACAAAAGGGTTCTCCTATGGGGATAGCCAAAGAACCGTTTTGGAACCCTTTTTTTCTGTGTAGGAGGGAGATTTGCAGTGTTATCAGTTCAGCTCCAGACCTGTGATCAGTGCCCATGCTCTCCAGATGAAACATCCAGTAGACTAGAGATAACACACTTCATGAATAATATATGTGTGATGAGATCAATGAATATTCCCCGTGATTAGGACATGGAGGCGGAGCTAGATATAAAAGATCACCAATGCGCAATGCCAAGCTTTGGCTGGAGTGCTGTAAAGCTCGCCGCCATTGGACTCTGGATCAGTGGAAACGCATTCTCTGGAGTGATGAATCACGCTTCACCATCTGGCAGTTCGACGGATGAATCTGGTTTTGCCGAATGCCAAGAGAATGCTACCTGCCTAAATACATAGTGCCAACTGTCAAGTTTAGTGGAGGAGGAATAATGGTCTGGGGCTGTTTTTCATGGTTCGGGCCCCTTAGTTCCAGTGAAGGGAAGTCTTAAACGCTACAGCATACAATGACATTCTTGACGATTCTGGTCTTCCAACTTTGTGGCAACAGTTTGGGGAAGGCCTTTTCCTGTTTTGGCATGATGATGCCCCCGTGCACAAAGTACACATACTTTTGGTCATGTAGTGTAACTCTCATTACCCCCCTTAATTTTCTCTCTCTCTCCTTTTCTGTCTCTGTCTCTGTCTCTCTCTCTCTCTCTCTCTCTCCCCTTCTTTATGTCTCTCTCTTACTATATCTACCCCTTATCTTTTTCTACAGTGCTCCCCCTTTGTTTCATCACCTCTCTTTCATAGGAGATCATGGGGTCCTTTGATGTCTCTTGCACACAGGCCAACCCAGTCAGAGAAACCCATGTCAATCCAGTCAAAGAAATGGAGGGCTCGTACCCATGTCTCCAGTTCCAACCTATGTCTGTACTGCACATAGCCAGCTGTTCTATACCTAGTCCTGTACTATACCTAAACCAGTACTGTGCCTTGTCCTGTACTATACCTAGTCCTGTACTATACCTAGTCCTGTACTCTACCTAGTCCTGTACTATACCTAGTCCTGTACTCTACCTAGTCCTGTACTCTACCTAGTCCTGTACTATAACTAGTCCTGTACGATACCTACTCCAGTACTATACCTACTCCTGTACTATACCTAGTCCTGTACTATAACTAGTCATGTACTATACCTACTCCTGTACTATAACTAGTCATGTACTATACCTACTCCTGTACTATAACTAGTCCTGTACTATAACTAGTCCTGTACTATACCTAGTCCTGTACTATAACTAGTCCTGTACAATACCTACTCCTGTTCTATACCTACTCCTGTACTATAACTAGTCCTGTACTATACCTAGTCCTGTACTATACCTAGTCCTGTACTATAACTAGTCCTGTACTATACCTACTCCTGTACTATAACTAGTCCTGTACTATAACTAGTCCTGTACTATACCTACTCCTGTACTATACCTACTCCTGTACTATACCTAGTCCTGTACTATAACTAGTCCTGTACTATACCTAGTCCTGTACTATACCTAGTCCTGTACGATACCTACTCCTGTACTATAACTAGTCCTGTAATATTACTAGTCCTGTACTATACCTAGTCCTGTACTATAACTAGTTCTGTTCTATACCTAGTCCTGTACTATAACTAGTCCTGTACTATACCTGGTCCTGTACTATACCTAGTCCTGTACTATAACTAGTCCTGTACTATACCTAGTCCTGTACTATAACTAGTCCTGTACTATACCTAGTCCTGTACGATACCTACTCCTGTACTATACCTAGTCCTGTACGATACCTACTCCTGTACTATAACTAGTCCTGAACTATACCTAGTCCTGTACGATACCTACTGCTGTACTATACCTAGTCCTGTACTATAACTAGTCCTGTACTATACCTACTGCTGTACGATACCTAGTCCTGTACTATAACTAGTCCTGTACTATACCTAGTCCTGTACTATACCTAGTCCTGTACTATAACTAGTCCTGTACTATACCTAGTCCTGTACTATACCTAGTCCTGTACTATAACTAGTCCTGTACTATAACTAGTCCTGTACTATAACTAGTCCTGTACTATAACTAGTCCTGTACTATACCTAGTCCTGTACTATACCTAGTCCTGTACTATACCTAGTCCTGTACTATAACTATCTTGTACTATACCTAGTCCTGTACTATAACTAGTCCTGTACTATACCTAGTCCTGTACTATAACTAGTCCTGTACTATAACTAGTCCTGTACTATACCTAGTCCTGTACTATAACTAGTCTTGTACTATACCTAGCCTGTACTATACCTAGTCCTGTACTATAACTAGTCCTGTACTATACCTAGTCCTGTACTATAACTAGTCCTGTACTATAACTAGTCCTGTACTATACCTAGTCCTGTACTATAACTAGTCTTGTACTATACCTACCCCTGTACTATAACTAGTCCTGTACTATAACTAGTCCTGTACTATACCTAGTCCTGTACTATAACTAGTATTGTACTATACCTACTCCTGTACTATAACTAGTCCTGTACTATAACTAGTCCTGTACTATACCTAGTCCTGTACTATACCTAGTCCTGTACTGTGCATAGCCTGCTGTTTGTTTAAGTGGATGTGTGTTGTGGAAGCACTAAGCAGGATAACTCTCTCCCCCCTCAGGGTTATCACCACTCATTATTTTCACACTGCTTGTGTTTTTTCTTCTTTCTTTTCCTGTTGTTTCCTGTGTTATTCTCTCTTTAAACCTTAACACCAGCACGCTCATTAGGCTTTAATAAAGCACCAATGCTTCGAAAGCACACTGCTGTTTTCAAATAATTGAACTCCTGTGAATTACTAAAATCCGTCATAATTGAAATTGATGATAAGTATAATAAAACAGGGCAAGACATCTGGGGGTCTGCATAGGGGTCTGCGTAGTGGGTCTGCATAGTGGGCCTGTGTAGGGGGTCTGCGTAGTGGGTCTGCGTAGTGGGTCTGCATAGGGGTCTGCGTAGGGTGTCTGTATGGAGGTATGCATAGTGGGTCTGCGTAGTGGGTCTGCGTAGTGGTTCTGCATAGGGGTCTGCGTAGGGGTCTGTATAGAGGTCTGCGTAGTGGGTCTGCATAGGGGTCTGCGTAGGGGTCTGTATAGAGGTCTGCGTAGTGGGTCTGCATAGGGGTCTGCGTAAGGGGTCTGCATAGGGGTCTGCGTAGTGGGTCTGCGTAATGGGTCTGCGTAGTGGGTCTGCATAGGGGTCTGCGTAATGGGTCTGCATAGGGGTCTGCGTAATGCGTCTGCGTAGTGGATCTGCATTGTGGGTCTGCATAGTGGGTCTGCATAGGGGTCTGCATAGGGGTCTGCGTAGGGGGTCTGTATAGAGGTCTGCGTAGTGTGTCTGCGTAGTGGGTCTGCGTAGTGGGTCTGCATAGGGGTCTGCGTAGTGGGTCTGTATAGAGGTCTGCATAGTGGGTCTGCGTAGTGAGTCTGCGTAAGGGGTCTGCGTAGTGGGTCTGCATAGGGGTCTGCGTAGTGGGTCTGCGTAATGGGTCTGCGTAGTGGGTCTGCATAGGGGTCTGCGTAGTGGGTCTGCATAGGGGTCTGCGTAGTGGGTCTGCATAGTGGGTCTGCGTAGTGGGTCTGCATAGGGGTCTGCGTAGTGGTTCTGCATAGGGGTCTGTGTAGTGGCTCTGCGTAGTGGGTCTGCGTAGTGCGTCTGCGTAGTGGGTCTGCGTAGTGGGTCTGCATAGGGGTCTGCGTAGTGGGTCTGCGTAGTGCGTCTGCGTAGTGGGTCTGCATAGGGGTCTGCGTAATGGGTCTGCATAGGGGTCTGCGTAGTGCGTCTGTGTAGTGCGTCTGCGTAGTGGATCTGCATTGTGGGTCTGCATAGTGGGTCTGCATAGGGGTCTGCATAGGGGTCTGCATAGGGGTCTGCGTAGTGGGTCTGCGTAATGGGTCTGCGTAGTGGGTCTGCATAGGGGTCTGCGTAGTGGGTCTGCATAGTGGGTCTGCGTAGTGGGTCTGCATAGGGGTCTGCGTAGTGGGTCTGCATATGGGGTCTGTGTAGTGGGTCTGCGTAGTGGGTCTGCATAGGGGTCTGCGTAGTGGGTCTGCGTAGTGCGTCTGCGTAGTGGGTCTGCATAGGGGTCTGCGTAATGGGTCTGCATAGGGGTCTGTGTAGTGCGTCTGCGTAGTGGATCTGCATTGTGGGTCTGCATAGGGGTCTGCATAGGGGTCTGCATAGGGGTCTGCATAGGGGATCTGTTAGAGGTCTGCGTAGTGGGTCTGCATAGGGGTCTGCGTAGTGGGTCTGCGTAGTGGATCTGCATTGTGGATCTGCATAGTGGGTCTGCATAGTGGGTCTGCATAGGGGTCTGCATAGGGGTCTGCGTAGTGGGTCTGCGTAATGGGTCTGCGTAGTGGGTCTGCATAGGGGTCTGTGTAGTGGGTCTGCATAGTGGGTCTGCGTAGTGGGTCTGCATAGGGGTCTGCGTAGTGGGTCTGCATAGGGGTCTGCGTAGTGGGTCTGCGTAGTGGGTCTGCGTAGTGGGTCTGCGTAGTGCGTCTGCGTAGTGGGTCTGCATAGGGGTCTGCGTAATGGGTCTGCGTAGGGGTCTGCGTAGTGCGTCTGCGTAGTGGATCTGCATTGTGGGTCTGCATAGTGGGTCTGCATAGGGGTCTGCATAGGGGTCTGCATAGGGGTCTGCATAGGGGTCTGCATAGGGGTCTGCATAGGGGATCTGTTAGAGGTCTGCGTAGTGGGTCTGCGTAGTGGGTCTGCGTAGTGCGTCTGCGTAGTGGGTCTGCGTAGTGGGTCTGCATAGGGGTCTGCGTAGTGGGTCTGCGTAGTGCGTCTGCGTAGTGGGTCTGCGTAGTGGGTCTGTATAGAGGTCTGCATAGTGGGTCTGCGTAGTGGGTCTGCGTAGTGGGTCTGCGTAGTGGGTCTGCATAGGGGTCTGCGTAGTGGGTCTGCGTAATGGGTCTGCATAGGGGTCTGCATAGGGGTCTGCGTAGTGGGTCTGCATAGGGGTCTGCGTAGTGGGTCTGCATAGTGGGTCTGCGTAGTGGGTCTGCATAGGGGTCTGCGTAATGGGTCTGCATAGGGGTCTGCGTAGTGCGTCTGCGTAGTGGATCTGCATTGTGGGTCTGCATAGTGGGTCTGCATAGGGGTCTGCATAGGGGTCTGCGTAGTGGGTCTGCATTGTGGGTCTGCATAGTGGGTCTGCATAGGGGTCTGCATTGTGGGTCTGCATAGTGGGTCTGCGTAGTGGGTCTGGGTTGTGGGTCTGCGTAGTGGTTGTACGTAGTGGCACAGCCTGCCAGAGATACAGAGACATCTATCTATCTATCTATACTGCTTTCAAACTCTCTGAGAATATTATTAGATGCTTTAATAAGGACCACTAAACGACTCTCTAGAGACAAATAACCAGAGCAGTGACATATATAGTGAAATAAAGTTGGTGTTGTAGTAGCAGTGAGGATATTTGAGACAGTACACAACATGTTTGTCTCTGTGTGTGAATATGTGTGTGTGTGTGTGTCTGTATGTGTGTCTGTATGTGTGTTTGTGTGCTTGTGTGTGTGCGTGTGTACGCAACAGTAGATTACTGAGAGTGAATTACTGACAAATTATTAAGGACTTGGATCTAGTCTTTTTTGTGAACCAAACACTGTGTAACACTGAGGTCTTTTACAAGGATAATATCATGTTTATGATGAGCTATTTCTGCCTGGGTATTTTGGGGAACAGAAACATAACATTCCACATCCCTGCCACTGACTGATCTGAACTAGCTGGATTGGAACCTTTTTCGGAGAGAAATTGAGCTCTTTAGACTGAACTTTTAATTATATTTAAGCACTAAAACCTCTCTAGACATCAAAACATAATGAAGTCAATCATAAAAAGAGATCTGAATAACAATTGTGAAATCATTTTGCACAATCTTTGTTTTGATTTTAACAAGGATATTACTAAACTCATACAGTAGACAGGTGAGAGTCATTGGTATGAGCTGAAATAAAAGATCCCAGAAATGTTCCATACGTACAAAACGCGTATTTCTCTGTTTCTGCATGATAATGCTCGGCCCCATGTCGCAAGGATCTGTACACAATTACTTGAAGCTGAAAATGTTCCAGTTCTTCCACGGCCTGCGTACTCAGACATGCCCCCCCATTGAGCATTTTCAGGATTCTCTGTATCGACGTGTAGGACATCTTGTTCCAGTTCCCGCCAATATCCAGAAACTTTGCACAGCCATTGAAGAGGAGTGGGACAACATTCCACAGTGTCACGTCTGCTCCCACTCCCCCACTCCGGAGCTCGACGTCGCCAGTCTACTAACCACCGGTCCTGGTAACCATCATTACGCACACCTGGTAACCATTATTACGCACACCTGGTAACCATCATTAAGCACACCTGAGCCCCATCATTAGGCACACCTGGACTTCATCACTACCCTTTTTACTTCCCCTATATCTAGCACTCTGTAGATTTTCTCACCAGGCAGATTGGGTCTGTTTTCATGTCAGATGTTTAGCTTGGTTTGTATCGCGCCATGGTAATTCATATTAAACTCACCACCTGCTTCCTGACTCCCTCCATCTCCATTACAGAATACTGCCTTGCAATGTGGATGCAGCAGAAGAGAAAGACATCTCCCAGACCATCGACGAACAGGGACACCCACGCCGCCTACACCACGATCAGCTGGCGGAACTGGGTGCGGCTATGAATGAGGTCCTCCGCATCCTCGACACCATCCAATAGCGGAGGGCCAATAGCGCACCCTATTCCCAAGAGGACTGCACAAGGAGGTCCAGAGTCTGAACCTATGGAGATGAGGGTCACACACCACTCCACAGCAGAGCGATGTCACCGGAGACAGCTGGGGCTGTGTCCCTATTGTGTCCAGGAGGGACACCGGCTTCATCGTTTCCTGCCAAACCCTTCCTGGTTTCCATTTCACTGATTGGCTGACGCTGGACATCACCATGTACCCGCTCTCCTCTCCTTTCCCGGTCCAAGCTTTGGATAAACTACTGTTGGGATCTGGCACTATCACACACATCACAGCACCACTCACCCTCACTGTGGGACTCTTGCACCAAGAAAGCCTTTCCTTCCTCATCGCCATGGTTCCTGTACAGTCATCCTCGGCCTATCGTGGCCCCAAAGTCATAACCCCACCATTTCCTGGTTAAGAATGAAAATCACTGCATGGGCAGCCGGAAGACCTGATTACCCTTACCTGGTGGTTCCATGTCAGTTGAGAGTCCAGTGAGTGCCCACCATTCCATCCTCCTATATCTTTGGCCCCATGTTTTGGGATGTACTGTAGATGTGGACATCCGCCAGGAACTCGCGCCTGCCCTACCTGCCCTCCTGAGCAGTTGTTCTGTTGTTCTGGCCCAGAACAAGGCAGTTAACCCACTGTTTCCCGGTAGGTAGTCATTGTAAATAAGAATTTGTTGCTTAGTTAAATAAAGGTTTAAGTCACTCTGGATAAGAGTGTCAGCTACATGACTAAAATGTAAATTAAACTTAATACAACAAACATATAGCTCTACAAAGCCATATGTCATACTACCCCTTACTGCGTTAACCATTGAGAGGTATACAGCCCTGTATATAACTGTCCATGTCTTCTGCCCAGGAGAACAGTCAGATCAGACAACAGAGAAACACATTGATCTCAGTTATCTGACGTGTCACCTCTTCATGATTCACATGGCTTGGCCAGAGAGACACTGGAAACCTGATTGCAGACCCCCACTTACTCCCTATGGAAATTTGGCCACATAATGCAAACCTATGGCTGCAGAGGCACATATTTCCCAGTATCTCTGCCTACATGTACATATCTACCTCAATACTCCAGTATCCCTGCCTACATGTACATATCTACCTCATTACTCCAGTATCCCTGCCTACATGTACATATCCACCTCATTACTCCAGTATCCCTGCCTACATGTACATATCCACCTCAATACTCCAGTATCCCTGCCTACATGTACATATCTACCTCATTACTCCAGTATCCCTGCCTACATGTACATATCTACCTCATTACTCCAGTATCCCTGCCTACTCATATCTACCTCATTACTCCATACATGTACATATCTACCTCATATCTACCTCATTACTCCAGTATCCCTGCCTACATGTATATATCTACCTCATTACTCCAGTATCCCTGCCTACATGTACATATCTACCTCATTACTCCAGTATCCCTGCCTACATGTACATATCCACCTCAATACTCCAGTATCCCTGCCTACATGTACATATCTACCTCATTAGAGGCAGGGTAGCCTAGCGGTTAGAGCGTTGGACTAGTAACCGAAAGGGTGCAAGTTCAAATCCCCGAGCTGACAAGGTACAAATCTGTCGTTCTGCCCCTGAACAGGCAGTTAACCCACTGTTCCTAGGCCGTCATTGAAAATAAGAATTTGTTCTTAACTGACTTGCCTAGTAAAATAAAGGTAAAAAAAAAAAATTACTCCAGTATCCCTGCACATTGTAAATGTGGTATTGGCACTGACCATGTAGATAACATCTTCTATTATTTATACTGCTTTTATCATATATACAAAACATTATGAACACCTTCCTAATATTGAGTTGCCTCCCCCGGCCCTCAGAACAACCTCAATTTGTTGGGGCGTGGCCAAGGTGTCGAAAGTGTTCCACAGGGATTCTGTGTCACGTTGGCAACAAGAGATTCGGGAGACAGGAATTAGTAATAGGGTTTTTTATTTAACCCAAATTACGACGTGCAGTGTGAAGGCACGAGGACGAAGACCAAACAAACATGTAACTAAAACACAGGGTGAAACCCAAACAAAAGACTGAGGGGTACCTCGAATAAATAACACAAGCGCACAATGATTATCACACGGGACGAAACGCGTAATCATCTGCGCAATCCACAAGGGCACGAAAGCCCAAAACACACAGCACAGGTACTCACACGCACCAACGGACATAGTAACAATAATCGACAAGACAATGGTGAACCAAGGGCACACTTATACAAGTACTAATCACTGGGAATAAGGGCCAGGTGTGCGTAATGAAAGTTCCGGCGGGATCCGTGACATGCTGGCCCATGTTGACTCCAATAATTCCCACAGTTGTCGTTTGCTGGATGTCCTTTGGATGGTGGACTATTCTTGATACACACGGGAAACTGTTGAGAGTAAAAAAACAGCAGCATTGCAGTTCTTGTCACCGACTACCATTCCACGTTCAAAGGCACTTATATTTTTTGTCCTGCTGAATGGCACACATACATATTCCATGTCTCAATTGTCTTAAGGATTAAAAAGACTATCTACACTGATTGAAGTGGATTTGACAAGTGACATCAATAAGGGATCATAGCTTTCACCTGGATTAACCTGGTCAGTCTATGTCATGGAAAGAGCAGGTGTTCTTAATGTTTTGTACACTCAGTGTACATCGTTTTATTCATTATACTATTTTAATATTGATTACTGCTCTGTTGGGTAGAGCTACCAAGCATTTCACTGTACTGGTGCACATGACAATAAAACATAGACCTCAACTTATTACACATGGGAAAAGCAACAATTAGACCTACCGCTATTATGGTCAACTGTACTGTATTAAACAGTAGGCAGCAAATGTAGAGTACAGTGGAATTTCCCCTTTCTCTACATGACGCAGGAGCTAATCAATTCTATGCATCATCCGCCATGCTGTCTTCTATAAGTATGAATTGGTTTCAAACTTTCACCGTGTATAAGATGACAATGACACATGCAAGTGTTCTGTGCTGTGCTGAGGATTTTGGTAAAAACAGATGCTAGCCACACACATGTGGAGATGTGTCCAGAATGTGACCTTTTCAAAGTGGTGAGTTGTGGGTGTTTTTCTCCAGTCCCCTCTTCAAACCAGCTAGCTTCTTCATGTCTAACACGGTTCTGCCATTTGAGGGGAATTAGAGTACACCTCATTTCACTCTGAGCAAATTGGTTGGACACATACTGTTTTTCTCAGACATGTATTTACGTTACTTTATATTTCATGTCATAATAAAATATGAACTGAATTTACCATTCCTGTTTCTTACCATTTCTACATCTGTTCATTTCATATATGGTGTACGGCATTGGTGGTCAATGCCATTAATGATGAAGGAGGACAATTTTCTTTCCATGAGCATGGCCTTATTTCTATCACAGAATGTAGGATGACTGTCATTCATATTCCTACCGTGTTTTAATCAATTATTTGGTGACGTGAATATATTTAGTATAGTTTTATTTAAAAAGGATAACTTATTTTTATGAAATTCACTGAGGAGGATCCTCCTCCCCTTCCTGTACATTTCAGTTAGCGCTCAACATCAATAGACAGTGTGAATTCAAGCTTGGCCGTTATAAAAGCGAAAGCGTTGTACTCATCTACACTGTAGATGTGGCTCAGGGCCTAGAAGGGCAACTGGTCAAATACTGCATATCTATATCTATAGTGCTTACATAACCCTCAATACACTATGTACATTTCAATAGGCCTATGTGGGTCATATGAGCAGCAGCATAGGGCCTAGGGTTAGGGCACGGGGTCATAATGCCTCCACATCTCACCATATGGAGACCTGGAACAATCAGTGGTTCATATGGAACTGGGGACGCAGCAGCTGTCAGCTCTGCATAGAGGCGTGTGCTATTCACACATATCCCCAGTGCTGCACATTGCTGGTTGACATTAGAAGTGACTGGAGTGAGGCCCTCTGTTATTGCGAGACAGAGGTAGAGACAGAGGTAGAGAGAGAGGTAGAGGTAGAGAGGGAGGTAGAGAGGGAGAGGTTAGAGGTAGAGAGGGAGGTAGAGGTAGAGAGAGAGGTAGAGGTAGAGACAGAGGTAGACAGAGCCAGAGGTAGAGGTAGAGACAAAAGTAGAGGTAGAGACAGAAGTAGAGGTAGAGGTAGAGGGAGAGGTAGAGACATAGGTAGAGACAGGGGTAGAGGTAGAGAGAGAGGTAGAGCTAGAGACAGAGGTAGAGCCAAAGACAGAGGTAGAGACAGAGGCAGAGGTAGAGACAGATGTAGAGGCAGAGGCATATGTAGAGGTAGAGGCAGAGGTAGAGGTAGTGACAGAGGTATAGACAGAGGTAGAGTCAGAGGCAGAGGTAGAGGCAGAGACAGAGGTAGAGACAGAGGTAGAAGATAGGTAGAAGGAGAGGTAGAGACAAGTAGAGACAGAGGTAGAGGCAGAAGTAGAGGCAGAGGTAGAGACAGAGGGAGAGGCAGATGTAGAAGTAGAGACAGAGGTAGAGACAGAGGTAGAGACAGGGGTAGAGGTAGAGACAGAGGTAGAGGCAGATGTAGAGGCAGATGTAGAAGTAGATACAGATGTAGAGGTAGATGTAGAGACATAGGTAGAGACAGAGGTAGAGACAGGGGTAGAGGTAGAGACAGAGGTAGAGGAAGAGGCAGATGTAGAGGTAGAGACAGAGGTAGAGGTAGAGGTAGAGACAGAGACAGCGGGAGAGGTAGAGACAGGGGTAGAGGTGAAGGCAGAGGTAAAGGTAGAGACAGAGACAGAGGTAGAGACAGAGGTAAAGGTAGAGACAGAGTTAGAGACAGAGACAGCGATAAAGGTAGAGACAGAGGTAGAGGTAGAGACAGAGGTAGAGGCAGAGGCAGATGTAGAGGTAGAGACAGAGGTAGAGGTAGAGACAGAGACAGCGGGAGAGGTAGAGTACGACCCTGCCTCACACAGGAAGCAGCGCAGGTCCTAATCCAGGCACTTGTCATCTCCCGTCTGGATTACTGCCTGTGCCATTAAACCCCTACAACTCATCCAGAACGCCGCAGCCCGTCTGGTGTTCAACCTTCCCAAGTTCTCTCACGTCACCCCGCTCCTCCGCTCTCTCCACTGGCTTCCAGTTGAAGCTCGCATCCGCTACAAGACCATGGTGCTTGCCTACGGAGCTGTGAGGGGAACGGCACCTCAGTACCTCCAGGCTCTGATCAGGCCCTACACCCAAACAAGGGCACTGCGTTCATCCACCTCTGGCCTGCTCGCCTCCCTACCACTGAGGAAGTACAGTTCCCGCGCAGCCCAGTCAAAACTGTTCGCTGCTCTGGCCCCCCAATGGTGGAACAAACTCCCTCACGACGCCAGGACAGCGGAGTCAATCACCACCTTCCGGAGACACCTGAAACCCCACCTCTTTCAGGAATACCTAGGATAGGATAAAGTAATCCTTCTCACCCCCCCCCCTTAAAAGATTTAGATGCACTATTGTAAAGTGGCTGTTCCACTGGATGTCTTAAGGTGAACGCACCAATTTGTAAGTCGCTCTGGATAAGAGCGTCTGCTAAATGACTTAAATGTAAAATGTAAATGTAGAGACAGGGGTAAAGGTAAAGACAGAGGTAGAGACAGAGGTAAAGGTAGAGACAGAGGTAAAGGTAGAGACAGAGGTAAAGGTAGAGACAGAGTTAGAGACAGAGACAGAGGTAAAGATAGAGAGAGAGGTAGAGCTAGAGGTAGAGACAGAGGTAGAGCCAAAGACAGAGGTAGAGACAGAGGTAGAGAGGGAGGTAGAGGTAGAGACAGAGGCAGAGGTAGAGACAGATGTAGAGGCAGAGGCAGATGTAGAGGCAGAGGTAGAGGTAGTGACAGAGGTAGAGACAGAGGTAGAGGTAGATGTAGAGGTAGAGACAGAGGTAGAGAGAGGTAGAGACAGGGGTAGAGGTAGAGACAGAGGTAGAGACAGAGGTAGAGGCAGATGTAGAGACAGAGGTAGAGGCAGATGTAGAGGCAGATGTAGAGACATAGGTAGAGACAGAGGTAGAGACAGGGGTAGAGGTAGAGACAGAGGTAGAGGCAGAGGCAGATGTAGAGGTAGAGACAGAGGTAGAGACAGAGGTAGAGGTAGAGGTAGAGACAGAGACAGCGGGAGAGGTAGAGACAGGGGTAGAGGTAAAGGTAGAGACAGAGTTAGAGACAGAGACAGAGGTAAAGGTAGAGACAGAGGTAGAGACAGAGGTAGAGGCAGAGGCAGATGTAGAGGTAGAGACAGGGGTAGAGGTAGAGACAGGGGTAGAGGTGAAGGCAGAGGTAAAGGTAAAGACAGAGACAGAGGTATAGACAGAGGTAAAGGTAGAGACAGAGTTAGAGACAGAGACAGAGGTAAAGGTAGAGACAGAGGTATAGGTAGAGACAGAGGTAAAAGTAGAGACAGAGGTAAAGGTAAAGGTAGAGGGCCACCATTGTTCCTGTTCCCAAGAAAGCTAAGGTAACTGAGCTAAACGACTACCGCCCCGTAGTACTCACTTCCGTCATCATGAAGTGCTTTGAGAGACTAGTCAAGGACCATATCACCTCCACCCTACCTAGACCCACTCCAATTTGCTTACCGCCCAAATAGGTCCACAGACGATGCAATCTCAACCACACTGCACACTGCCCTAACCCATCTGGACAAGAGGAATACCTATGTGAGAATGCTGTTCATCGACTACAGCTCGGCATTTAACACCATAGTACCCTCCAAGCTCGTCATCAAGCTCGAGACCATGGGTCTCGACCCCGCCCTGTGCAACTGGGTACTGGACTTCCTGACGGGCCGCCCCCAGGTGGTGAGGGTAGGCAACAACATCTCCACCCCACTGATCCTCAACACTGGGGCCCCTCAAGGGTGCGTTCTGAGCCCTCTCCTGTACACCCTGTTCACCCACGACTGCGTGGCCACGCACGCCTCCAACTCAATCATCAAGTTTGCGGACGACACAACAGTGGTAGGCTTGATTACCAACAACGACGAGACGGCCTACAGGGAGGAGGTGAGGGCCCTCGGAGTGTGGTGTCAGGAAAATAACCTCACACTCAACGTCAACAAAACTAAGGAGATGATTGTGGACTTCAGGAAACAGCAGAGGGAACACCCCCCTATCCACATCGATGGAACAGTAGTGGAGAGGGTAGTAAGTTTTAAGTTCCTCGGCATACACATCACAGACAAACTGAATTGGTCCACTCACACAGACAGCATCGTGAAGAAGGCGCAGCAGCGCCTCTTCAACCTCAGGAGGCTGAAGAAATTCGGCTTGTCACCAAAAGCACTCACAAACTTCTACAGATGCACAATCGAGAGCATCCTGGCGGGCTGTATCACCGCCTGGTACGGCAACTGCTCCGCCCACAACCGTAAGGCTCTCCAGAGGGTAGTAAGGTCTGCACAACGCATCACCGGGGGCAAACTACCTGCCCTCCAGGACACCTACACCACCCGATGTTACAGGAAGGCCATAAAGAACATCAAGGACAACAACCACCCGAGCCACTGCCTGTTCACCCCGCTATCATCCAGAAGGCGAGGTCAGTACAGGTGCATCAAAGCTGGGACCGAGAGACTGAAAAACAGCTTCTATCTCAAGGCCATCAGACTGTTAAACAGCAACCACTAACACTGACTCAACTCCAGCCACTTTAATAATGGGAATTGATGGGAAATGATGTAAAATATATCACTAGCCACTTTAAACAATGCTACCTAATATAATGTTTACATACCCTACATTATTCATCTCATATGAATATGTATATACTGTACTCTATATCATCTACTGCATCCTTATGTAATACATGTATCACTAGCCACTTTAACTATGCCACTTTGTTTACATACTCATCTCATATGTATATACTGTACTAAATACCATCTACTGTATCTTGCCTATGCTGCTCTGTACCATCACTCATTCATATATCTTTATGTACATATTCTTATCCCCTTACACTGTGCATAAGACAGTAGTTTTGGAATTGTTAGTTAGATTACTTGTTGGTTATTACTGCATTGTCGGAACTAGAAGCACAAGCATTTCGCTACACTTGCATTAACATCTGCTAACCATGTGTATGTGACAAATACATTTGATTTGATTTGATTTGAGGTAGAGACAGAGTTAGAGACAGAGACAGAGGTAAAGGTAGAGAGAGAGGTAGAGCTAGAGGTAGAGACAGAGGTAGAGCCAAAGACAGAGGTAGAGACAGAGGTAGAGAGGGAGGTAGAGGTAGAGACCGAGGCAGAGGTAGAGACAGATGTAGAGGCAGAGGCAGATGCAGAGGTAGAGGCAGAGGTAGTGACAGAGGTATAGACAGAGGTAGAGACAGAGGTAGAGGCAGAGGCAGAGGTAGAGACAGAGGTAGAAGAGAGGTAGAAGGAGAGGTAGAGACAGGTAGAGACAGAGGTAGAGACAGAGGTAGAGGCAGAGGCAGAGGTAGAGACAGAGGTAGAAGGAGAGGTAGAGACAGGTAGAGACAGAGGTAGAGATAGAGACAGGTTGAGGTAGAGACAGAGGTAGAGGTAGAGACCGAGGTCGAGGTAGAGAGAGAAATAGAGGTAGAGTCAGAGGTAGAGGCAGAGGTAGAGGCAGAGGTAGAGACAGAGGTAGAGGCAGATGTAGAAGTAGAGACAGAGGTAGAGGTAGATGCAGAGGTAGAGACAGGGGAAGAGGTAGAGACAGGGGTAGAGGTAGAGACAGAGGTAGAGGCAGAGGCAGATGTAGAGGTAGAGGTAGAGACAGGGGTAGAGGTAGAGGTAGAGACAGAGACAGCGGGAGAGGTAGAGACAGGGGTAGAGGTGAAGGCAGAGGTAAAGGTAGAGACAGAGACAGAGGTAAAGGTAGAGACAGAGGTAAAGGTAGAGACAGAGGTAAAGGTAGAGACAGAGTTAAAGGTAGAGACAGAGGTAAAGGTAGAGACAGAGTTAAAGGTAGAGACAGAGGTAGAGACAGAGACAGAGGTAAAGGTAGAGACAGAGGTAAAGGTAGAGACAGAGGTAGAGACATAGGCGGAGGTAACCTACTCTGTGTCACTGATCTAATGGATACCCACAATGCAGTCAGGGGAGGGTGATCTAATGGATACCCACAATGCAGTCAAGGGAGGGTGATGAGGACTAGAGCTATTTTAAACAATCATACAACAAAGGGACATATTTGGCTTGTTCCAGGCATCACGTTGGGATGTCAGAGACTCCCATTAGTGATAGAATTGCTTCTATTTTGAGTGCTATTATTGCCGTGTCAGTCTCTGTTTCTGACTGACTGCTGAGCCACTGCATTGTTCAAAACCCCAGTATGTGGTTTTACATGTAATTTTATTAGACAGAGGTTAATACAAAGAGAAAGAGAGAAAGAGAGACAGACAGACGGACAGACAGACGGAGAGAGGGAGAGAGGGGTGAGAAAGAGAGAGAGAGAAAGAGAGGAAGAGGACAATGAGAGAGAGATGAGAGAGGGGGAGAGAGAGAGGGAGAGGAAGATGAAAGAGAGGAGGGAGAAAGAGATGAGAGAGGGGGAGAGAGAGAGGGAGAGGAAGATGAGAGAGAGGAGGGAGAGAGAGATGAGAGGGGGGAGAGAGAGAGGAGGGAGAGGAAGATGAGAGAGAGAGGGAGAGACACCTTTCTAGACAGAGGAAATTATATGAGTGTTTTTACACCATGATACAGCTAGAATCCTCCTACCGGGCCTTAGTCAGGGCTCTGGGTGTCCTATAGCCAGACCGAGAGCCTGGTTAAAGCATTCGGTCTGGGTTAACCAGGCTACTACTGAGGAGCCCCATTAAAGAAGAATGACACCTCATAGTGATAGGATGACCTCCAACATGCTGATTGGGTAATCTGCTCCTTCATTAGTGGGAGATCATTGGCAAACTGACTGGGATGTGAGTATCGACACACATTCTCCAATAACTGCATTTTGGATGGATTTCAGGTGTAAAGGACAGTAAAGGATGCTTACAGTATTCAATAGTCTGCATCAGCTGTTCTCCTTTAGATGGATAGTGTACACTTACAGTCTGAGACTCATAATAGGTGGCAAACCTAAAAGGGAACCATCTGACTAGGCAAGCTGAAACACGTATTTCATTCCTTTAGCTAGCAGTCCCTTCATTCAGTATGTCTAGTGAGAGGTGGGGACCCAGTGGCTTGTGTTGAAAAATGGCCCAGTGTGCTGATGACTCCACACTTACCAACCCACCGCCATCTCCCGGGTCCCGAGCCCCACAGCAAAACACATCCACTTACCTGGAAAAGAGGAGAGACAAGAAAATCAATGTACTCAATTATATTACAATTTACCACTTTTTGTTCCTACTCTATCGTTGCAGTCGACAACACATACCCTTTAACATCTTGACACACAGCACTAGGCACTGCATGTACTTGTAGAGTTTGTTCCAAACAATGTCTTAAAATGAACAGAATCAAAAATGGTAGATTTGAGATATGAATATTAATTTCAGAATCTGGACATACTCCATGTGTTAGAGCTCACTATAAGGAGGATAATGATGTGTTAGAGCTCACTATAAGGAGGATAATGATGTGTTAGAGCTCACTATAAGGAGGATAATGATGTGTTAGAGCTCACTATAAGGAGGATAATGATGTGTTAGAGCTCACTACAAGGAGGATAATGATGTGTTAGAGCTCACTATAAGGAGGATAATGATGTGTTAGAGCTCACTATAAGGAGGATAATGATGTGTTAGAGCTCACTACAAGGAGGATAATGATGTGTTAGAGCTCACTATAAGGAGGATAATGATGTGTTAGAGCTCACTATAAGGAGGATAATGATGTGTTAGAGCTCACTATAAGGAGGATAATGATGTGTTAGAGCTCACTATAAGGAGGATAATGATGTGTTAGAGCTCACTATAAGGAGGATAATGATGTGTTAGAGCTCACTATAAGGAGGATAATGACCACAACATGTTGTCTGTATCATGTCCAGTTCACCACAGAGACTTACAGGAGGCATGTGTAGGTCTAGAAAGGGCCTAACATGGCCACTGTCATCATGATTTTCAATTTTTAGATTTAATTAAGCAAGTGAGTTAAGAACAAATGCTTATTTACAAGGACGGCCTACCGGGGAACAGTGGGTTATCTGTCTTGTTCAGGTTCAGAACGGCACATTTTTACATTGTCAGCTCGGGGATTCGATCCAGCAACCTTTTGGTTACTGGCCCAACACTCTAACCACTAGGCTACCTGGCGCCCCTCAATAAAGAAAGTGTGATACATGTGTAAAAAGCACGTCAAACATCCTTCCTCCCAATTAACTTTATGAGAATTGTTAGAACATTCTGAAATAGCAAAAATATTACGTTGGCATGGAAACCCCCTATAGAGCAACACCTATGTCCAAGGTGATTTCTGTCCTAGTCCTTCCATTTCATAGTCGATATGTAGTACATCAATTACGTTTGAATATCTCTTTGTTGTACAGTACTGTAAAACATTACAGGGATAATCTAGAGGACATTATAGATGTTAAATGACCACCATATGCCAGTGTAATATCATACAGAACATTTACACTCAGAGATGGGTGGAAGAATCAAAGACAGTGTGTATAGTGAGTTGTACGACCTCCCATAGCAGCCATCCATCTCCTTCCTCCATTTTGTCATCTGGATGTCACATGAGCAATGCAGAGGTAATGTAGCAAGACCTGCCCTGGTCAGCCCATCAGCACACACACATACAGGCATAACACACACACACTAACACACACAAACGCACACACATACACACAGACGCAGGAACACACACACACACACACACACACACTGCTACCATGGACCACCAATGGTCGAAAGGTAGAGACTGTAATCTTCTCTCAGAAATGTAAGCACACAGAAACCAGATTGCCAAACATTAAAACATATTTCAGAGGCATCTTGCTGACTAATACATCATGTTTTCGCTCAGAGTATCTGAACTCTTTGCAACGATACGGTGCCCTCTGTCATTATTGGGACAGGGGAGCATTTTTTCTTCTTTTGGCTCGATACTTAAAAAGTGCGGCAATATTTGTGCATCTGTAACGTTCTCACTCATCATTATTCACGATGAATTTCGGATGACCCGTAATCATGGTAGAATCCACATTCATGTAGAAGGGTTAGTTAGGGTTCTTATTTACTAAAAAAGTGAAAATGACACAATGCATTATTTACAAGTCATTTCTATTGGGAACAAAATCATCTGAAACCCAACCAAAACAAACAGAAAATGCATCCAACAATATGTAGAGGCACCAGCTTGATGTAGTCATTGTGTGTTATAGATATGGGACCAAATACTTTTTACTTCTTTAATACACATAAGTGTATTGTCCCAATACCTGCTCCCCTAAATGGGAGGACTAAATGGGAGTGCTTTCATTCTTAAACGTTCATCCCATATGGATGAAAATACCCTCAAATTAAAGTTGAAAGTCTGCACTTTAACCTTATAGTCATTGTTTGTTTTCCAATCCAAACTCTTGGAGTATCGAGACAAAAGAAGAAAAAATGCTTCACTGTCCCAATAATGACAGAGGGCACCGTACATCTTCTCAATGTCAATTGAGATGGTTTCTTTTGGGATCCCTGTGAATGGAACAGTTCCCTGTTGACCTACAATAGGCTTCATGACAGGTCAAAGATATGCTTCCTCTGCTTTTACTGCTTGGTAGCTAGCAGGAAAACGTGTCCATTCACGCACAATTCCAGGATGTCAGTAGACCTAATTCCAGAGCTGATTCACTAAGTACAGAGGGGCAGTGCACAAATCACAGCCGTCGGAAAACGGTGACTATTGTCAGCTAGATGAAATATGGGCTCTGGGACCAAGGGTCAACAATGGGGCAAGAAAAAGTTCAAAGGCAGCAAAGATTAATTTTTCCATTCAGTTGAGTTTTCGGTTTCCACTTATCCCACCCTCCCCAACACTAGCTGCCATTACATTACTGACACAAGTTCATAATTGCTCTTGATTAACAAAACACCTACCATTAAAAACCTGACGTTTAGCTACATCAAATTAGCCGGCTGACAAATGAGGTGATCTCCATGGAGTAGTGCTGTACTTTATTTAGGACTTAGCGTTATGATGTATGTAGTGGAGACTCCCTGCAACCTTATGCAGGCTAAACATGAGACACATGCAATGTGAGAAAACATGAAAAGTTACGTGCTTTAATCTGATGTCTGAGAGAGAGAGAGAGACAGAAAAAGAGGAGAGGGAGAGCAGGAGGGGAGAGAGAGAGACAGAAAAAGAGGAGAGACAGCAGGAGGGGAGAGAGAGAGACAGAAAAAGAGGAGAGAGAGAGAGCAGGAGGGGAGAGAGAGACAGAAAAAGAGGAGAGAGAGAGCAGGAGGGGAGAGAGAGACAGAAAAAGAGGAGAGAGAGAGAGCAGGAGGGGAGAGAGAGAGAGACAGAAAAAGAGGAGAGAGAGAGCAGGAGGGGAGAGAGAGAGACAGAAAAAGAGGAGAGAGAGAGCAGGAGGGGAGAGAGAGAGACAGAAAAAGATGAGAGAGAGCAGGAGGGGAGATAGAGAGAGACAGAAAAAGAGGAGAGAGAGAGAGTAGGAGGGGAGAGAGAGAGACAGAAAAAGAGGAGAGAGAGAGTAGGAGAGGAGAGAGAGACAGAAAAAGAGGAGAGAGAGAGTAGGAGGGGAGAGAGAGCGAGAGAGTGAAGTGTAGTTGGAGAAATGTGCGCATCCCACCCCAGCGAGGGCTCTCCTCTCTCTCTCCATCGATCCCTCCTTATCTCTGCAGGGCTGATCAATAATTAACACCAGTACATGGTGCTCTAATGACCTTTAATACCCATGTAGCAGATAACACCATAACACCATAATACCAGGGGTATGAGACTGACTGGACCTCCACTCCTCATACCAAACCTCTCATCACCTTACCACCTAATACTGTCTATCTCTCTCTCTCTTAAGTCCCTCAAGTGTTTCACTCTCTCTCTCCTCTCTATTCCTCTCTCTCTCTCTCTTTTTTCTCTCGTTCTGTCTCTTGAGGAAAATACGCTCAGGTTTATTGAAATGCTCTCCTTTTTTTTGTCTTAGTAATTGCTCTCGCTCTAAGATTTACCTTCCTCTCTTCCCTTTCTTGACGCTCAGCCTTATTCCCTGAAGGTAGCCGTCTACCATCTTCCATCGTCTCTTTTACCCCAACTCTCCCTGCCCCTGCCCTCTCTTCCCTCCATCCCCTCCTTTTCCTCTCACCTCCCCTCCCTCCCTCCTTTCCTTTCCCTCCCCTCTCCCACCTCCACCCCCTCCCCTCCTCTCCCTCTCCTTTCACCTCTCCTCCCCTCTCCTCTCCCCTTGAATGCTGGATGGTGTGGAAACCTCCATGATAACTCATCAATACATCTTTCCATATTGTATGACATGTTGTAAGGACCATTCCTCAGGCCATCCATCACCCCTCCCCTCTCTCTTCCCCTCCCCAGCCACCCTCCAAACAGACTTTAATAGGGCACATTAATCAGGGGGCCTGACTAGAAAGCCAGACTGTAATTCAGCTCTGAGAGATAGAGAGAGACTAATCCCCCAGGATGTCTACATCGCAGGATATGAGAGAATGCTGCCTCATCACAACACCTACATATCAAAACTAGTACACTATTGGGCCCTGGTCAAATAATGTAATGTGCACTACATAGGGACTAGGGTGTCATTCAGACATAGTTGAATTGAATGGGATTCTTAAAAGTTCAGTAAAAAAAATGTGATTTGTGATTAGATTCTATTCATTCAGAGATTGACTCTATGGTCCTCACAATGGTGTGATAAATAACTGTCACTGCAGTCTGGATGATAGATGCTAAGAGGCAGCTAAGCTGTTACTCTGATACTGGTCCTTCCTCTTTGCACCTACTGAGTCCGTCTGGGCCACTCCTACAATAGGAGCCTCTCAGGGGACTTATTTAAAAGAAAATACCAAAAAAGACAAAAGGCTCTATTTTAACAAACCTAACGCAGTGGTCAGTCTAAGCTCAGGCGGTAGTTCTATAGGTTCAGGGGAGTGTCAGAAATCATTTAGCTATTTTCACTATCGGCACACACACAATTATCGGCACACTTGCTGGTGTTGGGGCAAAAGAGTTTTGATGAATAAACAAGTTGTTGGCGTGTTGATGCTTGGCCCCTTACTGGCCAATCAGAACGTGCTCCATGGCGAAATATATGGTTGCTTCAGGTTGTGTATTTACAGTCTTTTATGTGTTGCCTTGGAATCAACATAAATTCCAATGTTAGTCAGTTATTGTTAAATGGCTTACAGAAACGAAGTAACAAAATGTAGAACTATGCCATATTTGCTAAATAGGTTAACTTGAACCCAGTTGCAGTCCACAATGTTCTAAGCCAGTGGTTCCCAAACTTTTTATAGTCCCGTACGTACCCCTTCAAACATTCAACCTCCAGCTGCGTACCCCCTCTAGCACCAGGGTCAGCGCACTCTCAAATGATGTTGTTTGACATCATTGTAAGCCTGCCACACACACACTATACAATACATTTATTAAACATAAGATAAGTAAGTTTTTGCCACAACCCGGCTTGTGGGACGTGACAAAGAGCTCTTATAGGACCAGGGCACAAATAATAATATAATAATAATAATCAATTTTGCTCTTTATTTAGCCATCTTACATATAAAACCTTATTTGTCCATCGAAAACTGTAAATAACTCACCACAGGTTAATGAGAAGGGTGTGCTTGAAAGGATGCACATAACTCTGCAATGTTGGGTTGTGTTGGAGAGAGTCTCAGTCTTAAATCATTTTCCACACACAGTCTGTGCCTGTATTTAGTTGTCATGCTAGTGAGGGCCGAGAATCCACTCTCACATAGGTACGTGGTTGTAAAGGGCATCAGTGTCTTAACAGCTCGATTTGCCAAAGCAGGATACTCTGAGTGCAGCTCAATCCAGAAATCTGTCAGTGGCTTCTGATTAAATTACATTTTCACTGAACTGCTTGCTGCAATTTCAATGAGGCTCTCTTGTTCAGATATCGGTAAGTGGACTGGAGGCAGGGCATGAAAGGGATAACAAATCCAGTTGATTATGTCATCTGTTTTGGGAAAGTACCTGCATAATTGCGCACCCAGCTCACTCAGATGCTTCGCTATATCACATTTGACATTGTCCATAAGCTTGAGTTCATTTGCACATAACAAAATCATACAATGATGGAAAGACATGTGTGTTGTCCTTGTTAATGCAGACAAATAAGCTCCAACTTCTTCATAATAGCCTCAGTTTTGTCCTGCACATTGAATATAGTTGCAGAGAGCCCCTGTAATCCTAGATTCAGATCATTCAGGCGAGAAAAAACATCACCCAGATAGGCCAGTCATGTGAGAAAACTTTAAGCTCGTCTCTCATTGAAAAAAAACGTAAATATCCCTACCAGCACTGTCTGAAATTAGCACTTTGGATCATATTTTTAAGAACACACCTCAAATATTTCCACCCTGCCTATCTGAGCACAAGCAAACTGATATAATACAGGTAAATTGAGGAACCTGGTGTTAGGGCTGGAAAATGCCAGTGTGCCACTTTTTACATGACGAAATCGCATACTAACCCTTGTTTGACACTAGTGCCTCCTTAACACCAGCCGAAAAAAGAGTCCAAAGGATGGTATGATGGACAGGTCAGTAAGAGATTGGGGAGAAAAGAGGATGGTATGATGGACAGGTCAGTAAGAGATTGGGGAGAAAAGAGGATGGTATGATGGACAGGTCAGTAAGAGATTGGGGAGAAAAGAGGATGGTATGAAGGACAGGTCAGTAAGAGATTGGGGAGAAAAGAGGATGGTATGATGGACAGGTCAGTAAGAGATTGGGGAGAAAAGAGGATGGTATGATGGACAGGTCAGTAAGAGATTGGGGAGAAAAGAGGATGGTATGAAGGACAGGTCAGTAAGAGATTGGGGAGAAAAGAGGATGGTATGATGGACAGGTCAGTAAGAGATTGGGGAGAAAAGAGGATGGTATGATGGACAGGTCAGTAAGAGATTGGGGAGAAAAGAGGATGGTATGATGGACAGGTCAGTAAGAGATTGGGGAGAAAAGAGGATGGTATGATGGACAGGTCAGTAAGAGATTGGGGAGAAAAGAGGATGGTATGATGGACAGGTCAGTAAGAGATTGGGGAGAAAAGAGGATGGTATGATGGACAGGTCAGTAAGAGATTGGGGAGAAAAGAGGATGGTATGATGGACAGGTCAGTAAGAGATTGGGGAGAAAAGAGGATGTATGAAGGACAGGTCAGTAAGAGATTGGGGAGAAAAGAGGATGGTAGGATGACAGGTCAGTAAGAGATTGGGGAGAAAAGAGGATGGTATGATGGACAGGTCAGTAAGAGATTGGGGAGAAAAGAGGATGGTATGAAGGACAGGTCAGTAAGAGATTGGGGAGAAAAGAGGATGGTATGATGGACAGGTCAGTAAGAGATTGGGGAGAAAAGAGGATGTATGAAGGACAGGTCAGTAAGAGATTGGGGAGAAAAGAGGATGGTAGGATGACAGGTCAGTAAGAGATTGGGGAGAAAAGAGGATGGTATGATGGACAGGTCAGTAAGAGATTGGGGAGAAAAGAGGATGGTATGAAGGACAGGTCAGTAAGAGATTGGGGAGAAAAGAGGATGGTATGATGGACAGGTCAGTAAGAGATTGGGGAGAAAAGAGGATGGTATGATGTACAGGTCAGTAAGAGATTGGGGAGAAAAGAGGATGGTATGATGGACAGGTCAGTAAGAGATTGGGGAGAAAAGAGGATGGTATGATGGACAGGTCAGTAAGAGATTGGGGAGAAAAGAGGATGGTATGATGGACAGGTCAGTAAGAGATTGGGGAGAAAAGAGGATGGTATGATGTACAGGTCAGTAAGAGATTGGGGAGAAAAGAGGACGGTATGAAGGACAGGTCAGTAAGAGATTGGGGAGAAAAGAGGATGGTATGATGTATAGGTCAGTAAGAGATTGGGGAGAAAAGAGGATGGTATGATGTACAGGTCAGTAAGAGATTGGGGAGAAAAGAGGATGGTATGATGGACAGGTCAGTAAGAGATTGGGGAGAAAAGAGGATGGTATGATGGACAGGTCAGTAAGAGATTGGGGAGAAAAGAGAACGGTTCAGACACTGAACTGATGCAGCTCTAACTGGGGAACCCACATGTGTGATGTGGCGATGGAGGAACAACGAGCAGTAGTCTTCTTGTGTACATAAGATGTTCACCCACTGGAGATGACTCAGGCTTTTACAGTATCATGCTACACACCCTGTCACAATATGTCTGACTACAGTCCAAGTGAGTTGACAGAGAAGGGATAAACCGTGAACAGCAGCAGCAGCTTCAGTGGCAGTAGTGCATTCCTCTTTGTCTAAAAGTACAGATGATCTGCACATGAAGTAAGGAGCACCCAAACATCCATTCAATAGTGCCATGTATCATTTAACTTGGCAATAGGCCGGGTAGGGCACTGTATTAGTCTGTAACTCATTTGTAAGATAAAAATGACGTCTGTAGGTTTTAGCTTCTCAAGCACAAACTCCATTACTCAGTGAGGAATTCATCACCATACTGAATGAGAGAACAAGGGGTGATTGAGCTCTAGCAGTATAATTGAGCAGGCCTGTCACCTGCCTGCTTATCCTGCCATGCAGAAACTAAACACAGGACAGAATTATGAAATTTCATTACGATAGCAGAATGCTGTTTGGCATCCATCAACACACGGAGCGGAGGTCCTCAATCAATGACTGAATCAATGACTGATTAGCACTATGCATGTTTCCTCCAGTACTTCAACCTATATACGACAAAATAATAATCGAAGCTACCATTTAAAAATGATCATCTATTCTAACATTCAGATATTACCAGTTGAATGACAGGAACTAACCTAACCCAACTATAGAATACATGCTACACACAGATGAACAACTATAGAATACATGCTACACACAGATGAACAACTATAGAATACATGCTACACACAGATGAACAACTATAGAATACATGCTACACACAGATGAACAACTATAGAATACATGCTACACACAGATGAACAACTATAGAATACATGCTACACACAGATGAACAACTATAGAATACATGCTACACACAGATGAACAACTATAGAATACATGCTACACACAGATGAACAACTATAGAATACATGCTACACACAGATGAACAACTATAGAATACATGCTACACACAGATGAACAACTATAGAATACATGCTACACACAGCGAGTTGAAGGACAGTGAGCAGTAAAGACAGCCAGCTAGAACATCAATCATTAAAAGACATGTCATTCCCATTAGCCCAGGGGCTTGGCCCATACATAGACAATGGCACTCTAGTGATCCTCCATTCTCCTCTCCTTTTCTGTCCTCGGTCATATGTGATCCCTCTCTCCTCTTTTCTCATCCCTCTTTCCTCTCCACTGTAGAGAGCAGCAAGAAGGGACACTGGGGGCAGAGCAAGAGATACTGTATGTAGAGATAAAGAGAGAGAGAGGAAGAGAGGGCAGAGCAGAGCTAGCTGATCACAACAGGCCCTGGGGGGGTGTATGTAGTGGAGACTCCCTGCAACCTGCTGTAGGCTAAGTGCACTTCATGCAATGTGAGAAAACATTGATTAGAAGTTACGCGTTGTAATTGTATGTCTTTGCGAGAGAGAGAGAGAGAGAGAGAGAGAGAGAGAGAGAGAGAGAGAGAGAGAGAGAAAAAGAGAAGAGGGAGAGAGAGAGCAAGAGGGAAGATGAGAGCGAAAGAGAGAGGCGCAGGAGAAGACGTGTGAGCATCCCACCCCAGCGAGGCATCTCTCTCTCTCTCCATCCATCCCTCCTTATCTCTGCAGGGCTGATCAATAATTAACACCAGTACATGGTGCTCTAATGACCTTTAATACCCATGTAGCAGATAACACCATAACACCATAATACCAGGGGTATGAGACTGACTGGACCTCCACTCCTCATACCAAACATCTCATCACCTTACCACCTAATACTGTCTATCTCTCTCTCTCTTAAGTCCCTCAAGTGTTTCACTCTCTCTCTCTCCTCTCTATTCCCCTCTCTCTATTTCTTTTTTCACGTTTATTAAAATGCACTCCTTTTAGTCTCAGTAAATTCCCTTCCTATTCCCATCTCTCTCCCTCTCTTTCCTTCTGTCAGTCTCACTCTCTCAACCTTAAATTAAACATCTCCTCTCTTCTTTCCCTTTCTAGACACATTCATCGTCTACCATCTTCCCATCGTCCTTTCTCCCCCCCTCCTCTCATCTCATCTCCTCTCCTCTCCTCTCCTCTACTGCTGAACGGTGTGTAAACCTTCTCGATAACACATCTATACATCTCAGAGAGGGAGCAGTAAAGACAGCAGGTTAGAGCATCAATAATTAAAACACAACTTATTCCCATTAGCCCAGGTAGTAGGCCCAAAAATAGATAACGGGACTCTAGTGATCATCCCTTCTCCTCTCCTCTTCTGTCCTCACTCGTATCTCATCCCTCTCTCCTCTTTCTCATCCCTCTTTTCTCTCCTCCATAGAGAGCAGCAAGGAGGGACACTGGGGCCAGAGAGAGATATACTGTATATACACAGAGAGAGTGAGAGAGATAAAAGAAAGAGAGAGCGAGCAGAGAGAGAAAGCAGAGTGAGAGAGACAGAGAGAGAGAGAGAGAGAGAGCAGAGAATGAGACAGAGAGAGAGAGAAGGAGAGAGATACGGAGAGAGAGGAGAGAGAGAGAGAGAGAGAGAGCAAAGATAGAGAGAGAGCAAAGATAGAGAGAGAGATAGAGAGAGAGCAGAGCTAACTGATTATGATAGGCCCTGTGTGTGTGTGGGAGGGGGGGGGGGATGTGAGGCAGGATTTAAAGCCATGTGCTAAGGGGTTTGAGTGGGGAGTGAAAGTCCCTGGTGTCTGCTTACTTACACTTCACTTTGACAGCAGTGAAAAGGCCACTCTCTAACTCACAGCCACTTAAGCATTAAGCGACACAATGTGAGAGCTAAGAATATGTTGTCTGTGTAAACATGAAACGTCTAAAAAAGACACTAAGATGACCATAGTGGAACAGGGAACAGTGGCAGACAAGAGAGGGTTGAGAAAAGGAAGAGCTTCCCTCTTTCTCTCTGCATGATGATAAATAGCATGGAGAATATGTAGTGGATGGCTGAAATTGAAACAGTCCTTTCCCCTGTGTCCTCGCATCAGTCAGGGGGAGACCCCTCATTAATCCACCAACTCACCCCCCCGCCCCCTCCAGCCTACACCCGCCTGTCGACCTCTCTCCCCCGTCACGCCAGTTGCCTGTGTGACTGTGCTGCTAGCCTCAGCCCCAGTCTCAGCCCCAGTCGCAGCCCCAGTCGCAGCCCCAGTCGCAGCCCCAGTCGCAGCCGCAGCCCCAGCCTCAGCCCCAGCCTCAGCCCCAGTCTCAGCCCCAGTCTCAGCCCCAGTCTCAGCCCCAGTCTCAGCCCCAGTCTCAGCCCCAGTCTCAGCCTCAGCCCCAGTCTCAGCCCCAGTCTCAGCCCCAGTCTCAGCCCCAGCCTCAGCCCCTGTCTCAGCCCCAGTCTCAGCCCCAGTCTCAGCCCCAGTCTCAGCCCCAGCCTCAGCCCGTCTCAGCCCCAGCCTCAGCCCCAGTCTCAGCCCCAGTCTCAGCCGCAGTCTCAGCCCCAGTCTCAGCCCCAGTCTCAGCCCCAGTCTCAGTCTCACCCTCAGCCCCAGTCTCAGCCTCAGCCCCAGTCTCAGCCTCAGCCCCAGCCTCAGTCTCAGCCTCAGCCTCAGCCTCAGCCTCAGCCTCAGTCTCAGCCTCAGCCCCAGCGCTACAACCACCATCCATCCATGTCCTTCTTGATACTGGGCCTAATGTACTGTTTCTATGCTGTTTATACAGACAGCCTCTAGCAAAATAGAAGTTTGGTTGTCCACAAAATGTTGAAATTGGCCTTCGGCTTCTGATAAATTACACTGAAAGGACATTAGAAACATTAAAGGATATCAAGGGCACTTTGTCTTAGAGATACTGTAGTTCCTAGGCAACACACGTCAACTTCTCTAGCCAGGGCTGGAGTAGCAGTGTCATTAAATGCCTGTTCATCGCTCCATGCACACATTGCTGTGTGTATATACTATGTGTATATACATTCTATGTGTCTATACTGTGTGTATATACTGTGTGTAAATACTGTGTGTAGCAAGATTGTCTGAGAAGAAACATTGTGTCTGCCATTGTCATGGAAAGACACTATAAGTAACCTCAGGCTAGGAGTATCCTGAGGGCTGGAGATCATCATGACTCCTTCATTCTGCATGTTGACATGCGACTGTGTGTGAGCGAAGCGGAGAGGGGAGGGGGTCTCCGAGAGCACAAAAAGGACAAATATTTAAATGATCTGTCCTACATGTCCCGCAGCGCAGCGGGAGCACGCCAGTAGCACGTCCTTGGACTTAGCCAATCATCTAATGCCTGGCTCAGTTCAAGGCTCAGCCTCCGTCCCCAACGGAGCGAGTGGAGAAGATGTCCAGGGAATTATAACCCCCTGATGCTTCCCAGTTTCCATACGACCATGCTGGATGGGGTAAATACATTTAGACTAATGTGTGGATAATCTGGGACTGGGGCTGACTGGGGGAGCCCTGCAGGGTTGGGGTCCAGGGGTTGTGTACATTTACTGAGTGATCTGAGAGATCGAGTGAGAGAGAGAGAGAGAGAGAGAGAGAGAGAGAGAGAGAGATTTCACTTGCTTTGGCAATGTAAAAATATGTTTCCCATACCAATAAAGCCCCTTACATTGAAATTTAATTGAGATAGAGATTGAGCGAGAGAGAGATGAGAGTGATGAGAAGTCAGGGCTGGCAGACCATGCTTATGCCACTAGAGAGAGAGATGGAGAGCGAGAGATTAATAGAGAGAGATGGAGAGAGAGAGATGGAGAGAAAGAGAGAGAGATAGAGGGAGAGAGGGAGGGAGAGATGGAGAGAGAGGGCAAGAGAGATGGAGAGAGAGGGAGAGAGAGGGAGAGAGTGAGATGGAGAGAGAGAGAGAGGGAGGGAGAGAGACAGAGCAAGAGAGAGAGAGAGAGAGATGGAGAGAGTTTGACTGATCACATACTGATCAAGTCAGGGCTGGCAGACCATGCTTATGCCACTAGCCACTAGCCAGCCACACAGGAACATGGACATAGGGCTGGGCGATATGGCCTCAATTTGTTCAAATTGAAGGGCAATACACGATTTATATCTCCATTTTTAAAAAGCTAAAGTTTATCTTTAAAGTCTAGCCAACCTGGATCTATTTGCTTGCTAACAAGGTAGAACAGTTGAACTGTTATGAATACACCAACCTGTCCATTTCCAACTGTTTAAAGTGTTTAATTAAACAACCAAGCCTGTTCATTTTAAGATGTTGAAATTAAGTGGCCTTATTTGGATAAGAAGATGCTTATTTCTCAGAATGAGTTGCCAATTCCTGATATACATGTGTATTTTTAATGCTCATTGCACATTTATAAAACAGAGACTAGACAGGTAGCACATTACAGTCTTTGGCTAAAATACGGCTAGCGTTATGTGATACCAGAATGCCGCCCGTGACAGAAACTGAGCATACATTTTTCACAATCATGTCCATTGATACTCCCGTTTTAGTAGGGTCTGCTGTGTTCTAAATTCTGGGTAGTTGAGATATTCAAGGTTTCCTCTATTACAGTAAACTAATGTGTCAATGCGCTTCAGTGTCCATATGACTGCTTCTGTTGGACCAAACATCAAAAGCAAATAGCGAGTTGAAACTGCTAATCAGAGAGAAAGAAGTGATACTTAGTCTTTGTTGTTGTGAGTGGCAGGGGGAGGGGCTTGGTGTCTGGAGCGAAGGAGACGACATCAAAAAAGAGAAACGCTCATTAAAACAAAACTGAACAAACTTGATTCTTGAGAAACAGGCATTTGGAACATCACGCTAAAACATACATTTGAATGAATGGTCTAAACTCACCAAAGGTGGGTGTGCGAGGCGTGTGTGTGATTTATTTCAGAATGCATTGTTGTGAAATATAATGATCCAACCGAAGCCAGGCGGGCGGGTTGTAAGGCTATTGACGCATCGCTCCATTGTTGCATCTTATTGCTAGCGCTGAAGTCACACAAAACAATAAACACTTGTTTTTCGAGCTCATTTGAATTGGAAGAGGTAGCTAAGGGTTGAGACTTTACTATACATGCTAAATTAGACTAATTTATCCACGTATGGAAAACACAACATCACTATCAGCAAAGATGACTGGAGATATGGACTATCCTGCTAGCACACAGTCACTGCTCTGCCTGTCCCGTCCTGTATATCTCTCCATTATGCGTGGGAACACTTTGGAACAATTCTCCAAAATTAAAATCACTTGGAGCTGATTTAAAGTTGTTTTTGAAAGAAAAGCACATTTTTTGTCCTTTAAAATAATAATATCAAATTGATCAGAAATACAGCGTGACATCGTTAATGTTGTAAATTACTCATTTTGAATACTGTTGTCCTGATTAATGAACCAATAAAACTGGTCTACTTTAGACTAGTAGTACACAGCATTGTATGAGATCTTCAGTTTCTTGGCAATTTCTCACATGGAATAGTCTTCATTTCTCAGAACAAGAATAGACTGACGAGATTCAGAAGAAAGTTATTTGTTTCTCGCCATTTTGAGCCTGTAATCGAACCCACAAATGCTGATGCTCCAGATACTCAACTAGTCTAAAGAAGGCCAGTTTTCAGCTGTGATAGCATAATTGCAAAAGGGTTTCTAATGCTCAATTAGCCTTTTAAAATGATAAACTTGGATTAGGTAACACAACGTGCCATTGGAACACAGGAGTGATGGCTGCTGTTAATGGGCCTCTGTACACCTATGTAGATATTCCATAAAAAATCAGCTGTTACCAGCTACAATAGTCATTTACAACATTAACAATGTTATTTTAATGGACAAAAAATGTACTTTTCTTTCAAAAACAAGGACACTTCTAAGTGACCCCAAACCTTTGAACGTTAGTGTAGTTTAAACTACTAGCCCATTCATTCTTTGCACCAGGCTACTGCTCTACACGTCATTATCTCAATGTTTGTGTATTGGCAGTGCTGCATTTTGTATGTTTCATACTGAGGAAAAATATGATTTTTTCATCTCTCTTTTACTACATCCTGTTTTCCCAGGTTGATTAAATGAAAATGACATCCTGGGAGTGAAAAAAGGACTTCAAAGCACACACGGATATTATAGTGGAACTGCTGAGGCCTCTGTTTTTCTGGTACCTTCCCTTCAGGGCAGTTAGTATGAGGCCGTGATTAGGAGGGCAATGAGCTGGTGGAGAAGAGGAGGGGAGAGAGGTGGAGAGGAGAGGCGAGGGAGAGGAGATGAGAGAGGGGGAGAGGAGAGGCGAGGGAGAGGAGAGAGGGGGAAAGTAGAGGGTCCCGTGGACTGACTTGTGGACTAGGTGGAAAGGGAGGTTACAGAGAGACTGAGACACAGCAAGGCCACTGGACTGGTCCTCTGGGCATTAGGAATCTGCTGCCTCAGCATCCACCAGCCCCATCCATCCACTGATCATGGCTTTAACAGGGTCTTTCACCCCACCACCGTGCAGCCTGACTGGGACTGGGGCAGGCCAGGGGTCTGGCTGGATGGATGGACTGACTGGGGGATATGGATGGGAGGGCTACGAGAGTGAGGAGGTTAATAGACTAGGACTGATCCACTGATTCACTAGCAGAGTGAGCTGGAGCTCCATGAATCAGCTCTATCCTTCTCTCCTTCTGAAGGGGGCTAACAGGATGAATCAGCTCTGTCCTTCTCTCCTTCTGAAGGGGGCTAACAGGATGAATCAGCTCTATCCTTCTCAAGGGGGCTAACAGGATGAATCAGCTCTATCCTTCTCTCCTTCTCTCCTTCTGAAGGGGGCTAACAGGATGAATCAGCTCTATCCTTCTGAAGGGGGCTAACAGGATGAATCAGCTCTATCCTTCTCTCCTTCTGAATGGGGCTAACAGGATGAATCAACTCTATCCTTCTCTCCTTCTGAAGGGGGCTAACAGGATGAATCAGCTCTATCTTTCTCTCCTTCTGAAGGGGGCTAACAGGATGAATCAGCTCTATCCTTCTCTCCTTCTCAAGGGGGCTAACAGGATGAATCAGCTCTATCCTTCTCTCCTTCTGAAGGGGGCTAACAGGATGAATCAGCTCTATCCTTCTCTCCTTCTGAAGGGGGCTAACAGGATGAATCAACTCTATCCTTCTCTCCTTCTGAAGGGGGCTAACAGGATGAATCAGCTCTATCCTTCTCTCCTTCTGAAGGGGGCTAACAGGATGAATCAGCTCTGTCCTTCTCTCCTTCTGAAGGGGGCTAACAGGATGAATCAGCTCCATCCTTCTCTCCTTCTGAAGGGGGCTAACAGGATGAATCAGCTCTGTCCTTCTCTCCTTCTGAAGGGGGCTAACAGGATGAATCAGCTCTGTCCTTCTCTCCTTCTGAAGGGGGCTAACAGGATGAATCAGCTCCATCCTTCTCTCCTTCTGAAGGGGGCTAACAGGATGAATCAGCTCTGCCCTTCTCTCCTTCTGAAGGGGGCTAACAGGATGAATCAGCTCCATCCTTCTCTCCTTCTGAAGGGGGCTAACAGGATGAATCAGCTCTGTCCTTCTCTCCTTCTGAAGGGGGCTAACAGGATGAATCAGCTCTGTCCTTCTCTCCTTCTGAAGGGGGCTAACAGGATGAATCAGCTCTGTCCTTCTCTCCTTCTGAAGGGGGCTAACAGGATGAATCAGCTCTATCCTTCTCTCCTTCTGAAGGGGGCTAACAGGATGAATCAGCTCTGTCCTTCTCTCCTTCTGAAGGGGGCTAACAGGATGAATCAGCTCTGTCCTTCTCTCCTTCTGAAGGGGGCTAACAGGCAGACAGAGGCTGCTTATAATAGTGTGTGTATGGCAATGGGAGGATTGCTTGGTTAGAAGCAGCAAAACCATCCCTCCAAGGTAACTTTAGGAAATTGTGTAGTTTAATTTAGTGATTTTGAGATGAGTTACTACTAGACTGGAGGCTATGTTGAAGCTTCCACCAGTAGAGTGCACTGTGGAGATGGCAGAGCACCGGTCAGCATTACAAAATAACGGGATCATGTACAACAACATCATTGGCAAAGAATACACTGGCTGGACTGTCCTGTCTGTATGTAATTGGCACATCCGTGTGTGAATGCACACGTGTGTCTATGTGTGTGTGTGTGTGTGTGTGTGTGTGTGTGTGTGTGTGTGTGTGTGTGTGTGTGTGTGTGTGTGTGTGTGTGTGTGCGTGCATGTGTGCGTGTGTGCGTATCTGACCATGTGCTTGTGAGAATGACTAAGAGTATGTGGCCACGCGAGTGCAGATGCTCATGTTCCAGCTCCGCACTCTGACAAGCCAGCGAGTACCGTGAATCTCACTTTTGTAGCACTGTGCCAGCACTCAGATAAATGACAACTTTACATTCAAATGTGGGAATTATAGAACACCAGAGCAGGAGGCATCCACCATCCCTCACTCCTTCTCTCTCTCTCTCTCTGGCCTCTCTGATAGTTTCTCCCCTCTGGCGACAGAGGATTTGTGTGATGAGTTGATCCAGGCTCCTGTAAAGCCCTTGTCAGAGACAGGGGGATGTGGTGATGAGAGGTTTATGTTTCAGAGGGTTGATAAGTCTGGGTATCTCATAGCAGGTAGTCCTCCTCATAGAGAAGGCACTGTAGTGGGATTTAAATTTGGATTAATGACTCCCCCTCAACCTTAATAAACACTGGTGAACACACATATGTATGCACACGCGCACACAAACACACACATAAACATTCCCTAACCCACGCCCCTACACATCAGTAATAGACTGAATCACATATATCTCACCCAATCACACAGACTGCTTTCTTTTCATTTATCAACCTATTTTACGGCTACTTAAAACCCCATTAAAAACACCACAGGAGATCACTGTTGACTTTTATACTCTCTCGGTCTTCCCTCCCCCAGTCTATGAAAACAAGCATTCTGAGAGGATAAGTGAGCAGCTAATCCCACCAGATACTGCCCCCCCCCCCCCCACACACAATAAAACACCTGACCAGCGGTGCCTGTAACAAACCACCCATTTGATATGTGCCTGCTCTAATCTATCCCTGCAGAGAAAGTGCTGTGGCCACATCCACCCTGCTCTTCCTCTGGCTCAGTCTGCATTGTGTGGGTGTTGAGGTCGCCAGATCAGCACTCTATTGTCTCTGTGGGCCTGTATGTGATGTGCTTACAGCAGGGTTTGAGTCACGGACTGGACGGACAGGGCCCCAATTCTATTAAACCAAACTCTGCATCTGGTGGGTTACGGGGATAGCGCAAAACATCCTATTTTTTGTTGTGCTGAATGAATGCGGCTCATTTGGATTTGCGCAGCATGGCAAAGCAACATATGTGAAACCAAAAGAATGTGGACTTCAAGCAAATGCAACGGCTCTCATTCAGAAAGAATGTTGTTTTGACTAATCCCACGGTCCTGGTAACCCATTCTGATTGAATAGGGCCTATACTTTCACCCCATAGGCATCTGGTTCAACACCACAGCTCAACCACAGCTCTGTTTCGACAAGGAGGACATTATCCCACATACAGTAAGTACCAATAAACAGGCATAACAAGCCATAAAACCACCCGGTCACAGGGCAGTAAACACACTCATAACTGTCTAACTGGCTGTAACTGAACGTACATAAAAGCCATTAGCTCATAGCCAAGCCTATCAACCTATCAATATAGAATCTATACACTGAGAGGATTAGAGAGGCCTGTGCCGGGGGAGTCGTGAACCTTTTTATGATGGCTATTTACTATACTGAGACCTTGGGCTGCTGAGGCAACCCGTATGTCACTGTCACTGCACAGGGTCAAACCTATAGCACACATGTCCTCTGGGGCTTGGGGGGGGGGGGTCTTCAATCTACAGCCACACTGTTAAACAGGACCTCAGACTTATTAGCTCATTAAAGAACATCACCGGGGCATATACATACATCACTCCCTCAATCCCTCCATCCCTTCATACCTCAATCCCTCCATCCCTCCATCCCTTCATCCCTCTCCAGAAAAAGGTGATGTCTACAATGAGTCATGTATGGGTTGAAACCACAATCACACCCATAGCAGAAAAAGAGACTTGACAAAACAGTTACTAAGTATTCACACTGTCCAATCCTTGTTAAGGTTAGAGGACCAACGTAATGTGTGACAGTGAATGTGAAGCATAGCTAGTACAAAGGGTGAAAAGGCTAGCGGTTTTCCCAGGCCCAAGGTGTCAGAAGGAAGGCTGAGGCTGTAGCATGCAAAGGAGTGTAGTGATGCATACACACGATGACTTATTTTATGCCGTTGGCCAGTTTGTCTTTCCTCCTAATTTGGTGAAACACTTGGTACTGGTTTAATGCAGATGACACGTGTAACCTTGCCTGTCATAACAAACACATTAGCAGGTCATCATGTGACAGGCCTTAGGGAGGTGAGAGACAGGAAGTTAGGAACAACAACATAGAGGGCTGCTGTTGGAGAAAAACACTTTAAAATAGCTCCTCATCTGACTAAAGGCAAAGAAAAGTAATGAAGCACACTGGAAATGCGTGTTGTACGACCAACAATATGATGTAACGTGAGCAGATCTACAGCATGTTGTTCAATAAGCCCTCCAGCTCTTTATTGTAAAGGGCATACTAAAAGGAAATATTATGGTTGAAGAGTATTCACTGTGAGATTATTATTCACTGTGTAAAGATGATGATGCATGAAGAACTAGCCAATACTTCCACTGCATCTCCCTTTCTCCCATAAATAAAACTTAACAGTCAGATATCAATGATGAGGTGTGTGTACTACTCTTCTCCCTTGCTGCTCTGCTTTGTATGATATCCTGTTCAGCCTCACAGTGGAGCGCTTGTGTGGTTTCTCTTCATTTCCCTCATTGAAGATAAGAGATAAAGCCTTTTCCAGGGGCACAGGTGCTAGGTGATAAGCAGTACCTTTTCAGCCTGCCTGCCTGTCTGCCTGCCTACCTGCCTGTCTGCCTGCCTGCCTGTCTGCCTGTCTGTCTGTCTGTCTGTCTGCCTACCTATCTGTCTGTCTGCCACACCAATGCTAGGTTGTTTAGAAAAGACAGATTGCAGTCTAGATTGTAGAGCAGGGGAGTGTTTTAAATAAGTTATATGCTGTATCCTTCAACTTAATGATCTGGCTGTGTATTGGGAGGATGTTCCTGCTCCCCTCTTCCTTACTGTCTTATAAAACTATATTCACATGACTTTATTAGGGAATCATTTACTTGCTCTCCTTAAATGACTTTCAGTGTTTTTCATGTCGGCTAAGCATTAGGTTGTGTGGACCTGTTAATCATACACTTCACAGATCAGCTCATAAAATTAACCAAGGCAGAAAAGCACAATATGGAAAACATACACTATATATACACTATACATGGGTGCACCTCAGCCACGCTCAAGGTCCTAAACGATATCTTAACCGCCATCGATAAGAAACATTACTGTGCAGCCGTATTCATTGATCTGGCCAAGGCTTTCGACTCTGTCAATCACCACATCCTCATCGGCAGACTCGACAGCCTTGGTTTCTCAAATGATTGCCTCGCCTGGTTCACCAACTACTTCTCTGATAGAGTTCAGTGTGTCAAATCGGAGGGTCTGCTGTCCGGACCTCTGGCAGTCTCTATGGGGGTGCCACAGAGTTCAATTCTTGGACCGACTCTCTTCTCTGTATATATCAATGATGTCGCTCTTGCTGCTGGTGAGTCTCTGATCCACCTCTACGCAGACGACACCATTCTGTATACTTCTGGCCCTTCTTTGGACACTGTGTTAACAACCCTCCAGGCAAGCTTCAATGCCATACAACTCTCCTTTCGTGGCCTCCAATTGCTCTTAAATACAAGTAAAACTAAATGCATGCTCTTCAACCGATCACTGCCTGCACCTGCCCGCCTGTCCAACATCACTACTCTGGACGGCTCTGACTTAGAATACATGGACAACTACAATTACCTAGGTGTCTGGTTAGACTGTAAACTCTCCTTCCAGACCCACATCAAAAATCTAGAAATCTTGGCTTCCTATTTCGCAACAATTTTTAACTAGGCAAGTAGGTTAAGAATATATTCTTATTTTCAATGACAGCCTAGGAACAGTGGGTTAACTACCTGTTCAGGGGCAGAACGACAGATTTGTACCTTGTCAGCTCGGGGGTATGAACTTGCAACCTTCCGGTTACTAGTCCAACACCCTAACCATTAGGCTACCCTGCCACCCCAAACAAAGCATCCTTCACTCATGCTGCCAAACATACCCTTGTAAAACTGACCATCCTACCAATCCTCGACTTGACTGGAACGAACTACAAAAATCTCTGAAACTGGAAACACTTATCTCCCTCACTAGCTTTAAGCACCAACTGTCAGAGCAGCTCACAGATTACTGCACCTGTACATAGCCCACCTATAATTTAGCCCAAACAACTACCTCTTTCCCTACTGTATTTATTTATTTATTTTGCTCCTTTGCACCCCATTATTTTTATTTCTACTTTGCACATTCTTCCACTGCAAATCTACCATTCCAGTGTTTTACTTGCTATATTGTATTTACTTTGCCACCATGGCCTTTTTTGCCTTTACCTCCCTTATCACACCACATTTGCTCACATCATATATAGACTTGTTTATACTGTATTATTGACTGTATGTTTGTTTTACTCCATGTGTAACTCTGTGTCGTTGTATGTGTCGAACTGCTTTGCTTTATCTTGGCCAGGTCGCAATTGTAAATGAGAACTTGTTCTCAACTTGCCTACCTGGTTAAATAAAGGTGAAATAAAAATAAATAAATAAATAAAATATACAAAAGAAGGTGGACAAATTAGTGGATTTAGCTATTTCAGCCACTCCCATTGCTGACAGGTGTATACAATCGAGCACACAGCCATGCAATCTCTATAGACAAATACTGGCAGTAGAACGGCCTTACAGAAATCTCAGTGACATTCAACGTGGCACTGTCATAGGATGCCACCTTTCCAACAAGTCAGTTCTGCAATTTCTGCCCTGCTAGAGCTGCCCCCCGGTCACCTGTAAGTGTTGTTATTGTGAAATGAAAATGCCTAGGAGCAACAACGGCTCAGCCGCGAAGTGGTAAGCCACACAGAAAAGGATCTCCGAGTGTTGAACTGCGTAGAGCGTAGCAATTGTCTGTCCTTAGTTGCAACACTCACTACCGAGTTCCAAAATGCCTCTGGAAGCAACGCCAGCACAAGAACTGTTCGTCGGGAGCTTCATGAAATGGGTTTCCATGGCCCATCGAACACACAAGTCTAAGATTACCATGCACAATTCCAAGTGTCGGCTGGAGTGGTGTAAAGCTCGCCGCCATTGGACTTTAAAGAAGTGGAAACGTGTTCTCTAGAGTGATGAATCACTCTTCACCATCTGGCTCTCCGACTGATGAATCTGGGTTTGGCGGATGTCAGGTGGATGCTGCCTGCCACAATGCATAGTGCCAACTGTAATGTTTGGTGGAGGAGGAATAATGGTCTGGGGCTGTTTTTCATGGTTCGGGCCCCTTAGTTCCAGTGAAGGGAAATCTTAACCATACAGCATACAATGACATTCTAGAGGATTCTGTGCTTCCTAATTTGTGCAACAGTTTTGGGAAGGCCCTTTCCTGTTTCAGCATGACAATGCCCCCATGCACAAAGGGAGAATAACATGACTGGCCTGCACAGAGCCAGCCTTTGGGATGAATTGGAACGCAGACTGTGAGCCAGGCCTAATCGCCCAACATCAGTACCCGACCTCACTAATGCTCTTGTGGCGAAACGGAAGCAAGTCCCCGCAGCAATGTTCCAACATCTAGGGGAAAGCCTTCCCAGAAGTGTGGGGGCTGTTGTGGCAGCAAAGGTGGGGCCAACTCCATATTAATGCCCATGATTTTGGAATGAGATGTTTGACGAGCAGGTGCCCACATACTTTTGGTCATGTAGTGTGTATGAAACCATCAATATGAGGAACATATCGGATACCCTGTTCCTCTACACATTCTTTCTGCTGTATGGTGGAACCACATAATATACAGTAGTTGTTTCCTGGGTTCTTTGTTTTCTTCCTTTCACTAGATGCCAAGTTTAGATACCTGCAGGCTGATTGTCATTCAATACACCTCTCCTCCCGGCTCCTTCTCTGCAGGCCCCTAAAGATCTTCAGAGCGCGTCTAACAGTCAAACACACATCCTGGACTCCTCTGACACCAAAGTCAACCGAGACTCCCTCCTGCAGGTCTCCTGTGGACTGACCCTGTACCCATACGCTTCAGACACAGCCAGCCATGCAGAAAGACAAAGAGAGATAGAGAGACAGAGAGAGAGAAAAAGAAAGAAAGAAAGAAAGAAAGACAGAAAGAAAGAAAGAAAGAAAGAAAGAAAGAAAGAAAGAAAGAAAGAAAGAAAGAAAGAAAGAAAGAAAGAAAGAAAGAAAGAAAGAAAGAAAGAAAGAAAGAAAGAAAGAAAGAAAGAAAGAAAGAAAGAAAGAAAGAAAGAAGAGAGGGTGAAGAATAGAGAGTGAGAGGGAGAGAGACTCACTGGACTGTACATATGGCCTCATCTATATGTAGGGAGTCTGTCAGAGAGAATAACAAAGGGAGGGAAGCCAAGAAGACATAGGGCTACAGTAGTTTAGGCTACATCATTCATGGAGAAAGCCTTTCTCCACAATCTGACAATCAACCTGCATTGATTACAATCGTATTACACATACTTGATTAAAATAGTCCAATCAGAACAGATCCGCCAGGCAGATAGAGCCCGTCATTAAAGAAACACAATCTATTACCCATCAACCCCAGCAGCACTAGCAGCAGCATCTGCCCAGTGCTATAACAGACTGACTACAGCTAATTGGATGTATCTCTAACACAAAGACAGAAATTGTCTTGTTGAGATTTGAGATTTAAGAGCAGGGAAGTTGGCTTCTGTCTGATAGGTCAGAGTGTGTGTGTGTGTGTGTGCGTGCGTGCGTGTGTGTGTGTGTGCATCAGACACCCTTCCATCCAGACAGACTGTCTGAAGTCTTAGAGACACAAAGCCAGGGGTGTAAAGTAAAGACATCTGTCTGTGTGTGTGTGTGGTGGGGGGGGGGGGGGGGGTAAATATTAGGACAGTGGTGGTGAGATTAATCTGTGGATTATACAGCAGATGGTATGTGGACTAGAGGTTGACACGGGAGTGAAAATGTTTTTTTCCTGTCAATTTCTTTCCCAGTAGTGTCCCGATCCCGCAACAGTTCTGTAACCCTGACAACTTTACTGTCCTGCCCAGTTAAAAATCACTCCCGTCTGTCCCGTGCTCATTTTTACGCATAGAATTCATAAATAACTTCCTCATTAGCTGCTCTTCTCTGTCTGCCCCCTCCCCTGCACTCTGCTGCGTGTGTTTCCATAGCAATGGCCTCATTTAGCCTTCTGCTTTTCTTTGCCTGCCCAGCTGATAAAGGCCTATTATAGTTAGTTGAATAAGACTGAAGAACACATGTTACTGTTGGGAGAAGGAGGCGCAGGGGGAAAAAACACACAAAACAATAATCAAATCAAATCAACATTTATTGATTGCGTACAGTTTTTCAGAGGTTATAGCATGTTTCTAGTTCAAACAGTGCAGCAATATCTAGCAATACATTAACAATAATCCTATATTTAGAAAAGAACAAGAAATGAAGACATTAGAACAAGCACTGCTTATAACACAACAATAATTCCTGTACTGCCTGTTCCTGTTGACTGTTGATCCTGCCCCGTCCTGTCCCGAACACCACTCTAGAATTTCACTCCCACTCCTGTTTCTGTGTCAACGTCTAATGTGGAGTATTCATGATCGAACGTACATATCGTGGCAGTCTATCTCTCTCTCTCTCTCTCTCTCCTTCTTTCTCTCTTCCTCCCACCCTCACCCTCTCTCTCTCTCTCTCTTCCTCCCTCTCTCTTTCTCTCTTTCTCTCTTCCTTCCACCCTCTCTCTCTCTCTCTCCTTCTTTCTCTCTTCTTCCTCCCACCCTCACCCTCTCTTTCTCTCTTACTTCCAGCCTCTCTCTCTCTCTCTCTCTCTTCTCTCTCTCTCTCTCTCTCTCTCTCTCTCTCTCTCTCTCTCTCTCTCTCTCTCTCTCTCTCTCTCTCTCTCTCTCTCTCTCTCTCTCTCTCTCTCTCTCTCTCTCTCTCTCTCTCTCTCTCTCTCTCTCTCTCTCTCTCTCTCTCTCTCTCTCTCTCTCTCTCTCTCTCTCTCTCTCTCTCTCTCACTTTCTCTCTTCAAAAACTAACCAAATAAAATAAAATCCAAATTTGGCAGTAAATTGTCAACCTTGGCTTTATAACCTGTTCAAGCAGCACACTCTAGGTGGCTGTGTGCACTCTTTCAGTTTGCTTACGACTCATTGTAGTAGTAGAAGAAGAAAATGGACTACTTCAAAATGGAGATGATTCAATGGAGCTGCCCATGTTGTCACAGACGCCATAATGGGGCATACACAATATTGCGTCCTCTAACTATCTCTATGGTCTTAATACATTTGACAAAAATAACCATTGTCCCACAGCCAGCTATTAGAAGTGTATAACAGGAATTTGTGTGGCAATGTGGTGAATAGTGGTGGTGAAACACACCCAATGTGACTTAGCAAAGCTGCAATTAGCTGTGATTTTCTGCATTCTTACCTGGTATTTATCTGTAGTGTATACATGCACTGTTGACTTGTAAAGAATGCCATTTTGCTTACTGTTGCATCTGAAAATAACCCACTGGCCGTCGGTGCCAACTTCCTGTTCATTCCAGCTACACCCATGCTATAAATAGTCTGGAGACAGAGAGAACCATCTAAATCTGTACTATACTGTACTGAGCTTAGATCTACCTGGCTGGGACAACACCCTAGCTTAGTGTAAACTTGAAGCGATGACTCGTTGATAGAGGTTCACTATCTGATGGTGTGTCTCACTGGATCTATCAATATATGACCACTACCTCAACCTCTGGGACCTGTGGACTCTAGCCTCCTCATCTTCCTCCTCGTCTTCCTCTTCTTCCTCCTCCTCAGAGCAGATGTTCCTATGGGAAGAGGCAGCAGGCAGACACCCTCCCCTTTACCACCCTAATAACACCCCACCACCTCCCCCTCCCCTTTACCACTCTAATAGCACCTTAATAACACCCCACCACCTCCCCCTCCCCTTTACCACTCTAATAACACCTTAATAACACCCCACCACCTCCCCCTCCCCTTTACCACTCTAATAACACCTTAATAACACCCCACCACCTCCCCTCCCCTTTACCACTCTAATAACACCTTAATAACACCCCACCACCTCCCCTCCCCTTTACCATTCTAATAACACCTTAATAACACCCCACCACCTCCCCTCCCTTTACCACTCTAATAACACCTTAATAACACCCCACCACCTCCCCTCCCCTTTACCACTCTAATAACACCTTAATAACACCCCACCACCTCCCCCTCCCCTTTACCACTCTAATAACACCTTAATAACACCCCACCACCTCCCCCTCCCCTTTACCACTCTAATAACACCTTAATAACACCCCACCACCTCCCCCTCCCCTTTACCACTCTAATAACACCTTAATAACACCCCACCACCTCCCCTCCCCTTTACCACTCTAATAACACCTTAATAACACCCCACCACCTCCCCCCCTTTACCACTCTAATAACACCTTAATAACACCCCACCACCTCCCCTCCCCTTTACCACTCTAATAACACCTTAATAACACCCCACCACCTCCCCTCCCCTTTACCACTCTAATAACACCTTAATAACACCCCACCACCTCCCCTCCCCTTTACCACTCTAATAACACCTTAATAACACCCCACCACCTCCCCCTCCCCTTTACCACTCTAATAGCACCTTAATAACACCCCACCACCTCCCCTCCCTTTACCATTCTAATAACACCTTAATAACACCCCACCACCTCCCCTCCCCTTTACCACTCTAATAACACCTTAATAACACCCCACCACCTCCCCTCCCTTTACCACTCTAATAACACCTTAATAACACCCCACCACCTCCCCCTCCCCTTTACCACTCTAATAACACCTTAATAACACCCCACCACCTCCCCTCCCCTTTACCACTCTAATAACACCTTAATAACACCCCACCACCTCCCCCTCCCCTTTACCACTCTAATAACACCTTAATAACACCCCACCACCTCCCCCTCCCCTTTACCACTCTAATAACACCTTAATAACACCCCACCACCTCCTCCCCTTTACCACTCTAATAACACCTTAATAACACCCCACCACCTCCCCTCCCTTTACCATTCTAATAACACCTTAATAACACCCCACCACCTCCCCCTCCCCTTTACCACTCTAATAACACCTTAATAACACCCCACCACCTCCCCTCCCCTTTACCACTCTAATAACACCTTAATAACACCACACCACCTCACCTTCCCTTTACCACTCTAATAACACCCCACCACCTCACCTTCCCCTTTACCACTCTAATAACACCTTAATAACACCCCACCACCTCACCTTCCCCTTTACCACTCTAATAACACCTTAATAACACCCCACCACCTCCCCTCCCCTTTACCACTCTAATAACACCTTAATAACACCCCACCACCTCCCCTCCCCTTTACCACTCTAATAACACCTTAATAACACCCCACCACCTCACCTTCCCTTTACCACTCTAATAACACCTTAATAACACCCCACCACCTCACCTTCCCTTTACCACTCTAATAACACCTTAATAACACCCCACCACCTCCCCTCCCCTTTACCACTCTAATAACACCTTAATAACACCCCACCACCTCCCCCTCCCCTTTACCACTCTAATAACACCTTAATAACACCCCACCACCGCCCCCTCCCCTTTATATCTGCTGCATTACCTCTCATCTATAGACTATTAGGTAAGATAACAGAGGGAGGGGCTCTGATACCTGACTGCTGTGTTGGAGCTGAACACACACACCAGTTGTAGTGGGAGGAGACTGATGGTGAATGGATGGAACAACAATGTTGCTGGGTGATAAATACCACAATAACCACGCCCACAAAATCAGGGTCTGGGGCCCTTGGCCTAGAGCCACATCAGCCTGCTGTTATGTTGAGGAGAATAATCATAATGAGCATTAGCCATGCCATTCATCTCAGAGGGGGTAGTCCACCCCCCCGTCATAGAGCCAGGTGGTGACCAGACAGGACAAGGTCAGAGGTCATGTTTTACCAGGCAGAGATGGATCTGACACTGTCCACAGGGATGGAGACAGATTCCAGGTCTATAGAGCATTAGACTAGAATAAAATCAAAAATAACAGCATTTTAAAAACCCACGTTTACCAGTGCCAACTCTCACTGATACCTCTTAGTAAACTGAGAACATACTGTAGGTTCATATCTAAACGGGAATTATACAGTTTGTGTGTGTGTGTGCGCGCACGTGCGTGCGTGTGTGCGTACGTGTGTGTGTGTCCCAGACACAGAGATAGACTAGTGGATGATTGGACCATCTGGTAGATGACCCAATGTCATTTGGTGTAATGTACTTATTGACAAACAGACAAACAAGCGTTACTGTAATCCAGCCCTGAGACTGGGATTCAGTCTGGTGCATTACAACAGCTAAGATATTTAATAATAGGAACACAGTACAAACACACACAGACAGCAAATGGCAGATATAAACCAACCTGTCAGGATTTGAGAAGGAAAAGCCTGTAGTCAGACCATAGTACCTAGAGTTCTCCATCCCTCTATCCCCCTCTCTCTCACTGCTCTAGTACAAAGATCAGATCTGCCAGTGATTACCTTACTGTGATCCTGGCTAGAGAGATAGATAGAGGGACACAGGAGGGATATAGCCACTGCACCAGCACTCTCACAAGCACATGGTCAGATACGCACGCACGCGCACGCACACACACACACACACACACACACACACACACACACACACAGCAGGCTAATGTCATTGTATAGTGCAAATGGGTCACCTCTAGTTGAATGGGTATTTGAAATTGTATTGATCACTCTCAATGCTACGCAATCTGGTGTTAGAAAAAAGAATGTGTCCATGTGTTTTCTTCCCCTTATTTATCGAAGCTTAATTCACAGTTTGAAATGTCAAACTATAATCTTTGCAAAGAATTCTCGCCATCTTTCTCAATCTCAGAAACAAACACATTTATACTTGCACAACGAATGCACGCACACACTTTCTCTGTCTCTAGTGAAAGCAGCTCTGACTCTGTCCACCTCACATGCCCAGAGATACAACAGCTTTCCTTCTTCCCTCAGCTGATTAGCAGGGTGGTAAAAGGATCATAGTGATCCCCAGTCTCTCCCTGGCTGGTTTCACATCAACAGGCTGTTCAAAATGATGTTTTTGTTAGCAAGCAGCTCTGCCTCTGGCCCCATGGCTAATCCAGGCTGATATGTAATCCTAAAATGAACTTTCCATCACCTCCCTACCGCACTGCTAGGGGGAAGAGAGAGGAGATACAGGAGGGTTGGCTGAAACGAGCTAGGATCCTCAATCAGCCAATCAGAGCTGGAGTTTACAGTGGTGAAGGGAAGGCTTCTGGGACATCTCCAGGCCCAAGGAAGAGCCATGGGCAGTAGCATACTGATCGCCAGTATCAAGGCCGGTAGCAATCTGCTGTACTAACGAGATGTAAACATTGCGCGAGAGACTGAGAAAATGCATTATTCATTGTATAATGTTGTTCATTTGCACAAGATCCAATATATGGAATTCCTACTGCTAAGACTGCTGGAATTTGCTCTTACTGTGTCAGATCAAGTGATTTTTACATAAAGCTAGGTCTGTTCAAAGAGCACAGTAGTAGTCTCAGTCATACTGAACGTTACTCTTAATCTGCATCTCAAATAGGAAGTACACAGGTGACAGAGAGAGAGGGAGAGGAGAGAGAGGGAGAGGAGAGAGAGGGAGAGGAGAGAGAGGGAGAGGAGAGAGAAGGAGAGGAGAGGAAAGAGAGGAACTGAGAGAAGGAGAGCAATTACTGAGACAAAAAAAGCAGAGCATTTCAATAAACACGGGCGTCTTTTTCACTTCCACATTGACAGCCACACAACCAGACAGACGCTAGCGGCTGCTCTCTGCCCCTCTGAGATGATTTACTACCAGAGCTCTGAGTTCTGTGCTCTGCATGCCAACAAACCAGACATGGCACAACTGGAATACAAAATCTATATCTAACATACCCCATGATATGAGGTATTCCTCTACTGCACAGAAGAGGATGGGGATGGAGACAGGGGGTTTAGACTGAATACCTGTCCTTTTCTCCCCGTCTCCTTGGCTTTCAGACAGTTTAAACTCTCCCTCCTCCCTCTCCCCGCGTCACTCAGATCATTTGAAGCTTCCTCTCTCCCTAACTTCCACACTCTGTCTATCCCTCTCTCCCCCGGTTCCCTCCCTCTCTCCGAGGCTCTCAGACAGTTAGAAGTTGGGCCGTGACTCTTCGATGGATCCACTTAACTGTAATGGATCGACCCTGCAGCTGGATTATTCTGAGGCCCACCGATACCAGGCATGATGCATCCCAATGTTTTCAACTTTCCATCATTATACAGAAATATACACTGTGTGTACAAAACATTAAGAACACTTTCCTAATATTGAGTTGCCTCTACAAGGTGTCGAAAGTGTTCCATAGGGATGCCGGCACATGTTGACTTGAATGCTTCCCACAAGTCTGTCAAATTGGCTGGATGTTGTTTGGGTGGTGGACCAATTCAGTGTTGAGTGTGCCATTCAAATCAAATCAAATCAAATGTTATTTGTCACATACACATGGTTAGCAGACGTTAGTGCGAGTGTAGCGAAATGCTTGTGCTTCTAGTTCCGACAATGCAGTAATAACCAACAAGTAATCTAACTAACAATTCCAAAACTACTGTCTTATACACAGTGTAAGGGGATAAAGAATATGTACATAAGGATATATGAATGAGTGATGGTACAGGGCAGCATACAGTAGATGGTATCGAGTACAGTATATACATATGAGATGAGTATGTAGACAAAGTAAACAAAGTGGCATAGTTAAAGTGGCTAGTGATACATGTATTACATAAGGATGCAGTCGATGATATAGAGTACAGTATATACGTATGCATATGAGATGAATAATGTAGGGTAAGTAACATTATATAAGGTAGCATTGTTTAAAGTGGCTAGTGATATATTTACATAATTTCCCATCAATTCCCATTATTAAAGTGGCTGGAGTTGGGTCAGTGTCAATGTCAGTGTGTTGGCAGCAGCCACTCAATGTTAGTGGTGGCTGTTTAACAGTCTGATGGCCTTGAGATAGAAGCTGTTTTTCAGTCTCTCGGTCCCAGCTTTGATGCACCTGTACTGACCTCGCCTTCTGGATGATAGCGGGGTGAACAGGCAGTGGCTCGGGTGGTTGATGTCCTTGATGATCTTTATGGCCTTCCTGTAACATCGGGTGGTGTAGGTGTCCTGGAGGGCAGGTAGTTTGCCCCGGTGATGCGTTGTGCAGACCTCACTACCCTCTGGAGAGCCTTACGGTTGAGGGCGGAGCAGTTGCCGTACCAGGCGGTGATACAGCCCGCCAGGATGCTCTCGATTGTGCATCTGTAGAAGTTTGTGAGTGCTATTGGTGACAAGCTGAATTTCTTCAGCCTCCTGAGGTTGAAGAGGCGCTGCTGCGCCTTCTTCACGACGCTGTCTGTGTGAGTGGACCAATTCAGTTTGTCTGTGATGTGTATGCCGAGGAACTTAAAACTTGCTACCCTCTCCACTACTGTTCCATCGATGTGGATAGGGGGGTGTTCCCTCTGCTGTTTCCTGAAGTCCACAATCATCTCCTTAGTTTTGTTGACGTTGAGTGTGAGGTTATTTTCCTGACACCACACTCCGAGGGCCCTCACTTCCTCCCTGTAGGCCGTCTCGTCGTTGTTGGTAATCAAGCCTACCACTGTTGTGTCATCCGCAAACTTGATGATTGAGTTGGAGGCGTGCGTGGCCACGCAGTCGTGGGTGAACAGGGAGTACAGGAGAGGGCTCAGAACGCACCCTTGTGGGGCCCCAGTGTTGAGGATCAGCGGGGAGGAGATGTTGTTGCCTACCCTCACCACCTGGGGGCGGCCCGTCAGGAAGTCCAGTACCCAGTTGCACAGGGCGGGGTCGAGACCCAGGGTCTCGAGCTTGATGACGAGCTTGGAGGGTACTATGGTGTTGAATGCCGAGCTGTAGTCGATGAACAGCATTCTCACATAGGTATTCCTCTTGTCCAGATGGGTTAGGGCAGTGTGCAGTGTGGTTGAGATTGCATCGTCTGTGGACCTATTTGGGCGGTAAGCAAATTGGAGTGGGTCTAGGGTGTCAGGTAGGGTGGAGGTGATATGGTCCTTGACTAGTCTCTCAAAGCACTTCATGATGACGGAAGTGAGTGCTACGGGGTGGTAGTCGTTTAGCTCAGTTACCTTAGCTTTCTTGGGAACAGGAACAATGGTGGCCCTCTTGAAGCATGTGGGAACAGCAGACTGGTATAGGGATTGATTGAATATGTCCGTAAACACACCGGCCAGCTGGTCTGCGCATGCTCTGAGGGCGCGGCTGGGGATGCCGTCTGGGCCTGCAGCCTTGCGAGGGTTAACACGTCAACGTGTTCAGCACACATAGTGTACACAATCCATGTCTCAACTGTCTCAAGGCATACAAATAATTATTTAAGTGGATTCAAGTGGATTTAACAAGTAACATCAATAAAGGATCATAACATTCACCTGGATTCACCTGGTCAGTCTATGTCATGGAAAGAGCAGGTGTTCTTCATATTTTGTACACTCAGTGTACACTGTAGTCTTTTCTGCTCTGAGCATATTGCAATGCAGGCTTGCTTGTTGAAAATAGTGATTTAAAGAAGGCACAACCATCAGTATTTCTCTCCTCCTTATTTGCTATAATTTGCAGAACGGAAATCAGCACGCATGGATCTTAACACGCCTATGTCCGCATGAGATTTAGACATAAACCCAGGGCTCAATTTGTTTTTTACGCATGGCTTGGTAGCAGCTGTTCTCCGACGTTGCATCAATCAACCCATCCTCTGGAGCAAGGAACCTTAATCCTGCCTTAATACCGACAGACACGGTATCTTTCTCCTTGAGGAACACTCACACAACGTCAAGACAACGGTTCCTACTGTGTTTCATCGCTCACAGAACGTCAAGACAACGTTCCTGACAATTTTCAACACTCAAACAACGCCAAGACTAGTCCTCTGAATGTAGTTATTTTATATTCTCTTACAATGCCTATATGTTTTTATAGTCACAACCTAAACACCCACATAGGGTCAAGTCAAACTACAGAAATAGACTATGTTACATTGTGTTGACATATTTGATTCATTCCTTTAAAGTCCTGGTTTCTCAAGTGTTGCATGAAAAATGACATGTCACTATTTGTGTCCTTGAATTCCCCTGTTCTTCTATAACTGTATTTAAAATCTGCTCCAATGTGACAGTTGTTTATAATCTTCTCCAATGTGACAGTTGTTTAAAATCTGCTCCATTGTGACAGTTGTTTAAAATCTGCTCCAATGTGACAGTTGTTTAAAATCTGCTCCATTGTGAGAGTTGTTTAAAATCTGCTCCAATGTGACAGTTGTTTAAAATCTGCTCCAGTGTGACAGTTGTTTAAAATCTGCTCCATTGTGGCAGTTGTTTAAAATCTGCTCCATTGTGACAGTTGTTTAAAATCTGCTCCAATGTGACAGTTGTTTAAAATCTGCTCCAATGTGACAGTTGTTTAAAATCTGCTCCATTGTGACAGTTGTTTAAAATCTGCTCCAATGTGACAGTTGTTTAAAATCTGCTCCATTGTGAGAGTTGTTTAAAATCTGCTCCATTGTGAGAGTTGTTTAAAATCTGCTCCAATGTGACAGTTGTTTAAAATCTGCTCCAGTGTGACAGTTGTTTAAAATCTGCTCCATTGTGGCAGTTGTTTAAAATCTGCTCCATTGTGACAGTTGTTTAAAATCTGCTCCATTGTGACAGTTGTTTAAAATCTGCTCCAATGTGACAGTTGTTTAAAATCTGCTCCATTGTGACAGTTGTTTAAAATCTGCTCCAATGTGACAGTTGTTTAAAATCTGCTCCATTGTGACAGTTGTTTAAAATCTGCTCCATTGTGACAGTTGTTTAAAATCTGCTCCATTGTGACAGTTGTTTAAAATCTGCTCCATTGTGACAGTTGTTTAAAATCTGCTCCATTGTGACAGTTGTTTAAAATCTGCTCCAATGTGACAGTTGTTTAAAATCTGCTCCATTGTGACAGTTGTTTAAAATCTGCTCCATTGTGACAGTTGTTTAAAATCTGCTCCATTGTGACAGTTGTTTAAAATCTGCTCCAATGTGACAGTTGTTTAAAATCTGCTCCATTGTGACAGTTGTTTAAAATCTGCTCCATTGTGACAGTTGTTTAAAATCTGCTCCATTGTGACAGTTGTTTAAAATCTGCTCCATTGTGACAGTTGTTTAAAATCTGCTCCATTGTGACAGTTGTTTAAAATCTGCTCCATTGTGACAGTTGTTTAAAATCTGCTCCATTGTGACAGTTGTTTAAAATCTGCTCCATTGTGACAGTTGTTTAAAATCTGCTCCATTGTGACAGTTGTTTAAAATCTGCTCCAATGTGACAGTTGTTTAAAATCTGCTCCATTGTGACAGTTGTTTAAAATCTGCTCCATTGTGACAGTTGTTTAAAATCTGCTCCATTGTGACAGTTGTTTAAAATCTGCTCCATTGTGACAGTTGTTTAAAATCTGCTACATTGTGACAGTTGTTTAAAATCTGCTCCATTGTGACAGTTGTTTAAAATCTGCTCCAATGTGACAGTTGTTTAAAATCTGCTCCATTGTGACAGTTGTTTAAAATCTGCTCCATTGTGACAGTTGTTTAAAATCTGCTCCATTGTGACAGTTGTTTAAAATCTGCTCCATTGTGACAGTTGTTTAAAATCTGCTCCAATGTGACAGTTGTTTAAAATCTGCTCCATTGTGACAGTTGTTTAAAATCTGCTCCATTGTGACAGTTGTTTAAAATCTGCTCCATTGTGACAGTTGTTTAAAATCTGCTCCATTGTGACAGTTGTTTAAAATCTGCTCCATTGTGACAGTTGTTTAAAATCTGCTCCAATGTGACAGTTGTTTAAAATCTGCTCCATTGTGACAGTTGTTTAAAATCTGCTCCATTGTGACAGTTGTTTAAAATCTGCTCCATTGTGACAGTTGTTTAAAATCTGCTCCATTGTGACAGTTGTTTAAAACCTGCTCCATTGTGACAGTTGTTTAAAATCTGCTTGCATGGCTGTTTTTTAGATGCCACTTCATGTGAGGGTGACTGTGTGCAGTGAAGTCTGTCTTAATTGAGGATGGCAGGTCATGTCACAGGGCCAGAGCAGCCACCAGGGATTTGGTCTGTGGCTCTGGCAGTGCTCTGGTTGCTGGATGATGTTCGTCTGGAGGTGTTGGAGGCTGACATTCTCTGAGGCCATGGTCTCTCACCTCTGGCTGAAGCCAGGGCAGGTGGCTTGCAGGGCCCGGAGGATAGAGAGAGGGAGATGGGGACAGAGTGAGAATGATGAATAAGTTGAATGGGAGGTAAAGAGAGAATGTGAGTGAAAGAAAATGAACGAGAGAGACCAAGTAGCGACTTTTCTGTAGTGTAATGCTGAAAGACAAATTTTCAACTTGGGAGAGATTAGTTTCGTCAGTGAAACCAGCCTGTGTGTGATATTACCACCTGCAGGACGTGAAAAGTGAAAAATAATCAAATCTCTCGCTTTGTCTCTCTCTCTCTCTCACTCTCTCTGTGTGTGTCTCTCTCTCTGTGTGTGTGTCTCTCTCTGTGTCTCTCTCGCTCTCTCTGTCTCGCTCTCTCTGTCTGTCTGTCTCGCTCTCTCTCTCTCTCTCTCTCTCTCTCTCCCTCTATCTCTGTCTCTCTCTCTCTGTGTCTCTCTCTGTCTCTCTCTCTCTGTGTATCTCTCTCTCTCTCTGTCTCTCTGTTTCTCTCTGTGTGTGTGTGTCTCTCTCTGTGTCTCTCTCGCTCTATCTGTCTCTCTCTCTCCCTCTCTCTCTGTCTTTCTCTCTCTGTGTATCTCTCTCTCTCTGTGTGTGTCTCTCTCTCTCTCCCTCTCTCTCTGTCTTTCTCTCTCTGTGTATCTCTCTCTCTCTGTGTGTGTCTCTCTCTCTCTCCCTCTCTCTCTGTCTTTCTCTCTCTGTGTATCTCTCTCTCTCTGTGTGTCTCTCTCTCTGTGTATCTCTCTCTCTCTCTGTTTCTCTCTCTCTGTTTCTCTCTCTCTGTGTGTGTGTCTCTCTCTCTCTCTGTGTCTCTTTGCTGTAAGCGAAACAACTGCCTCACACCTTTTTCATATTTTATTGTTGTTGTTTTAGTAAAACAATGTCCTCAGGTAAGGCATCCAGGCTGGACAATGGTCCTCTCTGTGTAAGTAGAGGGGGAGGCAGATGAGGGGGAAGGAGGGGGAAGGACCAAGTGTTGGACACATTTACCAGTAGATGGGTCCATTAATCATTTCACTAGTTAGAGTTAGTGTGTTAGTGTGTTTCACCCTGTCATGGCTAACATGTTTATCAAGCTACTGTAAAAGGGGACACACTGACTCCACAGTCCACTAAAGCTGCGTGTGCAGTCATATTTTAGATGTCAAAACAGTAGAATAAAATGAAAAATGTTATTTTATTTAGTAAAGAGGAAGACTAGCGGTCAATAAGGCGTCAACTAATGGGGATATAGACTGCATGTTCAAAACATTAGGAACACCTTCCTTATATTGAGTTGCACCCCCTTTTGCCCTCAGAACAGCCTCAGTCTGTCAGGGCAGGGACTCTACAAGGTGTTAAAGCATTCCACAGTGATGCTGGCCCAAGTTGGCGACAATGCTTCCCACAGTTGTATCAAGTTGGCTGGATACCTTTTGGGCGGTGGACCATGCTTGATACACACAGGAAACACACAGCACTTCTGTTCTTGACACAATGCAGTGCGCCTACAGTTCAAAGGCACTTAAATATTTTGTCTTGCCCATTCACCCTCTGAATGGCACACACACAATCCATGTTTTAATGGGCTCAAGGCTTAAAAATCCTTCTTTAACCGGTCTCCTCATCTACAGTGATTGAAGTGGATTTAACAGGTGACATCAATAAGGCATTATAACTTTCCCCTGGATTCACCTGGCCAGTCTATGTCATGTATACAGTGTATACAGATGAAAGAACCATGAGTATATTGCATAATGTGTGGGTTACATATCAACATTAATGTAAAGCACAGCTACATTGAAGCCAATTTAACATGTCTGCTCCTGTCACACGATCCCCACAGTCAGACAGACCTTCCAGTGTGGACATTCAGGCTTAAACGATGGAGAGGTGTGTGTGGAGAGTGCCTTAATGGCATTTTATACCATGGCATTGTTGAATACCTGTTTCTGATTGGCTTGCAGGGCATTCTAGAGTGTGCATTATTTCCCTATAATGCACAGTATATTTGTGCGCTAGAATTCAATGGCTATAGTTCATTCTTTCATGTTCTATGTTTGAGCTGCTTTTGAAAGCAAAAATCTAACTGAAAACATTATTGGCATTGTTGAATTCAATTTTCATAATGGCAAGCTAGGACTGATGGTTTGGTTAGCTAAACTAGCAAGTCTGTCAAGTTTATCTAGTAAACTTGCTAGCTACTTCAGTGGATGTTGAACACATTTCTAGTGGCAAATGTGTTAAATTATAGCCATGGTATTAAAGGGATAATCAACTCGGGGCTCCATGCGTTCTCTAGAACATAATGCAACTCCGTGGTAGGTCAGTTCCACTCCGCTAGCGCCTCATAGAACACACCTTCCACATCGTTCATTATTTTCTATAGTACGCATAGCACCTCGTTGATTGGCCCTTAAATATCACATGACTGTCTGTATGTAACGCTAGGCTGTTATGTGGTGATTATAGAACCATGCAGTGCTTGAGACAGAAGAGCACATTCGCTCTCCTGGACCACAGTCCTGTTCTCACACTGTCCTCTGTGTTAGAGTTACCATTAGTGATGGAACACCCTATAATCAGGGTTTACAGGCACTTTGGTGCAGAGGAAGTACCAACTGGAGATGGGTGTTCTCAGCCTAGCACTGAGGCCCCTGAAACATGAGAGTTGTGTCTGAGATGGCACCCTATTCCCGGTATACTTTTGACACCAAAAGCATTTCAGACTATGGAGTCAGACAAAGGAAAGGTTCCACGTTGCAATAGGACTTTCTCTGAACAACAATGTACGCCATGTGACTAGCTACATTTCTCCTAGAAAGTCTGACTCTGACTCTTTTATTTACCTTTATTTAATTAGGCAAGTCAGTTAAATTCTTATTTTCAATGACAGCCTAGGAACAGTGGGTTAACTGCCTGTTCAGGGGAAGAACGACAGATTTGTACCTTGTCAGCTCGGGGGTTTGAACTTGCAACCTTCCGGTTACTAGTCCAACGCTCTAACCACTAGGTTACCCTGCCGCCCCGCTAGGCTAACCTGCCGCCTCACTAAGCTACCCTGCCGCCCCACTAGGCTACCCTGCCGCCCCACTAGGCTACCCTGCCGCCCACTAGGCTACCCTGCCGCCCCACTAGGCTACCCTGCCGCCCCACTAGGCTACTCCGCCCCACTAGGCTACCCTGCCGCCCCACTAGGCTACCCTGCCGCCCACTAGGCTACCCTGCCGCCCCCCTAGGCTACCCTGCCGCCCCACTAGGCTACCCTGCCGCCCCACTAGGCTACCCTGCCGCCCCACTAGGCTACCCTGCCGCCCCACTAGGCTACCCTGCCGCCCCACTAGGCTACCCTGCTGTAGTGATTGCCGTTCACGGTGAGTAAAGTAACACTCCCTCAACTTTCAATGCATTGCTCCGCAAAAGGTGGGTAAACCCTTGTGCCAAATAACGGAATTTACTTTCGTTTATCCTCCACTACACCACTGCTCATCACATAATGTAATGGGAGCTGAGAGACAACAGTTCTATTTATAATGACGAGTAGGAGGGGTCCCTCCACCACATGCTATACACGCTTTCATTTAAAACACACACACACACACACACACACACACACACACAAAGCTTTAATAATACAAGTCTGGGAAGCCTGAGGAATATGTCCAGGCAAGCAGAAATACTCCACAGCAAGACCAATAACTAATCCTGAATGCAAACAGTCAGGGCTATTCACGTTACATTGCTGCTCTTTGATAACAGTCTGCTATTACTATGTACAAGCCAGTCCTAGAATAGCTGTGTGACCACAGGCAAAGTAGTAGCCCGGAGTAGGAGAGCAGAGGGATCATTTATTTCCATGGGTCAGGCAGCTTATGTTAGGGAGTTCCCAAACCTGTTTACATTAAATTGCTCTAATTTTTCCTCACTACAATTTCCTTGATTGTAGTTGATGGTCTGCTATGAATTTGCTGCGGGAATTCTCTTGATTAACAGGATGACAAAGCCATCTCTCTCGAATCACTTAAATATCATGGATTCCCATTGCCCTCTCTCTCTCTTCATTACCCTGTTTGTATCCATCTTGATTCTAGAGGTGGGTGAAATGTCAGCTCTCATTATATATAATTGTGATTACACCACAGCTAAGTGCCCTTTTAAATGTTCTCAGTGAGTCCAAGAGGTTTGGTGAGAACACCAATTTTCCATCACCATTTCGGTGTTGTCTGCCTGCAATGTCAATTCAGTCTAAAATCTCTCACCAGCACCCTCACAAAGCAGTGTTCTAGGAGAATATAGGATGAGTTTTACTTGTCTTAATAGTCCTTTCTTTCTAGCCATGCCACAGCTCCCGCCCCAGTGGTTCACCCTAGCCATGTTTATCCCTGGTTCAACAGGCCAGAGTGACTTACTTGTCTGGTCCCATCGCTATTCACTGAACCCTTCTCTTTGTGTGGTAATAAGACTAGACCATGGTGTCTGCTCAACCCTGCCCACAGCCCAACTTACAGTAGTGATACATGGGCCTGGCCTGCTGCATGACGTTCCTATTGAGTAGGCCTAAATCCCAGCAGCCCCAGGAACATAGACTCCTCTGGCCCAATCAGCGGGGACTCACTTTAAACCCCATCCATTACACAGACAACGGAGTAATGGCTGAGAGCTCCCTGGTGCTCTCCAATGGAGAGTTATGGGCCTCACATAGGGCCACTCAGGAGCCACACAGCCACCAACCTCTACTTCAGCTGATTAATAGCAATCAATACTCTATTATTGGCTGTGGAATACCGGTTGCCTGTGTCATGGCCTAGGGCCCCATGCAAGGAGAGAAGGGGGGGGGGGGACATTGCGTCACACACAGTCAGAACAGGCTGCCATCTGCCGTTGTCCCGGAGATGGGAGGAACTCCTGCAGCTCCCACCTGTACCTTGTCACATGAGCAAACCCTTGATCGTGGAAGATGTGACTCAACAGCCCTCTCTTCTCTCCTCTCTTCCCTATTTTCCTCACACTCAAAATGCACAAAAGAGAGAGCTGATTGAAAATGTTCAGTTCCAAACAACTATTCTAACGTGATGTGATAGCATCAGCTCCTGAGGATAGGAGCCAATTGTACAGGTTATTTCTGGTAGATATTGTCTCTGGCATACCTGAAAAAGGACTTGTTTACAGGCTGCACCCGGTAACACAAAAGAAAGACCATGATGAGATCTGTTTCCCCTTATCAGTAGATAGAGCAGTAATAGTAGCATAGTGGTGTGTGTGTGTGTGTGTGTGTGTGTGTGTGTGTGTGTGTGTGTGCTTGCTTGCATGCATTCCAGTCTGTGTGCATCCATGCCCAGTATGTTTGTGTGTGCATGCTCGAGAGTCTAGCTTATATCCCTCTAAACTATGTTTTATTCTTCCAGGCAGGCCTCAGAACATAACAGATCACTGAGGCTAAGTGCTTCGTGGCTGGGAAGCAGCATGCTCACTGCTTAGGGCCAGCCTGGTAGGACTGTCACACTAATAGGCAAAGACATGGAATCATGGGAAACACTGCTGATCAGATCAGACCTTCTTCTGTGCTCTGCAGCATCTGCCTGTCATCCTGATGTCCATATATCACTAATGGCACACTATATTCCCTATATAGTTCTCTAATTGTGACCAATATACTGTAATTATGGCCTCTCTCTGCCCTGATTTCTGGTCAGACAGAAATAAACTGTCCGTGCTATAAATCACATGCCTATTAGGTAGTGTGTGTGTGTGTGTCTGTGTATGTGTGTGTGTCAATGAGTGTGTCTCTGATGCTGACACTGAGGGGACATTAGCTAGCTACTATTGCTGGAAAGGAGATGAGGGTTAATGGGTAATGAGGTGATCTGAGACAGCAGAAAGAAGCACTGTCTGCTGTCATCTTGCACCAGATAATGATGATGATGGTATTCTAGTGCAGTTGTTGGATGTCATTACATTTAAATGGGAGCAGTGTCATCAGTATGAATCGCATGGATAATAAAAACAAATGGAAGCCCATGAGTTCCGTCTCCTTCCCTTCATTAGGTCTGTGCCAATCTGGTCCTGTTTGAATCATGCCACTTCCTCCTATGAATATAGAGTTTTGCCTAGCCGAATAACACAATGCTTGAGCAAACCAAGGCAATCGCAAGTTCTGGTCTCCAAACTCACTGAAACTATGACATGACTATCATGACTGAAGATAGCAAATAGAATGGCACATGTTATTTCTGTGCAATTAACTATGAAAACAATCCCAGCGTGGCTTATTATACTGTACATGGCTAAGAGCTGAGATCTGAAAGCCTTGAGTCTTCAGATGCTCGGCACTCAACAACTTAGCTAAACTCTATCTAGTCATTAACCCTGGCACTCTACTAGTGTCTGGTACAAACATGATTAGCGATATCTGTCTGCTTTTTAGGACCCGGAAGTGTTAGTGAGAGCAGGAAGGAGACAGACGAGAGCTGTGTGTGTGTGTGTGTGTGTGTGTGTGTGTGTGTGTGTACACAGTGGCGGGCGGTGCTGCAGTGAACATGTACAGCCAGAGAGAGCAAATGGCAGGAGACTCTGCTGTCCCTGCTGTCAGGCTCATTTGCTCCCAGCAGGGTCTTCAATTACCAATGATTAAAAACCCTTTGGTGTCCAGCTACTATCTGCTTAAGTGGAGGAACTCTACATCTGGGAGAGTGTGAGCGATGTGGTGCCTAATATTTAGATTTATACACTCTGCAACGTATTAATCACATTTACTAACCCAAGGGTTGGATTAACACAACGCAAAGGACTTGATGATATGGGGATCCAAAGTTAGCTGTAGAGGCACCAGAGTTAGCTGTAGAGGCACCAGAGTTAGCTGTAGAGGCACCAGAGTTAGCTGTTGAAGGACCAGAGTTAGCTGTAGAGGCACCAGAGTTAGCTGTAGAGGCACCAGAGTTAGCTGTAGCTGCACTAGAGTTAGCTGTTGAAGGACCAGAGTTAGCTGTAGAGGCACCAGAGTTAGCTGTAGAGGCACCAGAGTTAGCTGTAGCGGCACCAGAGTTAGCTGTTGAAGGACCAGAGTTAGCTGTACCGGCACCAGAGTTAGCTGTAGCTGCACCAGAGTTAGCTGTAGAGGCACCAGAGTTAGCTGTAGCGGCACCAGAGTTAGCTGTAGCTGCACCAGAGTTAGCTGTTGAAGGACAAGAGTTAGCTGTAGAGGCACCAGAGTTAGCTTTAGAGACACCAGAGTTAGCTGTAGCGGCACCAGAGTTAGCTGTTGAAGGACCAGAGTTAGCTGTAGAGGCACCAGAGTTGGCTGTAGCGGCACCAGAGTTAGCTGTAGCTGCACCAGAGTTAGCTGTAGCTGCACCAGAGTTAGCAAGTAGCTTCACCAGAGTTAGCTGTAGAAGGACCAGAGTTAGCTGTAGCGGCACCAGAGTTAGCTGTAGTTGCACCAGAGTTCGTTGTAGCTGCACCAGAGTTAGCTGTTGAAGGACCAGAGTTAGCTGTAGCTGCACCAGAGTTAACTGTAGCTGCACTAGAGTTAACTTCATTGCCAATTTACATCTGAGGTTCCTGGACTAAAAACAACTTATATAATAATACCAACCACACTAAACATGGGTTATAAAGTAACTACTATAATGGTAATGTCGGACAATACTAGATATAATACTAGTTACCATTCCCATTGAAGAGGAGCCTAGGTGTAAATATATTCCAAAGTTGTGTTTATGCATGTGGTATTCAGCAGGTCCGTTAGGAAGGAACTTTTTCCACACAACAGGAAGCCTGCGGCAATAAAAGCCAATAGCCTAATAGACTGAGACAGTCATAAATACATAAACCAGGACACAGCAACTCAATTTGACCACAGGACACATCTCTATTGGATTTGGGATCCAGAGAAAGCACAGGCGCACAGCACCCATCCTTAGAGTCCTCTGTGTGTGTCTGTGCATTTATCTCACTCTAGTTCTCATCCCCGAGAGGATACATAGAGGACATAATTCACAGATGAAATCATATCTCAGGTCTTCATGCACAGTACTACTGACATATTGTTTACCACAAAAATAGAATGTCATGCATTGGGAGAATAATGAATATCTGTGATACTGTTTCAATAAGTACCTGCCTATTGGGTTCTATATGTATTCCCTCCCTCCCTCCCCCCCTCCCTCCCTCCCTCCCTTCATGCACAGTACTACTGACATATTGTTTACAACAAAAATAGAATGTCATGCATTGGGAGAATAATGAATATCTGTGATACTGTTTCAATAAGTACCTGCCTATTGGGTTCTATATGTATTCCCTCCCTCCCTCCCTCCCTCCCTCCCTCCCCCTCCCCTCCCCCCCCCTCCCTCCCTCCCCTCCCCTCCCCCTCCCTCCCCTCCCCTCCTCCCTCCCCCCTCCCTCCCCTCCCTCCCCTCCTCCCTCCCCCCCTCCCCCCCCTCCCCTCCCCTCCCCTCCCTCCCTCCCTCCCTCCCTCCCTCCCTCCCTTCATGCACAGTACTACTGACATATTGTTTACAACAAAAATAGAATGTCATGCATTGGGAGAATAATGAATATCTGTGATACTGTTTCAATAAGTACCTGCCTATTGGGTTCTATATGTATTCCCTCCCTCCCTCCCTCCCTCCATGCACAGTACTACTGACATATTGTTTACAACAAAAATAGAATGTCATGCATTGGGAGAATAATGAATATCTGTGATACTGTTTCAATAAGTACCTGCCTATTGGGTTCTATATGTATTCCCCTCCCTCCTCCCTCCCTCCCTCCCTCCATGCACAGTACTACTGACATATTGTTTACAAAAAAATAGAATGTCATGCATTGGGAGAATAATGAATATCTGTGATACTGTTTCAATAAGTACCTGCCTATTGGGTTCTATATGTATTCCCTCCCTCCCTCCCTCCCTTCATGCACAGTACTACTGACATATTGTTTACAACAAAAATAGAATGTCATGCATTGGGAGAATAATGAATATCTGTGATACTGTTTCAATAAGTACCTGCCTATTGGGTTCTATATGTATTCCCTCCATCCCTCCCTCCCTCCCTCCCTCCCTCCCTCCCTCCCTCCCTCCCTCCCTCCCTTCATGCACAGTACTACTGACATATTGTTTACAACAAAAATAGAATGTCATGCATTGGGAGAATAATGAATATCTGTGATACTGTTTCAATAAGTACCTGCCTATTGGGTTCTATATGTATTCCCTCCCTCCCTCCCTCCCTCCCTCCCTCCCTCCCTCCCTCCCCCCTCCCTCCCTCCCTCCCTTCATGCACAGTACTACTGACATATTGTTTACAACAAAAATAGAATGTCATGCATTGGGAGAATAATGAATATCTGTGATACTGTTTCAATAAGTACCTGCCTATTGGGTTCTATATGTATTCCCTCCCTCCCTCCCTCCCTCCCTCCCTCCCTCCCTCCCTTCATGCACAGTACTACTGACATATTGTTTACAACAAAAATAGAATGTCATGCATTGGGAGAATAATGAATATCTGTGATACTGTTTCAATAAGTACCTGCCTATTGGGTTCTATATGTATTCCCTCCCTCCCTCCCTCCCTCCCTCCCCTCCCTCCCTCCCTTCATGCACAGTACTACTGACATATTGTTTACCACAAAAATAGAATGTCATGCATTGGGAGAATAATGAATATCTGTGATACTGTTTCAATAAGTACCTGCCTATTGGGTTCTATATGTATTCCCTCCCTCCCCCCTCCCTCCCTCCCTCCCTCCCTCCCTCCCTCCCTCCCTCCCCTCCCTCCGTGTTGGCCTCTCTGCCCTCTTCTGATCTCACTGTGTGTTTGACACCTCTGTTTTCACAGACTCCAAGATGGAGACTGCTGCTAACAGGTGCTCTCTGCATAAATGTACATGAATACCACATACTGTACACCACCACTGTCAACCAGCACTGAAGTCCCAAATGCCTTTCAATGCAGCTACACTTTATCCCTCCAATTCGACAAGGCACAACCAGAAAGATTAGAACACACATTGGTGATGTATTCAGCTCTCTGATTCGACCTGGATTTCCAGGCTAGAAATGTACTGCTCTCATCAGCATTTCTCCGTGACTGATACAACATAAATAGTCCTGTCATGTGTTTTGCTGATCTGTGTCTGAGTCTTGTTTACAGTGACCTGCAGCTGTGCAAGATGGATTCCCTCCAGGCCCAATGAGATTAGAAGTGTCATGTCGCATCAGGAGGTGAAAAATATGACAGAGCAGAGAGAGAGAGTGGGCAAGGCTGTGGGAGATTAGACTGAGCGACGGCAGAGCAGAGTGTAGGCAACGGCTGAGAGCACCAGCGGAGCAAACAGAACTCTGACAAACACTAAACTGCCATATGTGGAGTATCGAGGGGTAACCTCTGCTTCTCAAGACAGGCATTTGAATGTCATGTTAGCGAAATAAAAAAAGGTTAAGAAAGGCCTTATAGAAAACATGTGATTCTGCTCTGTCTCTCTCTCTCTCTTCCTCGTTCTCTCTCTTGTTCACTCCCTGGCTCTCTCTTCAGTGTATCCAGAGATGTACCTGATAAGACAGCAGAAAAGGAGAACATCCTCATTTTGGTTTCTAGTTTGGTGTAGATTCATCCTGCCGACTGGCTGAGTGTGGGGTCATCTCAAGCACAAGGCCTTGAGTCTTGGCCTGACAAAACTGTTGATGTTGTTTGTGGTAAGAGCAGGAGTGAGGCTGTTCCTATTCTTTAACACCGACTCAGAGCACCACTCATAAATGTTTTTGTGTGCTATCTATTGTAATAAAACAATATGTACTGCTGCTAGTTGAAGACGGAATTAATTAACAATGTGCAGTCTAGGCCTTCAGAACCCAATATCTAGACAGGAGACAAAAGTGTTTAAAAACAGTTAGAACACAACAGGCACACCTGGCTCCTCTTAACCAGAGAGTGGTAACCATGGTTCTCTCGGTCCTTCTCTCTCTCTCGCTCTCTCTCTCTTTATCTATGCCTCTATTTCTCTCTCTTTATCCATGTCACTCTCTCTCAAATTCAATTAAATTAAATTAAATTTGCTATATTGGCATGATGTAACAATGTACATATTGCCAAAGCTTACTTTGGATATTTACAATATGAAAATAATAAGAATCAAAATTGTCAACAGGACAACAGTAACAGCAATAACCAAGGGTCAAAATAACCATACATTGAACAATAACAATAAGCATACAGTAGAGTACATGTGCAGGTTGATTGGTCTGTCAGACACTGTCCCTCATCTTATGACAGGCAGCAATGTGGTGCGCTGCCAACCCACAGCTCTCTGCATCCTCCCCCAACAGGACGGGTAGCCTATTCACATCAGAGAGGTCTTTGAAACCTTGAATAAGGGTTTCAAATTTGGGGAAATGACACTCACTAACTGTTTTATATTTTTTACATTTTGCCAGGTAATGCAGCTTCGTCTCAGGTTCTGCTGTTGTGCAGTGGTTGCACAGTCTTTCCTCTACAGGGAGCCAGGTTTTCTTGTGTCTCTCTCTCTCTCTCTCTCTTTTTATCTATGTCCCTCTCTCTCCCTCTCTCTCGTTCTCTCTGTATCTGTGTCCCTCTCTTTATCTATGTCTCACTCTCTCTCTTTATCTGTCCCGCAATCTCTCTATCTCTCTCTTTATCTATGTCCCGCGCTCTCTCTCTCTTTCTCTCTCTCCCTCTCTTTTCCTTTCGCTCCTTCTCTCACCCTATAAAGTATAGCCTAACCAGGATGATAGGCTGTAGGAAATATGGGGTGCTAAAACACGGATCAATACTGCTCTCTGGCTGAGAGCAGGACAACAGAAACATTACATCTCCATGGTAGACCAACAGTTTCTATGAGGCCCACTCCGATTTCACTATTTCAGTATTTTACTGTCTCATGCCGTACTGGGGGCGAAAAACATACAGTAGTTTAAATAACAAACTCTGCTGCGTGCGTTAAATGAATGTGCATGCAAGTGCCAGAAAATAAAAATTATAGTTGTAATACAGTGATGAGTTCTGCTGCCCACATTGACAAGATAATTGTCCCTACTGCATGATAGCAATGGGAAGATAGCCTGCCATGTTAACATAAGGAACTGCTGTCTACATGCATTCCAGGGTAAAATGATCCATTCTTTGTTAAAGCATACAGAGCTAGTACTGTTTTCTCCAAATCTAAGTATTATTAGTCACATATTTGACATTCTTAACTTCATTATAAAAAAGTGAAGGAGAGCAATGACCCGAAGCCAAGACAGACCGACCTTGGGTCTAAAACGACCACACAGAGAGCCAGACAATTTACACAACTGCAACAGTCATTAGTAAAGGTACTGTGTTGGGATCAGCTAGGAACAGATGAAAACTTTTACATAAAACAGACACCCAATGGCACTAACTGACCTAGTGTCAGCTCAGACCACCCATTTAAAAACACCATAACAACAAACAGCAGATTCTGGTTAGTCCTGCCAACTGCAGTCAAATAATCCATACCGCACTGTCACAACAAATCAGAACAAGCCTTCGCTGTGCCAAGGCCTTTGTTTACTAAACAGCTTCTGGCGTGTGCTGGGTGTTAGGGTCGTCAACGGGGTCATAAAGCGGGTCACGCTGGATTAAAAGATCACTTTTTTTAAATGCCTGTCCTTTAGGATTTCACTTGAACTTTAATCTGTGTGTATGACATAGACTCATCTCTAAGGAGCAACCTGCAACAAGGAGTCTGTCAGCAGCGCTTTCCTCAACATAAGCACTTTGAGAGAGACAGAGAGGGGGGAAGAGACAGAGAGAGAGAGAGAGAGAGAGAGAGAGAGAGAGAGAGAGAGACAGAGACAGAGACAGAGACAGACAGAGACAGAGAGGGGGGAAGAGACAGAGAGAGAGAGAGAGAGAGAGAGAGAGAGAGAGAGAGAGAGACAGAGAGACAGAGAGAGAGAGAGAGAGAGAGAGAGAGAGAGACAGAGACAGAGACAGAGAGGGGGGAAGAGACAGAGAGAGAGAGAGAGAGAGAGAGAGAGAGACAGAGAGAGAGAGAGAGAGACAGAGACAGAGACAGAGAGGGGGGAAGAGACAGAGCGAGAGAGAGAGAGAGAGAGAGAGAGGGGAAGAGACAGAGAAAGAGAGAGAGAGAGAGAGAGAGAGAGAGAGAGAGAGAGAGAGACAGAGACAGAGACAGAGAGGGGGGAAGAGACAGAGCGAGAGAGAGAGAGAGAGAGAGAGAGGGGAAGAGACAGAGAAAGAGAGAGAGAGAGAGAGAGAAGGCCTCTACTTCTGCCAATAGAGATAATCTGATGTGCCCAGCTCTGTTCTACTGTTATTACAATGAAGAGGGGCTCCTTTACATGAATTAATGGATTAATTAAACTCAGAGACAGAAGACAGAGCCGTGTATAATTGATACTGAATGTGCATCGCTGGGAGAGAGCACAAAGGTCACATTGTAAATTACATTGCTAGAATGCATCAATGCATCAAAGAACCAGTCCATCAAGGACATTATGACGACAGACAATAGGTTATGCATTAACAGTTATCCTGCCAGGACAGGCAGGAAAGGTTACATTAAAGTTACAGCTACACTCCTGTCAAACGTATCTGTGGGTGTTAGCCTGCATCACACAACTAATTTCTCTCTGTGTCACTGTGACCCATATTACAACTCATGCATTCTAAGGCTATGGGTGTTCATACTGTCCTTTATGTGGAGTACGGGAGAGGGAGGGATACAGGGAGGGAGGGAGGGAGGGGGATGGGTAGAATCTGAGCTGACATCCCCTGCCCAATGTCTAGGTCATCAGAGTGTGGTGTATTGGTTAGACTGGTGCACCCGTGGTCCACGGCGGTAGGTGATTGACATGGAGACTCCAGGAGGGGCCCTCAGATGTCTGAAGACTCCATGGAATTCCAAATGTTAATTAACATAACAGGAATGAAGGTCAGATAACCTGAAAACGTAACAGAATGTTTCAAGCTCTTACCTTTTATTTCATGTGTCCATCATGGGCAGGTTACCACCGAAAAGAGGAGAAAGAGATAGAAATGAAAGATTAGCAAACTGTCGGAATAAATGACAAAATAACAATATGTGTCATGTACTTTATATAAAATATTTGCCTTTACGCTTGGTTTTATGTCAACAGCAGTTTATTACAGTGTAACTTTCTGCTGTGTACAGTGGTTTCTAAAACATAATCCTGTCTGTGCGTGCTGCTACTATGGGGCAAATTCAACTCAACGTGTCCCTTCCTGTCCTGTGCTGTGTCTACAGTGTGAACATGCTCTGTCACTTCCCCAACTCATAAACCTAATGAATCACACATCACACCTTCACAAGCACCCTCAAACCAGTCTCAGAATCAATACTTAGAAAACACATCTCCTGTTCTCATTCCCCCAAGCGCTCCTAGCCCCCAGTCCCCCAGACCCCCAGTCCCCCTAGGCCCCCCAGCCCCCCAGTCTCCCCAGCCCCCAGTCTCCCCAGCCCCCGCAGTCCCCCAGTCCCCCAGTCTCCCCAGCCCCCCGCAGTCCCCCCCGTCCCCCCAGACCCCCCAGTCCCCCTAGGTCCCCCCAGTCTCCCCAGTCTCCCCCCCCCAGTCCCCCAGCCCCGCAGTCCCCCAGGCCCCCAGTCCCCCAGTCTCCCCAGCCTCCGCAGTCCCCCAGCCCCGCAGTCCCCCAGGCCCCCCAGCCCCCAGTCTCCCCAGCCCCGCAGTCCCCCCAGTCTCCCCAGCCCCCGCAGTGTCCCCAGCCCCGCAGTCCCCCAGCCCCCAGTCTCCCCAGCCCCGCAGTCCCCCAGTCTCCCCAGCCCCGCAGTGTCCCCAGCCCCGCAGTCCCCCAGTCCCCCAGCCCCCCAGTCCTTGTTCCCCTTCCACCGGATGTCTGTGTATTAATAATCACTTCCAGGCTTGTCGTGCTGCAAGTAGCCATGTTATACTTCCATCTCCTGTGTTGCTCTCTCTCTTTCTGTCCCCCTCTGTCTGTATGTCTGTCTTTCTCTCCATCTTCCTCCACCTCTCTCTCTGCACATGCCACATATCCCGTCTTCTCCTCCTCTCCTCCGGCAGCTCAGGGCTCTAATGACAGACCCCTGACCTCTGACCTATAGCGGGGGCTAAGTGACACGCAGCATTAGCAGCTGAGCCTCAGGCATGCAGGGATGGGCCCAGTCAGCGTTATTACCATGTTGCTGAGACCCCTCCACTCCAATCCCCCCCTATAGGGAATGCTTGAGGCCTGAGGCCTGCGACCCCCTCAGGATGGATTGGATGACTGTGGTCCTCATGCCTAGTAATGCATAACTTCAAGATATTTACATTCCCAGTATGAATGGGTGAGGCTGGAGCTTAAAGCTCGAATACATTGTAGCCCCTGTCGTCTCTACTAGGGCTGGGAATTGTAAGGGGCCTCACAATATTATCATGATGCTTAGGTGCCGATTCAATATGTATTACGATTATCATGATTCTGACGATTCTACATGTATTGTGAATCGATACTGCGATTTTATTGTGATTTGGTGTTCCAAACATATTGCTCACAATATGTCTCTCTGCTGCAGAGACAAGAGAGAGCATGAGAAAATTAGTTTGAAATAAATGTGCCAAAAACACGTTGCCACACGATTTAAAAATAGTTTAATATTATTATTTTTTATTTTTTACAAAACAATACTTGTTTTCAAAGATTTAATATAATATCGCCCAAAATAATATTGCTTTATATAACTGAGAGAGTTTTTTTACCCATCACTACTAGGTATAGCCCCGAGGTGTGAGACAGAGCCTGCTGTGTCCTGCCCGGTAGAGTGGCAGGCCACTGGGGTAATTTACACCTCCAGGGATGGCCCAGCCAGGACCAGGACCAGGCCTGAGGTGGCCATGTCACTGTCTGTCCAGAAATGACACAGTCACACACGCCAGGTCTCAGAGAGTGAGAGGACCCCATTCATCATGTCAGTGTGATTACTCCTCCCTATGTGTTGGTGATAACTGTCATCCACTGCCTGCTTGTCAGCATGACCACACGCATCACGCCACCAAAATTGCTTCACGACTGTTAGTCACGTTGCCGTGGTAACCTATGATGTCCACAACACACTGTTGATACTAGGAAAAAAAGATTTGACTGACACCCCATAATGAACATCTTTGAATGTGGTGTGGGGGGCTGTCAACATAAATACCAGGGTTTGATGCTCATTTTCAATTTGGCGGCTAACTTGACAGAGCAAATGTCATCAGGCACACACTGGGCACTTTGTTGTCCTTAAGCCATTTTCCACAACTTTGGAAGTATACTTGTGGTCATTGTCCATTTGGAAGACCAATTTGCAACCAAGCTTTAACTTCCTGACGGATGTCTTGAGATGTTGCTTCAATATATCCACATACTTTTCCTGCCTCATGATGCCATCTATTTTGTGAAGTGCACCTGTCCCTCCTGCAGCAAAGCCCCCCACAACATGATGATGCCACCCCTGTGCATCACGGTTGGGATGATGTTCTTCGGCTTGCAAGCCTCCCCCTTATTCCTCCTAAAATAATGATGGTCATTATGGTTGAACAGTTCTATTTTTGTTTCATCAGACCAGAGGACATTTCTCCAAAAAGTACGATCTTTGTCCCCATGTGCAGTTGCAAACCGTAGTCTGGCTTTTTTATGGCGGTTTTGGAGCAGTTCCTTCTTCCTTGCTGAGGGGCCTTTCAGGATATGTCAATATAGGACTCGTTTTACTGTAGATATAGATACTTTTGTACCTGTTTCCTCCAGCATCTCCACAAGGTCCTTGCTGTTGTTCTGGGATTGATTTGCACTTTTCGCACCAAAGTACGTTTATCTCTATGAGACAGAACGCGTCTCCTTCCTGAGCGGTATGACGGCTGCATGGTCCCATGGTGTTATACTTGCGTACTGTTGTTTGTACAGATGAACGTGGTACCTTCAGGCATTTGGAAATTGCTCAGAAGGATGAACCAGACTTGTGGAGGTCTACATTTTTTTTCTGAGGTCTTGGCTGATTTCTTTTGATTTTCCCATGATGTAAAGCAAAGAGGCACTGAGTTTGAAGGTAGGCCTTGAAATACATCCACAGGTCCACCTCCAATTGACTCAAATGATGTCAATTAGCCTATCAGAAGCTTCTAAAGCCATGAAATAATTTTCTGGAATTTTCTAAGGTGTTTAAAGGCACAGTCAACTTCTGACCCACTGGAATTGTTATACAGTGAATTATAAGTGAAATAATCTGTCTGTAAATGATTGTTGGAAAACGTACTTGTGTCATGCACAAAGTAGATGTCCTTAACCTACTTGGAAAAACTATAGTTTGTTAACAATACATTTGTGGAGTGGTTGAAAAACTAGTTTTAATATCTCCAACCTAAGTGTATGTAACGTTCCGACTTCAACTGTATATACATTTACATTTAAGTCATTTAGCAGATCTCCAGACTTACAAATTGGTGCATTCACCTTATGACCTCCAGTGGAACAGTAGTGCATCTAAATCTTTTCAGGGGGAGGGGGTGAGAGGATTACTTTATCCTATCCTAGGTATTCTTAAAGAGGTGGGGTTTCAGGTGTCTCCGGAAACGCTGTCCTGGCGTCCTTGGGGGCCAGAGCAGCGAACAGTTTTGACTGGGCTGAGCGGGAACTGTACTTCCTCAGTGGTAGGGAGGCGAGCAGGCCAGAGGTGGATGAACGAGTGCCCTTGTTTGGGTGTAGGGCCTGATCAGAGCCTGGGTGAGGTGCCGTTCCCCTCACAGCTCCGTGAAGGGCAAGCACCATGGTCTTGTAGCGGATTCAACTGGAAGCCAGTGGAGGAGCGGAGGAGGGGGTGACGTGAGAGAACTTGGGAAGGTTGAACACCAGACGGCTGCGGCGTTCTGGATGAGTTGTAGGGTTCTGTGTGAGGCAGGGTCGACTCTGCGGATGTTGTAGAGCATGAACCTACAGGAACGGGCCACCGCCTTGATGTTAGTTGAGAACGACAGGGTGTTGTCCAGGATCACGCCAAGGTTCTTAGCGCTCTGGGAGGAGGACACAATGGAGTTGTCAACCGTGATGGCGAGATCATGGAACGGGCAGTCCTTCCCCGGGAGGAAGAGCAGCTCCGTCTTGCCGAGGTTCAGCTTGAGGTGGTGATCCGTCATCCACACGGATATGTCTGCCAGACATGCAGAGATGCGATTCGCCACCTGGTCATCAGAAGGGGGAAAGGAGAAGATTAATTGTGTGTCGTCTGCATAGCAATGATAGGAGAGACCATGTGAGGTTATGACAGAGCCAAGTGACTTGGTGTATAGCGAGAATAGGAGAGGGCCTAGAACAGAGCCCTGGGGGACACCAGTGGTGAGAGCACGTGGTGAGGAGACGGATTCTCGCCACGCCACCTGGTAGGAGCGACCTGTCAGGTAGGACGCAATCCAAGCGTGGGCCGCGCCGGAGATGCCCAACTCGGAGAGGGTGGAGAGGAGGATCTGATGGTTCACAGTATCGAAGGCAGCCGATAGGTCTAGAAGGATGAGAGCAGAGGAGAGAGAGTTAGCTTTAGCAGTGCGGAGCGCCTCCGTGATACAGAGAAGAGCAGTCTCAGTTGAATGACTAGTCTTGAAACCTGACTGATTTGGATCAAGAAGGTCATTCTGAGAGAGATAGCGGAGAGCTGGCCAAGGACGGCACGTTCAAGAGTTTTGGAGAGAAAAGAAAGAAGGGATACTGGTCTGTAGTTGTTGACATCGGAGGGATCGAGTGTAGGTTTTTTCAGAAGGGGTGCAACTCTCGCTCTCTTGAAGACGGAAGGGACGTAGCCAGCGGTCAGGGATGAGTTGATGAGCGAGGTGAGGTAAGGGAGAAGGTCTCCGGAAATGGTCTGGAGAAGAGAGGAGGGGATAGGGTCAAGCGGGCAGGTTGTTGGGCGGCCGGCCGTCACAAGACGCGAGATTTCATCTGGAGAGAGAGGGGAGAAAGAGGTCAGAGCACAGGGTAGGGCAGTGTGAGCAGAACAGCGGTGTCGTTTGACTTAGCAAACGAGGATCGGATGTCGTCGACCTTCTTTTCAAAATGGTTGACGAAGTCATCTGCAGAGAGGGGGAGGAGGGGGAGGGGGAGGAGGATTCAGGAGGGAGGAGAAGGTTGCAAAGAGCTTCCTAGGGTTAGAGGCAGATGCTTGGAATTTAGAGTGGTAGAAAGTGGCTTTAGCAGCAGAGAGAGAAGAGGAAAATGTAGAGAGGAGGGAGTGAAAGGATGTCAGGTCCGCAGGGAGGCGAGTTTTCCTCCATTTCCGCCGGCTGCCCGGAGCCCTGTTCTGTGAGCTCGCAATGAGTCGTCGAGCCACGGGCGGGAGGGGAGGACCGAGCCGGCCTGGAGGATAGGGGACATAGAGAGTCAAAGGATGCAGAAAGGGGAGGAGAGGAGGGTTGAGGAGGCAGAATCAGGAGATAGGTTGAGAAGGTTTGAGCAGAGGGAAGAGATGATAGGATGGAAGAGGAGAGAGTAGCGGGGGAGAGAGAGCGAAGGTTGGGACGGCGCGATACCATCCGAGTAGGGGCAGTGTGGGAAGTGTTGGATGAGAGCGAGAGGGAAAAGGATACAAGGTAGTGGTCGGAGACTTGGAGGGGAGTTGCAATGAGGTTAGTGGAAGAACAGCATCTAGTAAAGATGAGGTCGAGCGTATTTCCTGCCTTGTGAGTAGGGGGAAGGTGAGAGGGTGAGGTCAAAAGAGGAGAGGAGTGGAAAGAAGGAGGCAGAGAGGAATGAGTCAAAGGTAGGCGTGGGGAGGTTAAAGTCGCCCAGAACTGTGAGAGGTTCCTCAGGAAAGGAGCTTATCGCATCAAGCTCATTGATGAACTCTCCGAGGGAACCTGGAGGGCGATAAATGATAAGGATGTTAAGCTTGAAAGGGCTGGTAACTGTGACAGCATGGAATTCAAAGGAGGCGATAGACAGATGGGTAAGGGGAGAAAGAGAGAATGACCACTTGGGAGAGATGAGGATCCCGGTGCCACCACCCCGCTGACCAGAAGCTCGGGTTTGGGCAGACGAAAGAGAGCAGTAGGAGTAGCAGTGTTGTCTGTGGTGATTCAGTGCCAAGAAGTCAGGACTGGAGGGAGACATAGGCGGAGATGAACTCTGCCTTGTTGGCCGCAGATCGGCAGTTCCAGAGGCTACCGGAGACCTGGAACTGGTATATAAAGCATATGGATGGTCCATGACCGACTTATCAGAACCAGAACACAGCTTGTATTAAGTCTAAATGGAACATACTGTTTATACCTCATCCCTGCTATGAAAAGCATATGTGGAAAGTCTATGCGATACTGTGGGGTTTTCCACCTGCGTTATATGGTGAAATTTGATGACTTCCCCAGAGCTGAGGTGAATTCCAAATAGAACCCTAGCTCCCACCACCTTGCCTTCTGACTGGTTGTTTGGAATTTCCACCCTAATGGTTTCACTCTAGACCGTTTAGGAACTAAGAGCATTTAGGGAGTAGGTGCTAGGGGTTGATTTGGAATTCAGCTGCTATTTCTCCTTGCAACATCGCTGTCCTTTCAAAATCCTATCCTGACACCATCCTCTAAAAACCCTCTAGCCTGTCCCTCTCTCCCCTCTACACACACAGCACATCTGCCTAGAGGGTCTTTGAAGAGCAATCACTCTGCTTGTCTTTAACATCCTGAGGTTGTGAATTAGTGTAGTTTCCATCTGAATGGCAGAGGGTTGACTGCTGAGTCTATGGGAACAACTCTGCCTGGCGGGAACTCACAGTTTCTCTGTGGTCTCCCAATCAGCATCTTGACCTAAAGAAGCGAGACACCACAGTTTTTTCTCCAGTTTTTTCTGGTTCATTGAAAGTCAATGAACTGATTAGACCAGACCCAGCTGCTACTAAGTAGACCATACCCAGCTGCTACTAAGTAGACCAGACCCAGCTGCTACTAAGTAGACCAGACCCAGCTGCTACTAAGTAGACCAGACCCAGCTGCTACTAAGTAGACCAGACCCAGCTGCTACTAAGTAGACCAGACCCAGCTGCTACTAAGTAGACCAGACCCAGCTGCTACTAAGTAGATCAGGCTACTAAGAGGCCAGACCCAGCTGCTACTAAGTAGGCCAGACCCAGCTGCTACTAAGTAGACCAGACCCAGCTGCTACTAAGTAGACCAGACCCAGCTGCTACTAAGTAGACCAGACCCAGCTGCTACTAAGTAGACCAGACCCAGCTGCTACTAAGTAGACCAGACCCAGCTGCTACTAAGTAGACCAGCTACTTAAGCTGAAAGACTATGGCCAGAGCTTACCCATGATGATGCACAACAATGTAAGTCAATAAGTCATCGTTTTAGTCAGTACAATATATTCAGCTTTATGTGCCAAATCCGAATGTATGACTTTGGATGTTTTCGTGAGTCTTACGTGTCTTTTCCTATGGCATGACGTGCAAATTCTTTTCAGCCTACGTTTTGTTTCAGGGCTAGGTTTTATTTCAATGTTACCACCCACCAGCATGGCAATGTTTTTTCCTCAGAAACACCTGCTGCAACAATCTTCCTATTTGTGAGTCGTCTGCGAGCCAAACAGCTTTTCTCTGTAGCCTACACTTGGATTTCCACTAGATAAAACAGCCACAAAGTCAAAATTGGCTTTATCGTACAAATTCATGAAAATAAAAACATGTTTTTGGTCTTAATTTAAGGTTAGCAGTGTGGTTAACGTTCGGGTTTAAATCGGATTTTAAGAAGATTAAAAAAAAGTTGTGTAACTAGTGATGACCATTATCATAATCCATTGGATAATTATTGAATTTCACTTATGTTTTAGCTAGTCTGGCAACAAAAAATATGACCGTTATACATTTTTAAATTGCATGATATGATTGCATTTTAGAACCCCGCTCCCCCCCGTCACCCTAATATAAATGGTTTTGACCACTGACGTTTTAACCAAATTTGCACATTTTCGACGATTCCATCGATCCTAAAGAGAACTCTCCACCCCCCGGGGCACGCAAATCAATCTCGTTCCAAACCATTCAATAGTTAGGCTATCCATATTACCGGAATTTATATTATTTCTTTGAGACAGAACAAAGAATACAGCTATTTGACAATGTCCGTGTGCATGTCCAAATATTAATGACGTCTGGAATCCGACACGGTTTCACTGCAATTATCAAACGACAAGAGTCAACCCCCAAAATGTCAACAGCTCGTATAAGCAAGGTTTAGCTGAGACTCATCTCTTGACAGGTTTGAAAAGTCTTGGTAGTCTTTTTCTGAAATAATAATTTTTAGCTGAAATGGTGCTCACATAACTTTCATTCGCTAGCTAAGGTTAGCATGCTAGCTGGTTACATTGACAGCTGTCCGTAATGGGTGCTTGTTGGTGGCAGGGAAGTCAGGCGCAGGAGAATGAACTTGGTATAAACGGAGTCGTTTAATAAGTGCTCATAGAAGTAGAAGTGACTCAGTAGAAGTGGTTACAAAACCCATCGCACACCGACTCATTACTTGCACAAAACATACAATCAAACAATCTCTGACAAGGACATGAGGGGAAACAGAGGGTTAAATACACAACATGTAATTGATGGGATTGGAGCCAGGTGTGAAGGAAGACAAGACAAAACCAATGGAAAATTAAAAATGGATCAGTGATGGCTAGAAGGTCGGTGACGTCGACCGCCGAACACCGCACGAACTAGGAGAGGGACCGACTTCGGCGGAGGTCGTGACACTGTCAGTCAGTGCCCTTTTTGTTGTTATTTCTTTGCTACACATGGAGATCACCACAACGTTCCCACCCCAATTCCTGAACATGTATTTGCAGTGAGCGTCAGTCTTCGAAGTGGAACCTAAAAGAGAATTTCCGCTCTAGGACATGAATGACTTAAAATAGGTACGACAACGTCCTCTGAGATGGGCCATTCATTTTGTTTGAATTAATTTATAAGAATCTTTTGAGGTGCCAATAATTTTGACACTTGTCTTTTTGAGAATTTTATTTTTGTTTTTATCTCTTTCTCTGAGCAATTATTTTAGTACAAAAGAGTATATATATATTTTTTTATGTAAGCATACAGTATACAATAGCTCGGTATTTGTATTATTTATGTTCTAATTTTTAAAATCTTATTCTAATATACTCTCAATTGACCCACAAATGTGAATGTACTCTCTCTGTCCCTGTTACGTTCGTCGATGGAAGGATCGGACCGAGATGCAGCGTGGTAGGTGTACATTTTAATTTATCAACTGAACACCGAAAAAAAAAAAAATACAAACCGAAACGTAACGTCTAGTAGGTCTAAACAGCACCAAAAACAAGATCGCACAAACTACAGGTGGAAAAAGGCTGCCTAAGTATGATCCCCAATCAGAGACAACGATGGACAGTTGCCTCTGATAGGGAACCATACCCGGCCAACAAAGAAATAGAAAACATAGATTGCCCACCCTAGTCACACTCTAACCTAACCAAATAGATAATTAAAAGGATCTCTAAGGTCAGGGCGTGACAGTCCCTGTGAGAAGGTTGATCATCAACAGTCTGATTGGAATTGGAGGCAGCCATATTCCCTCCTCTGCTTCCATCTTGGCAGTAATAAGCAATACGAGCCCTTCAGCTACAAATGTGTGCTGTTCTGTATTGTGGTTTTGCCAACATGTATGATCATACATGCATGATTGGAGAGCAAGCCTCACTGCACACAAGGCTGACATTTTATTTTGAATAAACATTTGAATACGTTTCCAGATGTATTTGTCATACCTACGGGTACACATGGTATCCATCGTCCAACAACATTCTTACTTGCAGCAGGTTCCTTCTGAACATGAAGTAAATGGCTCAGTAGAATAGAATAAACATTTTAGCATGAGTATAATACAGGAAGGCACAATTTATAGTCCAATATTTACACGTGTATTGGTGAAGGGGGAATGGGGGACAGTGAATAAACTGAGCAGTATAATAAGAGTCTGGTAGCAGCAGTTGTGATGTATGTGTAGCATGAATGTATATGTGTGTGTTTGTGTATTTCTGTGTGGGTGTGTGCATAAGTGAGTGCATGTGCGCTAAGGTGCGGCGAATAAGAGCAGCTGGTCAGTCCAGTTCAAGTGTTCAACAGTCTGATGGCTTGCATTGTAGATTGAAACTGTCTCCATGCCTATTGGTGTCAGACCGTTGCCCAACATTAACAGGAAGGCAGCCATAAGAAGTTAAGGGAAAGAACAGCTCGTGGCTGGGGTGTGTGTGGTCCTTGATGATGCTACGGGACTTCCTCAGGCACCATATCAAGTAGATGTCCTGGATGGGTGGGAGCATGGTCCCAGTGATGTACTGGGCCATCTTCACCACCCGCTAGAGGGCCTTGCGGTCGTGGATGAAGCAATTCCCATACAAGGCCGTGATGCAACCGGTCAGGATGCTCCCGATGGTTCAGCGGTAGTATTTGGAGAGGAATTTCTTCAGCCGTCTTAGGAAGCAGAGATACTGTTGTGCCCTTTGACAATAGTGATGGTGTTGTTGGTCCATGATAAGTCCTCGATGATGTGGACGCTAAGGAACTTAAAACTCGTGACTCTCTCTACTGCAGTCCCGTTGATATGGATTGGGCCATGTTCCCTCCTCTGCTTCCTGTCTTCAACAATCAGCTCTTTTGTTTTGTTGATGTTGAGGTTGTTCACTTACCTCCTCCCTATAGGCTGACTCGTTGTTGTTGGTTATTAGGCCTACAACCGTAGTGTCGTCAGCAAACTTGACAATGGAGTTGGTTTCGTGCAAAGTCACGCAGTCGTGGGTGAAAAGGGAGTACAGCAGAGTACAGGGAGCCCCTGTGTTAAGAGTCAGTGTCGAGGAAGTGTTGTTGCTAATCCTCACAGCCTGTGGTCTGCCCGTCAGGGTCCAGGATCCAGTTGCAGAGCGTGGTATCCAGACCCAGGGTTCTGAGCATGGTGTTGAACTTGGAGGGAACAATAGTGTTGAATGCCGAACTGTAGTTAACAGGCTGCATTGTCACATAGGTGTTCTTCTTGACCAGATGTGTTACGGCTGTGTAAATAGCGATGAAAATGGCATCTTGCGTTGGAACGGTAGGCACATTTGTTGGAACGGTAGGCAAATTGCATTGGGTCCAGTGTGCCTGCCTGGCATGCCAGCCTTTATGTGGGCCATCCTCTCAAAGCACTTCATGATGAGGTGAGCGAGAACGGGTTGATAGTCATGTCACCTTGTTTTTCCTGACCACTGGGATGATGGTAGTCTCCTTAACCAGTTGAAGCTATGGGGGCGCTATTTCATTATTGGATAAAAAAACGTTCCCGTTTTAAGCGCAATATTTTGTCACGAAAAGATGCTCGACTATGCATATAATTGGCAGCTTTGGAAAGAAAACACTCTGACGTTTTCAAAACTGCAAAGATATTATATGTGAGTGCCACAGAACTCATGCTACAGGCGAAACCAAGATGAAACCTCAAACAGGAAATGAGCAGAATTTTTGAGGCTCTGTTTTTCTATCGTCTCCTTATATGGCTGTGAATGTGCCATGAACGAGCTTATGCTCTCTGCCGTTCGTCCAAGATGTCTGCAGCATTGTGACGTATTTGTAGGCATATCATTGGAAGATTGGCCATAAGAGACTACATTTGCCAGGGGTCCGCCCGGTGTCCTTTGTCTAAATTGGTGCGTAATTCTCAGCTGCATGCATTTTCACATGGGATACAGAGGTGAAAGCACACTTCCACGCACGATATATCTTTGAAGAGATATGTAGAAAAACACCTTGAGGATTGATTCTAAACAACGTTTGCCATGTTTCAGTCGATATTATGGAGTTATTTTGGAAAAAGCGTTTTTATAACTGAATTTTCAGGTTTTTTTGGTAGCCAAACATGACGCAGAAAACGGACCGATTTCTCCTGCACAAATAATCTTTCAGGAAAAACTGAACATTTGCTATCTAACTGAGCGTCTCCTCATTGAAAACATCCGAAGTTCTTCAAAGGTAAATTATTTATTTGAATGTTTTTCTGGTTTTTGTGAAAATGTTGCCTGCTGATGCTAACGCTAAATGCTAATGCTAAATGCTAACGCTAAATGCTAAATGCTAGTTTTGCTATGGTTGAGAAGCATATTTTTGAAAATCTGAGATGGCAGTGTTGTTAACAAAAGGCTAAGCTTGAGAGCTAGCATATTGATTTCATTTCATTTGCGATTTTCATGAATATTTAACGTTGCGTTATGGTAATGAGCTTGAGGCTGTATTCACGATCCCGGATCCGGGATGGCTCGCCGCAAGAAGTTAAAGCAGGTGGGGACTACAGCCTATAATATGTTACGAATTTTCAAAATGCAAAATTATATGTTACGAATTCTAGCTAGGTGGCAAACATTAGCTATCTGGCTAACGTTAGCTAGGCTAGGGGATATGGGTTAAGGTAAGGGTTAAGTTTAGAAGTTAGGTTAAATGGTTAAGGTTAGGGGAAGGGTTAGCTAACATGCAAAGTAGTTCAAAAGTAGTAAGTAGTTGCAAAGTTGCTAATTAGCATGACCTTTGAGTTGCTCGACGTTCGTGTTATATGGCTTCCCATCCACCCCGACCAACCACCCTACATTCATTCATGCCCTAAGCAACCATCTGTCTTATGTAACTATACCAAACGTAACATATACTAATTTGAGTGTCCTGGATTTTCATGTACAATGCTACGTCTAGTCTATAGGACCAGGCTGGGAGGACAGAGGAGGAAGTAGTGTCAATGTGTAGAAAGACATGTGCTCCTCTCCCCTCCTACAGAGCTGAGCCCATTCACACAAAATCAACAGTGAAATTTGCAGATTGCAAATATGAATGCATGCTTTACATAATAATAGACATAAGCTGAGCAGTGGGATTCCTGCATGACAATGAAGCTTCATGCATAATCACACATGCCCTTTAACATGCTCCCAGCAACATTATACTGTACTTCACAAACTCAGCCCATTTTGTGTCTGTCTGTCTGTCTGTCTCTCTCTGTATCTCTCTCTTTCTCTCTCTCTGTATCTCTCTCTCTCTCTGTATCTCTCTCTCTCTCTGTATCTCTATATATATATATATATATATCTCTCTCTCTCTCTACCTCTCTATATCTCTCTCTCTCTCTCTACCTCTACCTCAACGTAGGTAAGTCAACCCAGGGCGATTCTATAGCCCTCCTCAGCGTCAGTACTGGTGCCAGCAGGTGTTTCCTGAGCTGAGCTGGCCCCTAGTCTGGGACTGTGGCTTTGGCAACTGTGAGAGAGAGGGTGGGGTCGTTCAGGTTGGGGTGAGTGTTTAGGTGATGTAAGGGGGGCATGTGGCCCCTCTATCGCATGCGATTGTTCCATAAATGGATTGGACAGAGAGTGGAACTGTGGGGGATTTGGGAGGAGCAGCCTAACAGTCTATTGTTCTGGGAGTGACAGCCTGTTCTCATCTAGCCTCAGAGTCTGACCGACCGTACAGGACAGGAGGGAGGACACTTCCTTAAGCCTCCATGGTGTGATGAAGGATTATATTTACAGCACTGTGCAGCAGGGAAAGGCCATATGACAGACATTTGTTTCCATATTGGCCCAATATATTTTTGCATAGAGGGATTTCAACCATCAATGAAAGAAAAAAAGGGATCAGTGAAGCTTTTATTCTTGTTCTGCCTCTTTTCTTTTTAGAAAGTTACACAAAAAAATGCTTTTTTCTATTTTCTAATTAAACAGGTATTTTGAATTTGAGGAAACGTTGTAAATCCCAACATTCTGTTTAGTCAGTAAACAATATATAATGATGAGTAGAGCGACATTCTTCCACCCATCTCAATCTTCCATGAGCTGCCACTGGACTCTATCTATATAGTAAGAATCTCTTGTTGAATCTGCTCTCTATCACACCTACTCCTCATCACGTCTACCATGACATAATGCACCTCAATCAAGGATTCAGTGTCCAAAGCTATGAACCATAGGTTAGTTGACAATGTAATTGAATAAATTGCTCACATTTAAGACACGCAAACACAACCTTGAAGAGGCAGACACAGACTGTCATACATGTAAATATAATATGGGCATGCATGGCAACGGTAGGAGCATTTATTCTGTGTGCCTGCCTGCATGCGTGCGTGCATGCGTCTGTGTGTGTATGTGCGTGCGTGTTACTTCACCCGTGATTAACAGAATAAGAGATCATTTTCCTGGCTGTCACCACAAGGCTGTGACCAGACTGACCACCACACATTAATTAAAGATTATCAGAGTTAGTTAGTCCATCTTGGCAGCAGAAACCGCCCTCAATATAAACAAACTAACAACAACAGCAGACTCAGCTGTCTCTCCCAGTCTTGTAATGTAGTCAAGGGAACAAATCCAGTTAATTAAACAAAAAAATCTGAATTTATTTTCGAAAACCCCTGCGTCAAAACAAATAATAATTTTTGCGTAATCCTCTTTGAATGGGGGGAAAACATTTCAAAAGCCGTCACTACGGTTACGTAAAGGGGGACAATCATGAATGTCAAACAAGGCCAGCTTTAATTAAGACATGCTTTCTGATGAGTAGGTTTACACACAGAGTCAACACAGGCCAAGAAACAACTCCCTCCTCCATGGGCCTGGTATGAAACTAGAACCCCAAGACTAAAGTGAGGGTGGAGCTGGAGCTATAGCTAACTAACTGAGACAAAGCCTGGAGGGCCAACCCAATTTGTCACAAAAGAGCCTTGGAATCAGAGGAGAAGGAGAGAAGGAGCCTTCCACACATTTCCACATTAATCTTCAGGACATTCCTCCCCTTAGAACAAATCCCAAGAGCTATTAAAACAAACAAGGGTTGGTTTGGCGCCGTCCTTCAACAAAGATCTGCTGACACAAAATGGTGGTTCTGTGGTTCAACCCTGGCAGCTCAGACTGCATCAATCTCCACCATTAACACACAGTGACCTCACATAGCCACAGGAGTATGTGAGCATCCTTCAAGCCTATAGCACCCTCAAACTCAACTCTGGACCTCGAAGCCAGTTCCAATGCGTTGTTCTTATTGTTCCCCTCTAATCTGGACTAATTCAGACCTGAGACACCAGGTAGGTGCATTTAATTATCAGGTAGAACAGAAAACCAGCAGGCTCCGGACCTCGTAGGGTCAGAGTTGAATACCCCTGCTCTAGCAGGTCAACCATTTAGCATTGACGTAGCATAATAATGACCTCGCTACTGATAAAGAGTAACAGTAGGACAGCCCTTTGGACAGGAGACTCAATGGATTTAAAAGCCTAAAATCTGATTTCCTGGCTCTAGGCCACTGTGTTAACCCAATTGAGCCGTAGCTGCCTCCACTTTCCATGAAACACAGTAGTGGGCAATTAGTGGGCGTATTTAATGAATTTAACAATGAACCCTGACATTTAGAGAGGGCACACAAAAATAATTAGTCCAGTGAACTCTGACATTCCATACTGAGCATGCCCCGACTGGCACTGTTAATGATGGCCCCTGATTGGTTAACCCCCAGACTCTCCGATCACAGCCACACAGCATAAGCCTGATGAGCTAGTTCACCATCATGACATATACATCTGCATCTATCTCTCTCTCCATCCCCAACGGCACAATCCATTTGACAATGTACTGTTAGCAAAAATCCAAAGAGGCAAATCAAAGGGTTGCATGTTACATCAGTTAACTAGGGTACATGATCTATCAGTGCTGATACAAGCCTAATTGGCTATTACTATCAGGGAGCCTCAGAGGTAAAGTGCCTCCGCAGCATACATTAAACTGGCACCTGTTATGCACTTTCCATAATTAGCATCCTCTCTGTGGCATAGCATGCTGTGCAGCGTGCTATATACACACACACACATATACATGCACACACCCACATGAACACATGCACACAGCCACAAATGCAAGTGCACACACACACCAGCATTTACTCTTCCAGACAAGCCCATAAATGTTTGATTAATGCTTACAGTATCAGAGGTGGCAAACCACAAAACACAGGCCAGAGTAAGAGTCAGAATCATAAAATGACTGTGGTCTATTTAAGCAATAAGGCACGGGAGGGTGTGGTATATGGCCAATATACCACGGCTAAGGGCTGTTCTTATGCACGATGCAACGCGGAGTGCCTGGATACAGCCCTTAGCTGTAGTATATTGGCCATATACCACAAACCTCAGAGGTGCATTACTGCTATTATAAACAGGTTACTCACATAATTAGAGCAGTAAAAATACATGTTTTATCATACCCATGGTATACGGTCTGATACACCACGGCTGTCAGCCAATCAGCATTCAGGGCTCGAGCCACACAGTTTATAATGATATAAAAACAGGATGTGCGATAATCTAATGCTTGTGTGTGTTTGAGTGAATCAGAAGAGTGTACTAACTGGTTGTTTAGGCTAATGAAGGTCTGGATCCAGCTGGGTATGTAGAGTCACAGTGTTTTACAACTCTGCCAGGCACAGCCACTACAAAGCCCCTCAGCCAGGTACAGAGACACAGCAACACCCGTGTGGTCCCCATGATCAAAGCCTCTCTGCACAGCCCTACACTGATGCATTGGAAATGGACCAATTAGAGAGGAGAGAGTGGGAGGGGGAGATGGGGTGGGTTCTCTGGCGGAGCAGTGTTCGTTCCTTACCTTCCTTACCCCGACCCTTATAATACCTTCAGACAGGATAATCCCACTCCCCCCTCTCTCTCTTTCTCACTATCTCTCACACTCTTGCCCTGTGGACCATGGGACCATTCTGACATACAAGTTGATAGGTGTGCGGGTTAGGCCAACTCCTCTCATCATTCTGTTAAATGACTCATGCTGTCTAAGAAGTGTCTTAAAGAGGACAGTGTAATAGTGTGACTGCTGTTGGTGGTCTTAAATTCTCGACACACCGGTAGTATTTGCCGGCCGAGAGTACTTAGCACCTCTGAACAGAGTGCCAGCCGTAATTTGAAAAGTGATGTAGAATAGCGGGAAAATGTCGTAAACGGCCACCCACGGCTAGTCCCTAAAACATACCGCACGAAACGAACAGCAGGTCGACATTCGGTGCAGATCGACATTGCGTGCAGGGCAAAACACGGTGCAGGTCGACATTCAGCGCAGGGCGAAACTCGGTGCAGAGCGACATTCGGTGCAGGTCGACATTCGGTGCAGGTCGACATTCGGTGCAGGGCGACATTCGGTGCAGGGCGACATTCGGTGCAGGGCGACATTCGGTGCAGGGCGACATTCAGCGCAGGGCGAAACTCGGTGCAGAGCGACATTCGGTGCAGGTCGACATTCAGCGCAGGGCGACATTCAGCGCAGGGCGACATTCAGCGCAGGGCGACATTCAGCGCAGGGCGAATCTTGGTGCAGTAACTGTAACTGTGTACTGTAACACTGTAACTGTGTACCTGAACACACCATGGCATCCTCCCAGGGACCAGGGAAAGGTCACCTGACATCATATCCTGTCTGTTGCTTTACAGCTGCTGATTAATGATGCTGCAGCCTGGACCCATGCTCTGGAGGGAGCGCCCTCATCCCTCACTCCCCCCGTTTAACACTATCTTCATAGAGAAGGGATTACGCTATCCATTTGACACAAGACCGTGGGGACTGGGGAGACAGGGGCTAAGGCTGGGAAAACAAACTGGAGAAAGTGCTCTGCCACCTTTTCTAAAAGCAGAGTCGTGACTATGAAAAAGAGGGTTGATATTTTATAGGTATGCAGTAAAAACCTATAGGATTGACCTCTGAAGACATTTGACCCTAAAGGTTGGAGTCATTTAAGAACTACATTGCAATTTTCAAAGAATAAGCCCTCTAAAAGAACACATTATCAGGACTAGCTAGGGCTGGGAATTGCCAGGGACCTCATGATACGATATTATCACAATGCTTAGGTGCCGATACGATACGTATTGCAATTCTCACAATTCTATAGGTAGTGAGATTCAATAGTGGGATTTTATTGCGATTAGGTTGTTCTTAACATATTCCTCACCATATGTCTGGAAATAAAAAAGCTGAAAACAAATAGTCTCCCTATCTAAAAATAAGATGGTGAACAAGCAATACAGGACAAATACTGGAGTTATTGCATCTTTGCCAGAATTATGCAATAAAATGCAATAATCCCAACCTGCACTCTGCCACTTAACCTCCTAATACCACCAAACCCAGACTACATGCAGCCGGACAAACAAGGTAACTAATCTTTAAATACTCACAATATGTTTCTATGGCAACCCCTGCCTTCACAGGCACCCCGGTGCATGACCCCTGGTGGCGTGCATAGTGGGAGGGAGACACAATAGGTCACACACATGCAAATATAAGAAGATATAACAATGGCCAACTCTATGGGCTACAACCACAAATGATTCTATGTTTTGATTGCACACAAAGTGATTTCCTGTGAGCTCCAATCACTGTCTACAGAATAGGTTGGTATAATGATCCCTTCTTTAATCAACCCGACTGTGATCTACACGCAATGGGGATGTGTGCAATCTGGTTCCTGACACACACAGATGCTGGAGCCTGCTCTCTTGTCACTCTCTATCCTACAGGGGCACTTGATTGCTTCATTTGCTTTGCTGTCCATGTTGCAGAACAGGATTGATTCATTATGGTGTTGTACTTGTAGCTGTAACGCTGATCTGATAACATATCTGATAACACATCTGACAGCATATCTGATAATATATATGATAATATATCTGATAACGTATCTGATAAAATATCTGATAACATATCTGATAACATATCTGATAACACATCTGACAGCATATCTGATAATATATATGATAATATATCTGATAATATATATGATAATATATCTGATAACGTATCTGATAAAGTATCTGATAAAATATCTGATAACATATCTGATAACATATCTGATAATATATCTGATAAAATATCTGATAACATATCTGATAACATATCTGTCATTCATGTCTCATCAGGACCTCTTCTACAGTGGAAATAGTCATGGCTGCAGCGTCCAGCAACAACATAGCCTGGACACTTTATTTAAAGGTGTTGCCATGACTATGTATAGCTCTGTAAGTGATATGGATGTGCCATATGAGGGACATATATCTTGCCAGTATAGAATTAGACTAAGAAGCTGAGTATATACTGTGGCTAAAACTTTACAACATATATGCCGTGATAGATTTCTAAACAATTATCAATTATCATTATAACTGTAAATGTTATGTAAAGTATTCATTAGAGTATTTGAAGCATTTCAACTGTGTTTCTGGGTCATTTGAATAGTATACTTACGCCCACAGCCTCACATAAGCAAGTTTTCAAGTATGACTAAAGCTGCTTAAAAGCCACTCGATTATGTGAGAAACAAAGAGCACAGTAGGAAAACGTCCCAGTGAAATGAGAAGGCCAGCTGCACACAGTGTTACACTGCTTTTCCCACATTTTCACTTGTTCCTTGGAGACGGGTGGTCATGTCTGTCTGTCTCTGTGGGCCCGACTGGACAGAAAGCCAGCCATTAAAACGTTCTGTGGTGCTCTGATAAAACAATGACACACACCATTCTCTATGGAGAAAATACGTAGCAGGCTACTCCTTTAATTTCCAGAAAACTTCACAAGACTGAGGGTACATATATATCTGATTTGTTTTGACAGCTGTGGAAGAGCTCAGGAGCCTCACATACAGGTAACTGCCAAAATAATGGAAACACTTGATTAAATGAGGGATACAAAGTATATTGAAAGAACTTGCTTCAACACAGGTGTGGTTCCTGAGTTAATTAAGCAATTAACATCCCATCAATCTTAGGGTCATGTATAAAAATGCCCAGTATTTTACTACCATAGTTAGAAGAAATCTCAGTGACTTTGAGAGTGGTCTCAAAGGAGCGTAGAGGGTTTAAAGGGTGTGTGTGTGTGTGTGTGTGTGTGTGTGTGTGTGTGTGCGCGTGGCGCCTGAGACAAGATTTCCACCACCATCAACAAAACACCAAATTATGGAAGAATGGTGTCGCATCCCTTCAATAGAGTTCCAGAATGGTGTCGCATTCCTTCAATAGAGTTCCAAACACTTATAGAATCTATTATAGAATCTATGCCAAGATACATTGAAGCAGTTTGAGGGGTCGTGGTGGCCCAACGCCCTATTAAGACACTTTATGCGTGTGTTTCCTTTATTTTGGCAGTTACCTGTACATTACAGCACCGGGCGCACAGTCCGGAGGCCCTATTACCCAAAATGTAAATGTTATATTCTGATAGTGTACTGGAGCTAGAACCATTGAGACCCAGAGGGACTGTAGTACTGTATGGTCCGTTTCCTCTTGTCAACTCCGATCAGGATCACCCCAGCTCAGCTAGTGTTTGACTAGCAGGTCAAACCCAGTAGGGGTCAAAGATCAGGGAACTAGCTAACAGCCTAGACACAACACACCCAGATGTTGTTCAGGTTCTCAAGTGCTAGTGTTTATCATGCATAGCCTGGTACCAAGTCTGTTGGTGCTGTACAGCAAACTTTTATAGTTGTTGACATGACAATTACCATAGGAGTTGGCAAGACAGCACTAACTGATCTAGGAACAGGCTATATTTGGCAGCCTTTAACCTATCTGCGCACGGAACCCGGTAGCGGGCTGAAATTCGACAACATACGGTGATCGCTACATAAATAGTCATATTAAACATTCATGAAAATACAAGTGTCTCACATGTTTTGAAAGCCTAGAATCTTGCTAATCCAACTGCGTTGTCAGATTTAAAAAAGGATTTACTGCGAAAGAATACGATGCGATTATCTGAGGATAGAGCCCCATAAAAAACAACTATTTCAACCAGCACAGGCGTAACAAAATCACAAACTGTAATAAAAATAAATTGTTTACCTTTGACGATCTTCCTCTGTTTGCAATCCCAATGCTCATTGTTACACAATGAATGGTCTTTTGTTTGATAAAATCCATTTTTATAGCCTAACATTAAATTTACATTCGAGGTAAATACACACACAAAACGTGACTTTTCCAGTCATGTTTGGTTTCATTGCAATCAACTGGTTTGTTTGTAACACAACCAAACCTGATGGGTCATTTCGCGGGACGTATTGACTGAAAGAAACCGATTTGAAGACAACAAGTAATGACATCATTGTGCACCAATGATTTGCCCGCTGTTTCGTTGATTGACTGTATTTTAAGCCAATGACCACTGATCGTCTTGAAATCTAGCTGGGTAGATAGCCAATGAGCTGAGGTAAACGGCAATATGTAATGTTTATGTGTTGGAAGACCAACCCATGTAGTAAACTCCGGCGTAAAGAGGTTCATTCTCCATTGAAGATTCATACCGGAAGGAGCAACACATGTTGCACACAGCATTGTTTTGGTAAAGCGCATATTCAGCTGTATATATCAATCAGTATGGCGACTAAGTCAGGGAAAGCTAAATCTAAGTCTAGATATACAGATGTACACACAATTTTAGAAGAAATTGATCGAGGACGATTCATTTAGCGATTCCCAAATGGAGGAATATTTTTTGAACGGAGAGGACATCGTTTTGGACTGGTAAGTTATTCTCATGCTAATGCCGTTGTTTGAAATTAATAATATAAAATATTATTTGGGAAATGAAATAGCCTATTTGAGGCTGTTGAGGGGAGGGCAGGTCCACAGCAATGACCAAATTGAAATGGAGACAGTAGATACAGCTGGTCTGTTGTAATATAATAAAGACAGTAGATCTAGCTGGTCTGTCATAATATAATAGAGACAGTAGATCTAGCTGAAATGTCATAATATAAATGAGACAGTAGATCTAGCATGTCTATAATAATATATTCAACCTTATGTTCCCTGTACTCTGTAATCTGTTTATTATACCTGTTGATACAGGGCTCATATGTGAAACTATTCTAACTGCACATTTTCTTTCACAGTGACACTGCCAAGGTGTCTATCCGCCACTGAAGCTGGTTCATCTAGCTCCTGCCACAAGTGGTGTTCATCTGCCCAAATATATTTCTGCAGGCATAGATGTGCTATGGCACCTGGCATCAGCAGCATAATATTGTGTAGAGGACTGAGGGTCTTCCAAATATTGAAAGTGTTATTTTGTAAATGTGTATATATTTTGTTCATGTAGCACACTCATTTTGGAAGTTATCATTCTGAAACTTTGCACAAGTACTGTTGCCCTCTTATGTTTTTCACTGAAATTGTCCCCATCATCCTATCTGAATGTTTGTTTTATCTTGTTCATTTTAAAGATGATGATACAACAATAAAAAAAAAACATATGTTTTTTTTCATTGTATTATCTAAACCAGATCTATTGTGTTATATTCTCCTACATTCAATTCACATTTACACAAACTTCAGAGTGTTTTCTTTCAAATGGTACCAAGAATATGCATATCCTTGGTGCTGTGCCTGAGCTACAGGCTGTTAGATTTGGGTATGTCTTCAGGCAGAAATTGAAAAAAGTAGGGGGTAGCTCTAAGAGGTTTAAGTGTAGAATAAAAGGAGACTGGTAGTAAAGCAATTTGAGTGTGTTTTGTGTGAAGGGAATGAGTGTGGTCCATCCCTCTATGAGAACTCCCCCTCTATCCTTTACCTGTCTCGCTAATTTACTTTCTCTCCCTGACTCAAGCCCATATGGCCATCCTTGACATTTTATGACTTCCTTTTTACGAGCAGTTGTTGATTACACCTTTAAATGGTCCTTAATAAAGGCTGAGAGCAAACAGGACTTTCAGCAGAAACCTTGGCAAACACCAGGGCAGGTCCATTCTAAAGGGTCTCCTTTTCCCGTCTTGTGGCAGCTTGCCAGCCCACAGGGTGTAACATGAAGAAAAGAAGATTCTTGGCTAAACGAAAAGCTTTCACCAAATTACTCTGCTGCCTGGCTCATCAATAAGGAAAAAGCTCTTAATTATGTAAAAACAGAGCATACTGTCTTCTTTATGAGAAAGCGGAGAGATGGAATCACTGGTCACTTTAAACGGAACACTAGTATCTTAAATAATGTTTACATACTGTTTTAATCTCATTTCATATGTATATACTGTATTCTACTGTATTCTAGTCAATGCCACTCGGACATGATTTATATATTTCTATTTCCATTATTTTACTTTTAGATTTGTGTATATTGTTGTGAAATGTTAGATACTACTGCACTGTTGGAGCAAGGAACACAAGCATTTCGCTACACCAGCAATATTATCTTCTAAATATGTGTATGTGACCAATAAAATGTGATTTGTTTGGGAAAGAGTTATTCTCCCAGGGTTAAATGCTATTTTGAGTGGGGAACAGTGTTATGGATAATGCATGCCACATGAATGATACATTGTTATGACCACTATCTTATATCTGAAACATTCAGGAAGTTAAACCTCTATAAACAAAGCTCTTTTTCACACTATGGTTTGGCTGTACTTCAGTCTGGCCTAAGGGGTTTCTATAGCCATAATGCAGGAGGGGACCATGGTCATTTTCTCATTAGGCCAACTAGAGGACCTCTAACAGAAAGCTGATTTCATGAAAGGCGAGGAAGCTGGGATATTCAAAGAACTAAGAGAGAAAGCAAGGTTAGAGTGAAGCATGGAAGGTGACGATCTTGTCCTTTCACTCAGGGAGGAAGCCAATAATAGCATCAACTACCCTATACTGCCTTTCCATCTTCCCTCACAAAGACTCAACAACTCCATGTATTAACTGAATGTCTCACATTGGTAAGGGGCATTAAGCCACAAGCTTGATAAAAACTCCCACCAGATTGAATCAACTGCTCTCAGGTCAGTTTAAGGCTTTGAACAAGTGATGTGAAGTTTCCCGTAAGAACTTATCTAGGAACAGCTTACCCTCCACAAATCCTGACATGGGGGAAATGCTAAGCTGACCTTAGATCAGCATCAGCAGCCCAGTCCTCTTAACAAACACTGATTCCAGTCCTGTTTCTGTTTGAGCAGCATAAACTTCCATCTATGTACAGTCATCCTCTCCACATGACACCCAATGGTTTCATCACCCTCCCATCAGGACAATGCAGGCCACTTGTCTCCTCAGTGCTATTCCATGGGCGGAAATCGGAAATCCAAAACACAACACGAGTGAATGGACACGTGGCTCCATCAGCCTGCAGTCAAACAATGGGAGCATCTCCCTGAGTTTAGCTTCCACTTCCTAACCACACAGACACAGGGCATACAGAGGAAATACTAGTATTGTGGAGGTGTACAGGACAGAGGCTGCTATCTAACGCCCTACAACGCGGACATTCATGAACAGTCAAATCGTGGACGATTTGTAACTGAAATAGCAGAGATTCAAATCAGCGTCACAAAAACCATAACATTTAACGAGCTGCCCTTCCCATTCATTCCAGATCATCTGATTGGCTGGATCAAGAGGAAATATAGGGCAGAGCACCATCCTGTTAACTGATGCTGTTTCTGCAAGCCTTTTGGCATCTGAAGACAGGGCACATTTTTTAAAACATTTTTCTTACTCAACTGAACATCTCCACTTTAATTAGCAGAAACTGACATGCTTTGACCACAAATCTCTGTGTGCTTCAGGGACAGCATTACACTGGGTCTGTGATTCAATATGGTCAGACATAACATCTTCTAGATAGCATAAAGTAGATGCAGAGAGTAAAGTACCCCTCTCCTTGTGTCTCCTCAGCCTCCATGCTCTGGAATGGCAACATTGTCACCACAACACAGCAAGAGGATGAGCCATGGCATGGCAGTTCATTTGTTTCACTCGTTTCCAAACGCATTTGTCGTTGATGGTGTCAATGTCACTTCTCAGTCAGGAAAATGCAATGAAGGAATTAAAAGGAACCAAGAAAATCAATAAGCACAAGTGTAGTATCTAAGTAGCCATTAGCAAGCAATATGACTGCACTGCACACAACAATTACACACCAAACACTATCAATAATGCTAGTATTGTTCTCCAAAGAGAAATACAGAACTGTGCAATCATAGACGTGTTCGAGCAATTGATACCCCCTCTCTTTCTCTCTCTCTCTGCCTCTGTCTGTGTCTCTCTATCTCCCCCCAGACAAGGGCTCCCTGTGGTCTAGATAAGGATCATGGGTATTAATGTCTCCCAGCAGAGCCCTAGTAGTGAAGTGTTGGCTTATGGTCCTATAGCCTCATAGGGACGTGGCAGTCAACGACATTTCAGAGCATCATCACTGAGCAGTGCTGGATGAAGTACTGTGTCTACAAATTAAGCACAGAAACAAACAGAGAAGCAGTGTGAACATAGAGTTACCAGACACTGACCCTTCTACACAACCGCCATTTGCTTATCTATGCTGTATTTAATGTACTATGTAAGCCTTGTTGAGACTACCATGTCTGGTCTCAGGGGCAGAGAGAGAAGAACCCTGCACTGACCAATCAGAGGCCAGCTGGTCACAGTTCCATCACTGAGGGCTCCTCACAATTGACTCGCTCCTGAGGAGAAGACTACTGGCCTGGATCACATTCAACACTCTACTGCTGGGTTTCACACTCACATACTGTATGTATACACGCATGCAAGCAAGCAAGCAAGCAAGCAAACACACACACACACACACACACACGGAGAGAGCGAGAGAGAGACATTGAACTGCTCATTCTCCTCCAAAGCCTCTGTGTCGAAGCTTTGGCTCTAAATAAATACAGCCTTTAACCGTCTGGAGACAACAATTTGTTTCAAAGTGACGTTAGCCATAGTCCTGGAAACATCCCAAATCTCTGTGGGATTCCCATTTATAGGAAAAGGGATAATGCCAGGAATACAAAGAGGCCGAAGAAGTGCTGACAAAACACTGCAATTTGAATATTGATCACTTTGAAATCCCAAATAAAGTCTGCATGTTCATTGTAAGATTTCAAGATTTAAGGATCAATTCAATTGGAAACCCTTGAAATAACATGTTCATGAGATAATCCTTTGAAATGCTATTTTCTCTCAGGAGAATCTCTCTGTAGAATAAAACACTGATCTTTTTCATCGTATCCCAAAAAATGTGATGTACATTGCATTGCACGGCTATGGCGACAAAAGCTTTGTGTATGTGTGTGTGTGTGTCTCTCACTTTCTTCTCTGTACTAACAAAGTGGTCATTGAGTGAGCCCTCAGTAGGCTGAGCATCTGATGTAAGGCCACTGATCTGATATAAAGATGCTATCAGTCTGCCTCTTCAAATGAGCTCCAGCAGAAAACCAGATGGACACCCTCAATTTAGACTGCTGCTAATCAATGATGACGACACACGTTCATCAAATAAATTGGCCTGGGCCAAAATGAGCACGATGACGCAGGTTGATCCAACTCTGAGTGTGAATTAATCAATCATCCAAGTGTGTTTCTCTCTACAGGAAATCAGAGAATGATTGAAGGCTCCTCCTCTTCCCGCTCATTGATCCACAGCAGCCAGCCGTCACCACGGCAGCATTCACTAACTCACACAATCCCAAAGGAACATAGGGCCAGACAAGGACACATCCCCAGGGGACAATAGGGCCAGACAGGGCTTTCCTGAGGCCTGACAACCAGCAATGGCTCAGACAATAACCACTTGATCTGAGATGCATATCTATGATATAGCATACCCTACCCAACATTTATATCATGAGTAGCATCTTTCTCCGATTCAAAATGATTTGGATGACTGATTATCCTTTGTATGACATGGGACCGGTTATAATGATGGTATGCATTGGTTATACAGCTTTCCAGTGAGAGGTATAGTCTTGATGATGATCTCACCTTGTTTGAGTATGGTGGCCTGGCAAGGTTGACTCCATCTCTGATGACTTTGTCCCTAATCATGATCTTCAGCTTCAGTTTGGGGTAAATCACCAGCTCCCTCCGGTTTCCAAGCGTCAGGTTCCTCTGCGCGCCCAGATACGCGCCCCCATTCCTCCCGACCCGGTCACTATTCGGTTCGGTCCAAGACTTGGACCCCCGGAGTTTAGACTCGTACTGGTCCACCAGGTGACTAGGACACATTTCGGACGCGGGGGGCATCGGCTCAAGAGTAAAATACAGCCCCGCCGCAGTCTCCTTATCATCGTCTTTCAGCCTTTGCACCGCGTCGTGGATCCTTTGCCGGTGGTGCGGTATGTAGACACCGATAGCATCCAGGTCGGGGTCTCCAATTTGTTTGCAAACTTCCAGATCATCGTAGCCGTTATCCACGAAGGACTCCACATACTGAGAGAGCTGGAGGGTCTTCAGCCACTCAAACACGATGACAGGTCCGGTGCTTGTCATGTTTGGGTGTTGTAGCTACTGTAAATAGGCTAATGTAAAGAGTGCAGAACAGAACACCACCAATAATTACTTCCCCAAACGGATTTTAAATCTCATTGTTAAATGCAAATGAACATGGCAGTATCTTCGCAATTAATGCAGTCTAAATGTCAGGAACACACGAAGAAAGGACAATGCAAATGTTAGAATCCATGAATCAAAAATATTAGCCTAAACTGTAGGCTACGTAGTTCAAAATTCTATTATTTTTTTTTATAGGGAATATGGAATATATGGCCTCCCGTTATTCTGTGATAACATCCAATAAGCCCGTCTGGTGAAAAAGGTCAGTGAAACGAAATACACTGATATCCTTTGACACATGCCAATATTTGCAGACGGAGATGAGTTCAGTGGATGCAGTGATAGCGCTCAAATCCCCGATGTCATTTGCCATCGATGTTACTCGCCCATATTGACATGCCAGGTTCACGGTAAACAATCACTTTAAGGCAAAGAAAAAAATCATTATTTAAAACCAAGAATTGTTCCAGATTTAGACGGATTAGAAAGTGTTACCGTATTCAGTAATTGGTTTAGTTATATGTAATCATAAACGTTCCAACGTTGCGCCATTTGGAGACGCTTTGCTCCCGCTGTAGTAGCCTATTCTTTCCACGCCGCCCTCACTCTTGTAAACCCTCAATCGGAGCAAAATGTACGTATTCCAATGACAGGGAAATTGACAGAAAATATCATTTTAAACTCAAAGCAATCCCGAACCAACGAGAGCGACAGCTCGGACCGTGTTGTGTCCAAATGCTTTGGGTATGCCGGGGCACTCCAAGCCGGTAGAGCGGTACGACAATCCACATCCAACAGTCACATTAAAATGTTCCTCGAACCAAACGGTCTGTGCTCGAGCGGTCCACGCCCCCAGATCCGCGTGTGGCTTTAAAAATAGTGTTGGAATTCCTTCTTTACAACCTGTCACGGAACCCATGCGCGCACGGTCAACGAGTCCCCACACAGAGTCCAAAGTTAACCGCAAGATGCTCTGAGAGCGCATTCCATCCGCCTGTCATACAGTTTAAATGAGCAGTCTCGTTTCTGGTTTGATTCACGTGTCTCTCCTACTCCGTGTGATTTCTCTCTCCGCTCAGTGTCTCTTTCTCTTTCGCTCCCTCTCCCTCTCATTCAGTATGTCCCTGGACTCGTTTCTCATCACGCACTAGCACCCCCTGTCTAACAGTTGAGGTACTGAAATACTGGTTTTACTTCGTTGAATTTATTAAATGATTAAACTAAAAATTGTAATCGCCAAATTATCACATAATAACTGCTCTTTGTTTTGATGTTGCTTTTACTTTTTTAGACAAAGAGAGAGAGGGAGAGAGAGAGAGAGAAAAAAAGAGGGAGGGAGGGAGAGAGAGAAAAGGGACCAAGCGAGAGTGGGAGAGTGCCCATAGTCCTTTCACTAGCTGAAACAGTTTGCTGCCTCACACAGGGCTCTAGAACACAGACTACTCCACTGACTCACTCTCACCATATCAAACCAGGGAATGAAACACTTAAGGGCCATATTGAATGTTGCTTACGTTTTTGTTCAACCTCTCTACTGCTGCAGACAGAGGAGGACACCCACTGGGCCCTTTCCATACATGGAAGAACATATGACACTTTTGACTGTGCTTATCTCCATGATTCCCTATCTAGAGTCCAATGTGCAGTGCTCTCCCCTTCCTATCTTGCTGGATGCCGAGGCTGCACCACAGGACAGCATCAGCCAGCGGATGAGACAACATTGGAGAGGAAGGAAAAACAGGGAGGGATGGGGGGTGGGGGGCACAGACCTGTCCTCGGTGACTTTCCATGTGGATGCCAGGCCCTCAGCAGTGATACATGCATGCTTTATCAAACCAGAGCTGACAGCTTGTTAGAGGTCAGTTTGATACAATCACCACAGACTCTGCTGCTGCCTGGGAGGGATTTGAGCTGTGCTGCCCATTATGACATGCAGCTCGCGTAGTACAAACACAACACACAAGTCAGGGGAGAGGAGATGCATTTCAAATAGCCTCATCTTGGAGCGGAAAGTCAGGAACAATGTCAGAAACATGGCAGAAATGCATGTCAGGGTATTAGGGGGAGTCGTGTTGGAGGGAGGATTTTCAAGAGACACAACACAGAACATATAACCAAGAGCTGTGGTAGAGATAATAATATTGCCATTTGGAAAGAGAGTCATAGGAAAGAGGAGGGACGGATATCCATGCTTAGACACAAGACAGTTTGTTTGGGTGTGTTTGTGTGTTAATCTCGGACCTCATCCTTTACATCACTCTACAGTAAATTACTCAAATCAAATCAAAAATCGAATCGACTTGTATTTGTCACATACACATGTTTAGCAGATGTTATACCAATCATGTCCAATGAAAAAAGGCAGTTATTTCTCGACAGCCAGGATTCTAACTCATCTACAGGGCTTATTTTACTTCCTCTTCCCCTCCCTGTCCTAAAGTCCTCTGTCACCCTTCACGAGTGACATGTCGTTAGATCAGTAAGAGAAACAGGGCATTATGGGACACGTACTGGCATATGGGCAACAGGCAGTGGTGCATGCCATGCTGGGTGGACTCAGAGGGTGGGTAGTGCCAGGAATACCATTTTTCCAACCCGCTACTCAGCTACCCAGTTAGAGAGCAGTGGGTGGTGAAGGTGGCAGGAGGCAGGAGGCAGGAGCAGCTATCAGACTGCATGGGAATTTGCACAATACATAGGGCTGTATTGCAATACTTCCGGGTTGGAGCGAGCGGTCGCATCTGCACTCGGTCCGCAGGTAGTATTACATTTCATTATAGTACAAGGGTTTGATTTGTCTAATCTTAGCAATTTCTTCTTAGCTAGCTACATAGCCGTCTTTGTATCATAGATAATTGCGTAATTATCGTATTTCGTCGTCCTAACGCAGTCTACACTGCCCTGCAGCTAGCCAGCTAGCTAACGTCCACCGTTAGCTAGTCCACCGTCTACCGATTAGCAGCACAACTATTACACTCAACTGAACGACTTGATTAGTGTAGTGTTAGCTAGCTACATAGTTGTCTTTGCTGTCTTCGTATCCAAGATAATTGTGTAGTTTAGAGTGTGTAGTTTTAGAGTGATTATCTTAATTTACCGAGGTTAGCTAGCCAGCTATTTGTCGTCCTTAACGTAGGAGACACTGCTAGCTAGCCAACAGCTAGCCAACGTCTACCGAACAGAACTTCCGCACTCAACAATCCGGTCGCATTTCGCTTCGCTCCACAGGTAGTATCACATTTTTCATTTCATTTCATTACAGTACAACGGCTTGATTTGTTTGATCGTAGCTAGCTACATAGCTAGCTACATAGCCGTCTTTGTATCAAAGATAATTGTGTAGTCTAGAGCGATTTCCTAGGTTAGCTAGCCAGCTATTGTCGTTCTTTTAACGCAACGTAACGTAATCAACACTGCTAGCTAGCCAGCTAGCCCCGAATAGCAGCACAGTAGAAACTATTACACTCAACGGAACGACTTGATTAGTGTAGTGTCAACAACGCAGCCACTGCCAGCTAGCCTACTTCAGCAGTACTGTATCATTTTAATCATTTTAGTCAATAAGATTCTTGCTACGTAAGCTTAACTTTCTGAACACTCGAGACGTGTAGTCCACTTGTCATTCCAATCTCCTTTGCATTAGTGTAGCCTCTTGTGTAGCCTGTCAACTATGTGTCTGTCTATCCCTGTTCTCTCCTCTCTGCACAGACCATACAAACGCTCCACACCGCGTGGTCGCGCCACCCTAATCTGGTGGTCCAGCGCGCACGACCCACGTGGAGTTCCAGGTCTCCGGTAGCCTCTGGAACTGCCGATCTGCGGCCAACAAGGCAGAGTTCATCTCAGCCTATGCTTCCCTCCAGTCCCTCGACTTCTTGGCACTGACGGAAACATGGATCACCACAGACAACACTGCTACTCCTACTGGTCTCTCTTCGTCTGCCCACGTGTTCTCGCACACCTCGAGAGCTTCTGGTCAGCGGGGTGGTGGCACCGGGATCCTCATCTCTCCCAAGTGGTCATTCTCTCTTTCTCCCCTTACCCATCTGTCTATCGCCTCCTTTGAATTCCATGCTGTCACAGTTACCAGCCCTTTCAAGCTTAACATCCTTATCATTTATCGCCCTCCAGGTTACCTCGGAGAGTTCATCAATGAGCTTGATGCCTTGATAAGCTCCTTTCCTGAGGACGGCTCACCTCTCACAGTTCTGGGCGACTTTAACCTCCCCACGTCTACCTTTGACTCATTCCTCTCTGCCTCCTTCTTTCCACTCCTCTCCTTTTGACCTCACCCTCTCACCTTCCCCCCTACTCACAAGGCAGGAAATACGCTCGACCTCATCTTTACTAGATGCTGTTCTTCCACTAACCTCATTGCAACTCCCCTCCAAGTCTCCGACCACTACCTTGTATCCTTTTCCCTCTCGCTCTCATCCAACACTTCCCACACTGCCCCTACTCGGATGGTATCGCGCCGTCCCAACCTTCGCTCTCTCTCCCCCGCTACTCTCTCCTCTTCCATCCTATCATCTCTTCCCTCTGCTCAAACCTTCTCCAACCTATCTCCTGATTCTGCCTCCTCAACCATCCTCTCCTCCCTTTCTGCATCCTTTGACTCTCTATGTCCCCTATCCTCCAGGCCGGCTCGGTCCTCCCCTCCCGCTCCGTGGCTCGACGACTCATTGCGAGCTCACAGAACAGGGCTCAGGGCAGCCGAGCGGAAATGGAGGAAAACTCGCCTCCCTGCGGACCTGACATCCTTTCACTCCCTCCTCTCTACATTTTCCTCTTCTCTCTCTGCTGCTAAAGCCACTTTCTACCACTCTAAATTCCAAGCATCTGCCTCTAACCCTAGGAAGCTCTTTGCAACATTCTCCTCCCTCCTGAATCCTCCTCCCCCCCCCCTCCTCCCTCTCTGCAGATGACTTCGTCAACCATTTTGAAAAGAAGGTCGACGACATCCGATCCTCGTTGCTAAGTCAAACGACACCGCTGGTTCTGCTCACACTGCCCTACCCTGTGCTCTGACCTCTTTCTCCCCTCTCTCTCCAGATGAAATCTCGCGTCTTGTGACGGCCGGCCGCCCAACAACCTGCCCGCTTGACCCTATCCCCTCCTCTCTTCTCCAGACCGTTTCCGGAGACCTTCTCCCTTACCTCACCTCGTTCATCAACTCATCCCTGACCGCTGGCTACGTCCCTTCTGTCTTCAAGAGAGCGAGAGTTGCACCCCTTCTGAAAAAACCTACACTCGATCCCTCCGATGTCAACAACTACAGACCAGTATCCCTTCTTTCTTTTCTCTCCAAAACTCTTGAATGTGCCGTCCTTGGCCAGCTCTCCCGCTATCTCTCTCAGAATGACCTTCTTGATCCAAATCAGTCAGGTTTCAAGACTAGTCATTCAACTGAGACTGCTCTTCTCTGTATCACGGAGGCGCTCCGCACTGCTAAAGCTAACTCTCTCTCCTCTGCTCTCATCCTTCTAGACCTATCGGCTGCCTTCGATACTGTGAACCATCAGATCCTCCTCTCCACCCTCTCCGAGTTGGGCATCTCCGGCGCGGCCCACGCTTGGATTGCGTCCTACCTGACAGGTCGCTCCTACCAGGTGGCGTGGCGAGAATCCGTCTCCACACCACGTGCTCACCACTGGTGTCCCCCAGGGCTCTGTTCTAGGCCCTCTCCTATTCTCGCTATACACCAAGTCACTTGGCTCTGTCATAACCTCACATGGTCTCTCCTATCATTGCTATGCAGACGACACACAATTAATCTTCTCCTTTCCCCCTTCTGATGACCAGGTGGCGAATCGCATCTCTGCATGTCTGGCAGACATATCAGTGTGGATGACGGATCACCACCTCAAGCTGAACCTCGGCAAGACGGAGCTGCTCTTCCTCCCGGGGAAGGACTGCCCGTTCCATGATCTCGCCATCACGGTTGACAACTCCATTGTGTCCTCCTCCCAGAGCGCTAAGAACCTTGGCGTGATCCTGGACAACACCCTGTCGTTCTCAACTAACATCAAGGCGGTGGCCCGTTCCTGTAGGTTCATGCTCTACAACATCCGCAGAGTACGACCCTGCCTCACACAGGAAGCGGCGCAGGTCCTAATCCAGGCACTTGTCATCTCCCGTCTGGATTACTGCAACTCGCTGTTGGCTGGGCTCCCTGCCTGTGCCATTAAACCCCTACAACTCATCCAGAACGCCGCAGCCCGTCTGGTGTTCAACCTTCCCAAGTTCTCTCACGTCACCCCGCTCCTCCGCTCTCTCCACTGGCTTCCAGTTGAAGCTCGCATCCGCTACAAGACCATGGTGCTTGCCACGGAGCTGTGAGGGGAATGGCACCTCAGTACCTCCAGGCTCTGATCAGGCCCTACACCCAAACAAGGGCACTGCGTTCATCCACCTCTGGCCTGCTCGCCTCCCTACCACTGAGGAAGTACAGTTCCCGCTCAGCCCAGTCAAAACTGTTCGCTGCTCTGGCCACCCAATGGTGGAACAAACTCCCTCACGACGCCAGGACAGCGGAGTCAATCACCACCTTCCGGAGACACCTGAAACCCCACCTCTTTAAGGAATACCTAGGATAGGATAAAGTAATCCCTCTCACCCCCCCCTTAAAAGATTTAGATGCACTACTGTTCCACTGGATGTCATAAGGTGAATGCACCAATTTGTAAGTTGCTCTGGATAAGAGCGTCTGCTAAATGACTTAAATGTAAATGTTAAATGTATTGAACATAGAGTGCCTCACCTCACCTCACATCATCTATCTGCATCTATCTATACAGTAACACAATTTAGTTCACTTTTGTCTCTTGGGTTACATCTATTTATGTATTTCTACATAGACTAGCTAGTTTCCTTGATATCAGCTCAATATAGTAAAATCCAGGCACAGAGAATCATACATGGAATCACAGCTCTGATATTATTTGAGTGAATATAATTATTGTCTTCAAGTCACAAACTGTATAAGCCATTGTACAAGGCATTCCTATTGTATGCACAAGCCCTACTCCTCCAGAACCACTGATGTGTATCACCATTGCCCTGGAGGGTAGAAGCCCTCGGCCACATGTACAAACGCTTATCTAACATTTACCTAACCACCTACGGAATAAGGGGGACAATATTAGCACGGCCTGGTAGTGGTGGGGATGGTGATTTGAGCTGTGTGTGTGTGTGATTGGGAGGGGGGGGTCGTGTTAATGAAGAGAGAGTAGGTCAGACGGGTTCCCAGAAGCCAGAAATATTAAACACAACCAGAGGGGAGGGTAGAGAGGAGAGAGCCAGGATGCAGGCCTTTACCATGCTATTAGTACTGTCTGTGCCTCTTCATTTTGAGGTAAGGGTTGAGAGGTTGGGTCCTCCTCTGCTACAGGTATCTAGGTAAAACACCTCTGGTGATGCTCTGCTTGACCTCATTTTGAAACCCTTTGGAAGCCCAAGAATCACCTCTATACAGAAGACCATTAATGACATGTCAGGCCCGTTGCTGGACAGTTCTTTTGACTTTCGTAGGTGGGTCTCTACCATCCATACAGGTGTAGGCAAGACTTTAAATTGGCAGAGCTGGGAGAAGACAATCTGACTCAGAGTAGATGGTGGAGTGTTAGAGAGAGGTATCAGAAGAGAGGTGTGTTAGTATCTGAGCAGTCCTTAACCTCCTCCCACACAGATACATGTGGAATATGGACTTTTCTCTCAATCCCTGCTGCATGGTGGTGTTCTGCTGTGCTCCCTGGTATCTGATCTCCTCATTGTGGGAGAAGATATCCAATCACAGGCTTTGGGGGAGAACAGCATCTCCAGGGGCTGCTCAAGACAGACTAGAGCTCCCAGAGTGGGTGATGATAGGCTGTGATTACTGACTCGATTCTGTCAGACTCAGCTTCATCTCTATACACAGGGCTGACGTTAGACAAACAGGGTAAGAACCATTTTAATAGATTTACATTTTAGTCATTTAGCAAATTACCATCAAATCAAACTTTATTTGTCACGTGCATCGAATACAAGTGTAGACTTTACCGTGAAATGCTTCATTACAAGCCCTTAACCAACAGTGCAGTTCAAGAAGAGTTAAGAAAATATTTACCAAGTAGACTAAAATAAAAAGTAATAATGAAAAGTAATACAATAAGAATATCAATAACGAGGCTATATACACGGGGCACTGGTACCGAGTCAGTGTGGAGGCTATATACACGGGGCACTGGTACCGAGTCAGTGTGGAGGCTATATACACGGGGCACTGGTACCGAGTCAGTGTGGAGGCTATATACACGGGGCACTGGTACCGAGTCAGTGTGGAGGCTATATACACGGGGCACTGGTACCGAGTCAGTGTGGAGGCTATATACACGGGGCACTGGTACCATGGGGCAGTCAGTGTGGAGGCTATATACACGGGGCACTGGTACCGAGTCAGTGTGGAGGCTATATACACGGGGCACTGGTACCGAGTCAGTGTGGAGGCTATATACATGGGGCACTGGTACCGAGTCAGTGTGGAGGCTATATACACGGGGCACTGGTACCGAGTCAGTGTGGAGGCTATATACACGGGGCACTGGTACCGAGTCAGTCAGTGTGGAGGCTATATACAGGGGCATATGGACAGGGGCACTGGGGTCAGTGTGGAGGCTATATACATGGGGCACTGGAGTCAGTGTGGAGGCTATATACACGGAGCACCGGTACCGAGTCAGTGTGGAGGCTATATACAGTCAGTGGGGCACCAGGGGGCACTGGTACCGAGTCAGTGTGGAGGCTATATACACGGGCAGTGTGGAGGCTATACCGAGTCAGTGGGGAGGCTATATACACGGGGCACCGGTACTGAGTCAGTGTGGAGGCTATATACACGGGGCAGGCTATACCGGGTCAGTGTGGAGGCTATATACAGGGGGCACCGGGCACCGGTACCGAGTCAGTGTGGAGGCTATATACGGGGGGGCACCAGTACCGGGGAGTCAGTGTGGAGGCTATATACACGGGGCACGGGGCAGTGTGGAGGTACAGGGGCGAGTCAGTGTGGAGGCTATATACATGGGGCACCAGGGGCACCGAGTCAGTGTGGAGGCTATATACACGGGGCAGTGTGGACTGGTACCGGGGTCAGTGTGTGGAGGCTATATACACGGGGCACTGGTACCGAGTCAGTGTGGAGGCTATATACACGGGGCACTGGTACCGAGTCAGTGTGGAGGCTATATACACGGGGCACCGGTACCGAGTCAGTGTGGAGGCTATATACACGGGGCACCGGTACCGAGTCAGTGTGCGGGGGTACAGGTCAGTTGAGGTCATTTGTACATGTAGGTGGGGGTAAAGTGGCTATGCATAGATAATAAACAGCGAGTAGCAGCAGTGTACAAAAAGGAAGGTGCGTGGGGGGGTGTCAATGTAAATTGTCCGGTGGCGATTTTATTAATTGTTCAGCAGTCTTTTGGCCTGGGGGTAGAAGCTGTTGAGGAGCCTTTTGGTCCTAGACGTGGCGCTCCGGTACCACTTGCCGTGCGGCAGCAGAGAAAACAGTCTATAACTTGGGTGACTGGAGTCACTGACAATTTAATGGGCTTTCCTCTGACACCGCCTGTTATATAGGTCCTGGATGGCAGGAAGCTTGGCCCCAGTGATGTACTGGGTCGTTTGCCCTACCCTCCGTAGCGCCTTCACGGTCAGATGCCGAGCAGTTGCCATACCAGGCAATGATGCAACCAGTCAGGATGCTCTCGATGGTGCAGCTGTAGAACCTTTTGAGGATCTGAGGACCCATGCAAAATCTTTTCAGTCTCCTGAGGGGAAAAGGTTTTGTCGTGCCCTCTTCACGACTGTCTTGGTATGTTTGGACCATGATAGTTTGTTGGTGATGTGGACATCAAGGAACTTGAAGCTCTCGACCCGCTCCACTACATCCCCGTTGATGTTAATGGGGGCCTGTTCGACCCGCCTTTTCCTGTAGTCCATGATCAGCTCCTTTGTCTTGCTCACATTGAGGGAGAGGTTGTTGTCCTGGCACCACACTGCCCGGTCATCGTTGTCGGTGATCAGGCCTACCACTGTTGTGTCGTCAGCAAACTTAATGATGGTGTTGGAGTCATGTTTGGCCACGCAGTCGTGGGTGAACAGGGAATACAGGAGGGGACTAAGTAAACACCCGTGATGGGCGGCCCTTCAGGAAGTCCAGGATCCAGTTGCAGGACTTCTTGACGGGCCGCCCCCAGGTGATAAGAGTAGGCAACAACACGTCTGCCATGCTGATCCTTAACACAGGGGCCCCTCAGGGGTGTGTACTCAGTTCCCTCCTGTAATCCCTGTAGCAGACACTTATCCAGAACAATTTACAGAACCAATTAGGGTTAAGTGCCTTGCTCAAGGGCACATCAACAGATTTTTAACATACAGTGCCTTGCGAAAGTATTCGGCCCCCTTGAACTTTGTGACCTTTTGCCACATTTCAGGCTTCAAACATAAAGATATAAAACTGTATTTTTTTGTGAAGAATCAACAACAAGTGGGACACAATCATGAAGTGGAACAACATTTATTGGATATTTCAAACTTTTTTAACAAATCAAAAACTGAAAAATTGGGCGTGCAAAATTATTCAGCCCCTTTACTTTCAGTGCAGCAAACTCTCTCCAGAAGTTCAGTGAGGATCTCTGAATGATCCAATGTTGACCTAAATGACTAATGATAAATACAATCCACCTGTGTGTAATCAAGTCTCCGTATAAATGCACCTGCACTGTGATAGTCTCAGAGGTCCGTTAAAAGCGCAGAGAGCATCATGAAGAACAAGGAACACACCAGGCAGGTCCGAGATACTGTTGTGAAGAAGTTTAAAGCCGGATTTGGATACAAAAATACTTTCGCAAGGCACTGTATATGGCTCAGGGATTTGAATCAGCGACTTTTCGGTAACTGGCCCAACGCTCTTAAACAGCTAGGGTGCCTGACACCCTAAACAGTTTTTAATGAATTTGCTGAGAGGGCTAGCTGGTGGTAAAGAGTCTTCAGTGGCAAATGAAATAATAGGGTGCTAAATCTATTACCTTCTACAATAGCTTGCTGATAAAGGAGACAGCTATCTACCCTCCACTCACAGTCAATCTCAGATGAACTATCAAAACAAGAGGATCTTTTTCGATCCTGCTTCATGGACTCTCAGACAAGGCACCCAGTGGATTCTCTAGCAGCCTCCAGGAACATTGAATTAGGAGTTGAGGAAAGCACTTGATCTGCCTTCATGCTCTTTTAATTACACACGTCTGGGTCGGTTCCAATCCCGAAAGACCAACTGGTAATTCACACATGTCAGGAGTCAGGATCACAGCTTTCACCTCCCTTGCCTGGCAGCTTAATATCACCGTATCCTACCTAAACAGGAGGGGAGAAGAGAGAGGAAGGGAGGGACAGAAAGAGAGCCATGCCAATAAAGCCCTTGAATTGAGAGAGAGGGGTGGGTAAAGAGAAAGAGAGGGAGGGAGGGAGGGAGAGGGGAAGGAGGGGAGAAGAGAGAGGGAGGAGGGACAGAAAGACAGAGAGTGGGGGGGCTTATATCGCTCAGGGCAGAGTAGAGTTAATGCAGTGAGCCACCTGACAACACACAAGGGGCCAAAAGCTGCTGTCAATCTTTCAGACAGAATCCATCAGAATCACAACCTGTGGAAGCCAATTGCCCCTCTTTGTTTCCACTCCCACTATCACAATGGAAGGGATTAGACCAAGAGAAAGATTACATTTTGGCATTGTAATTGGGAATGTTTGTCATTACCTGATGTCCCTGTACTCTTGTCCAATCAGAGAGCTGGATAGTGATCTTACCAGGAGCTTCACTAAGACAGTCACTGCCGGTTTACACCCTTCTCACAATCACACACCAGCAGAGAACAACAGCCCTGTCTCTGTGTTAAAGAAGAGCATATTTCCCACTATACTAAAGTGCTCCCATCAAATTCTACAGTCCTTTCAATACATCAGAGAGTTTTGAGTGAAAAAACATCACACTGATTTGAGGTCTTAAACTGTTACCTTTCCCACTACAGACTTTTCCAGTGAGGAAGAAGTGACAGACAGGGTTTGTGTTTTTGGCTGCTGGCAGTGAGTTGTGTAATACTATAGCATCAGTCTTACCTGTGACCTGTGACTGCGACAGTGGAGGAGGCGTTTTGAGAGATAGGAGATCAGTGAGAATGTGTATGCCCACAGAAACACACTCAACTCACAGTCAACCCTAGCAAACGTCTGATCACAGTCAACTGACATCTATAGTAATTAAGGACAGCATGCATGAAATAAACCCTCTACATACAGCTAGTATAGAAGTAGCATACATGTAGAGACATACATACACACACTCAAACAGACACACACACACTCACACACACACACAGACAAACACATAGACACGCACACACATAGACAGACAGACACGTACACAAACGCACACACACACACGCGCACACACACACACACACACACACACACACACACACACACACACACACACACAAACACGCACGGACACACACATACACACACACACGCACATGCATGCACATAAACACACCTTTGTCTGAGATCAGTGACAGGCTGTCTCTGAACTGTGATGAAACATGGAGCCCTCTCTGAGTCCCAGTTTTTACTCTCCAGTCTGCAGTAGCAGCAGAGCAGTTCTCCTTGGCTGGGTTTAATTACAGATGAAGGGATAATCCAGAGGCCAAGGGTCCGGCCAGAGGCTGGAAGAGCCGATGAGCAGTGTGTGTGTGCGTGTGCATGTGTGTGTGGCTGGGTGTGTGTGGCTGGGTGTGTGTGGCTGAGTCTATGTGGCTGGGTGTATGTGGCTGGGTGTGTGCGCGTGTGTGTATGGCTGGGTGTGTGTGCATATGTGTGTGGCTGTGTGTGTGTATGTGTGTGTATGTGTGTGTGTGTGCGAGAGGAGTTGGGGATCGCTGACTCTGGGATATTGGAGAAAAGCAATCAGACGACGGACGACGGATACATCACCTGGTGATCTATGGCCAGTCGTAAAACACAATGGCACCCGGAGGTATACTTCCCTGCTCTGCCCTGCTAGCCTAATGACAAGGTGAGAGAGGAGGAATCCAATGTGGTTCTAGACAACTTTCAAGTTGAACTTAGTGTAGAGACTGTACACCTTTACAGTAGAAACAGGCATATTGATATTTGAAATATAGATTGCAGTTAGAAGATCTTCCAGCTGGAAGGAGACAACATGACTTCGAACTCATTTCAGATTGACATTTTGATCAGTGCGGTGTGTGTGCATGTGTGCGCGCGTGTGTGCTTGTGTTTGCTCACGCGGAAGTGAAGGTTTCCTGACTAATTGATGAGAAATGGATTGTCATGTGGCTTCCGAGAATGTTTTATAACAATTCCCAGAGTGACCCAACGGCTCAGAAATTCCAATTAATAAAGATTAGCTCTCTTTCTACAGAATTCATTCTCCTTAATTAAAACAAGGTGATTGAAGAGAGAGAGAAAACATCACATAGCTGAAGCAATATCAGAATCATCAATGTCCCCATGAAAATTCAAACAACACTCTCTACAGCGGAACCAAAATAATTCCAACTGAAAACATAAAAAGACCACTAGGTATTTCAATACATCTACGGACCTGGAGGGACTGACCACTAGGTATTTCAATACATCTACTGACCTGGAGGGACTGACCACTAGGTATTTCAATACATTTACTGACCTGGAGGGACTGACCACTAGGTATTTCAATACATTTACTGACCTGGAGGGACTGACCACTAGGTATTTCAATACATTTACTGACCTGGAGGGACTGACCACTAGGTATTTCAATACATCTACGGACCTGGAGGGACTGACCACTAGGTATTTCAATACATCTACTGACCTGGAGGGAAAGAAATCACTAGGTATTTCAATACATCTACGGACCTGGAGGGACTGACCACTAGGTATTTCAATACATCTACTGACCTGGAGGGAAAGAAATCACTAGGTATTTCAATACATTTACTGACCTGGAGGTACTGACCACTAGGTATTTCAATACATTTACTGACCTGGAGGGACTGACCACTAGGTATTTCAATACATTTACTGACCTGGAGGGACTGACCACTAGGTATTTCAATACATTTACTGACCTGGAGGGACTGACCACTAGGAATTTCAATACATTTACTGACCTGGAGGGACTGACCACTAGGTATTTCAATACATTTACTGACCTGGAGGGACTGACCACTAGGTATTTCAATACATTTACTGACCTGGAGGGACTGACCACTAGGTATTTCAGTACATTTACTGACCTGGAGGGACTGACCACTAGGTATTTCAATACATTTACTGACCTGGAGGGACTGACCACTAGGTATTTCAATACATTTACTGACCTGGAGGGACTGACCACTAGGTATTTCAGTACATTTACTGACCTGGAGGGACTGACCACTAGGTATTTCAGTACATTTACTGACCTGGAGGTACTGACCACTAGGTATTTCAGTACATTTACTGACCTGGAGGGACTGACCACTAGGTATTTCAATACATTTACTGACCTGGAGGGACTGACCACTAGGTATTTCAAGACATCTAGACTGACCTGGAGGGACTGACCACTAGGTATTTCAGGACATCTAGACTGACCTGGAGGGACTGACCACTAGGTATTTCAAGACATCTAGACTGACCTGGAGGGACTGACCACTAGGTATTTCAAGACATCTAGAGTGACCTGGAGGGACTGACCACTAGCTATTTCAAGACATCTAGACTGACCTGGAGGGACTGACCACTAGGTATTTCAAGACATCTAGACTGACCTGGAGGGACTGACCACTAGGTATTTCAAGACATCTAGACTGACCTGGAGGGACTGACCACTAGGTATTTCAAGATATCTAGACTGACCTGGAGGGACTGACCACTAGGTATTTCAAGACATCTAGACTGACCTGGAGGGACTGACCACTGGGTATTTCAGGACATCTAGACTGACCTGGAGGGACTGACCACTAGGTATTTCAAGATATCTAGAGTGACCTGGAGGGACTGACCACTAGCTATTTCAAGACATCTAGAGTGACCTGGAGGGACTGACCACTAGCTATTTAAAGACATCTAGACTGACCTGGAGGGACTGACCACTAGGTATTTCAAGACATCTAGACTGACCTGGAGGGACTGACCACTAGGTATTTCAAGACATCTAGACTGACCTGGAGGGACTGACCACTAGGTATTTCAAGACATCTAGACTGACCTGGAGGGACTGACCACTAGGTATTTCAAGACATCTAGACTGACCTGGAGGGACTGACCACTAGGTATTTCAAGTTGTATAGTAATAATGAAAGATCAGAAATCTGAAACAATCAGAAACTATCTATGGACCAAACACAAGACTCCAGATAATCTATGTATTGTGGGAAATCCCGTTTCTTGTTCTGAATCCCCTTGAGAAACCATTATTTTGAAAAGCTTGATGCCATCTACCAATTTGTCAATCCTGACAGTATGACACACCCATGACATGTGACAAGTAACATGATGGATGGTACATGGATTATCGAACACAGAGACAAACAGCTATATGAATCTCTACTGTCTGACAGTTATAACAGATGGACCGGATATAAAGATCCATTTGTCATCAATGGCCATTATGTGAGACAGTGATGAGTAGAGGGACTCTAACAAAGCAAGGACCATTTCCCTACAACAGGAGAATGACAAATCAATCAGAGATGGTTGATTATATGTATGGTAGAGGGGAAGAATGGGAGGGAGAGAGGGGGAGAGAGAGAGATGGAGAGAGAGACCCAACATCTGACCACTATAGGAAAAATGGACCACACAGTTATATGAATGAGAAATAAGAATCTACAAACGACCACACAGTTCAAAAAGGTTCCTTGAGGATCCCCTGTGTAAGGGTTCAAACCTGTTTTTTTTTGTGATGGGAGAGGTTGAATTTGGAACTTTTGAAATTATATAGTGTAGCCTTGCAGAAGATGGGAGTTGTGGCTTTTTGGAGGTGTGGCGTTCAGATAGCTATTAATGGCCACCCGTTAGCGTAAATGTCATTCCTGTTCATCATGTTAAGTTTCTACACTGCAAATGTCAATTTTCTTTAATCGTTTTGCATATTACATACTGCATTATAATATTATATTAACATTGCTGATGACATAAAGTAGTAAAGAGATAACTATTACAACTTTGGGTAATGCATATGCTCTTGAGGAACTCAAACACTACCATCAGTTTGAGTATTAACCATTGACTAACATTGAACCATTGACTAACAAGGGTTCCTCGTGTCACCACTAATTCTAAGAGTGTAGACTGTACTTTCCCACATATCTCATGGAGCCGTGGCCATGTCATATCCGTTTCCTGAGTAAAGGGAGCCAATCAGAGCCTCTCCTGTCCCACACTGAGGTAGAGAGCAACACAGGAGTTCCATGTAGCTGTTTCCTGCAAGACTGCTTAGTGAAATTACCTGGCAGTGAAAAAACCTTGATCTAGTTCTAGTTCAAACTAATCCTCCTAACGCTAGAGAGGAAGTGAACACTGAACTGAGCGCATAAAGACAATACAGACTGGTGAGCCCTGGAATGATGGATTGATTCAAACATCAAGCAAAGGAAATCATTAGAATTGTTAATGTGATTACCTCATTCAGATTGCATTAATCAAGACATAAAAGGGAGAGTTCAGATAAAGGCAAATAGAAGCAGTTAAAATGTGTATATTTTGTTGTATATATGTCTGCTTTTAACTGCTTTTATTTGCCTTTATCTGAGCTCTCCCTTTTATGTCTTGATTAATGCAATCTGAATATATATATATATATATATATGTAAGAAAATAATACACAGAATAGCGAGTATTGATTTGGTAAATAGGCAAGAGACAGACCTCTGGAATGGCAATCAACAACTGAATAAATGCAAAGATAAAAACTCTGAGGTAACACAGGGTCACATAAATGGGGTAGAGGGATTTCAGGCGGGTTTTGTTCGGCCAATAATAGGGCCCCATGGAACAGTGCCACTGACGCTACTACAGCAGACTGTATTGATTTCAGCTGGGAGGAGATGTGCTGATTAAAATGACTGCCATTGTGTTTTGTTTTGGTCTGTGTGTGTGGGTGTGTGTGTGTGTGTGTGTGTCCTCCACATTCTCTTTATTACATTACCAGGTACTGTTGTCACCCTCAGTGTATTACAGTGAGGACTACACTACCACACTCACACACTGTCTCTCCAAGGCCACTTTTAGTAATTGAATAACAGACTTGCAGGCAATTCAGTGGCTTGACAGTAAGCTGTCGGACACGGCGGCAGATACCACACAGACCATATAGTCTAGCCTTTTCCATTCTGTTCCTCTATACGTGACGCTACAATTGAAAAGCATCCATAATTAGCGTAATTAACTGAAATCAATTAACTATCACAAATACTACAAGTCAGTGTGTTTTGAATTGGCTCTAGGTCCAGTCACTGGCAGACAGAAATGATGCTCTCATTGATGCCTTCGAGTTTTAGCCAATTCATCATACATTCAGCACCTCACCAACTTTTAACAAAGCCTCATAAATCTGTGTGTGATCTCATCTCCTACACGACCTAATATATTTGAGCACCTCTTTGAGCACCTGTTTGAGTCTAATGCAGGGGTCTCCAACCCTGTTCCTGGAGAGCTACTGCCCTGTCGGTTTTTTCTCCAACCCCAGTTGTAACTAACCTGGTTCAGTTTATCAAACAGTTGACTATTAGAATCGGCTGTACTAGATTAGGGTTGGAGTGAAACCTACAGGATGGTAGGTCTCCAGGAACAAGGTTGGAGTGAAACCTACAGGATGGTAGGTCTCCAGGAACAAGGTTGGAGTGAAACCTACAGGATGGTAGGTCTCCAGGAACAAGGTTGGAGTGAAACCTACAGGATGGTAGGTCTCCAGGAACAAGGTTGGAGTGAAACCTACAGGATGGTAGGTCTCCAGGAACAAGGTTGGAGAGCCCTGGTCGAATTACTTTAATGTGTTTAATATCACATTTTCTGCTCAACTAAGCTGCTTTAAACATGCTGCATGATTAAGCAAAGGAATGGATTTGAACAGTCTGGTGGAGCTCTCACACACACAGCCTTTAGGGACCGGGGTAGTCTAGTACTACTAGCTGACAAAAACTTTTCAGGCTCTTTTTAAATCAAAACTTTCCTCTTGTTTCTTGGCTGAAGTTCATTAAGTAGGCCAAATTAGTGTCTCTACATTTTTCAGGACAAGGTTTGATCTTACTCACGAGTTGGCTGATGGCGTCGATACAACGTCTGTAGGCTACACACTCTGTCTTCTAAAACCAGGTTATTTTGAGGTGGGTTTAAAAAATCAGCCATTTTCAACATGACTACTATTATGGTTTATCTGTAAGAGTCCATGAGGAGGTTCCGTTAAGAGATTTATAATAAATGCTTAGGGTAGTATCACTAAGAGGGTTAAATGTAACCAACTATAGACTCAGATTCAGAACCAATCACAGACACACATTAAGAACCCTAATCAAGCAGAAACAGATTCAGCACTCTCTAACTAATTACAGACACACATTCAGAACCCGAACCAATCAAAGACACAGATTCAACACCCTCTAACCAATTACAGACAGAGATTCAGTTGGATATGGAACAGTTAACAGACTGACGGATCATCAGGCCTACAAATAGGACATATCCATCATTTTAATAATATTCCTATTTAAATGCATGAAGAAATGCCTTGCTGCAGGCTGTCCCATGCATTCAAATGGCAGGGTTTCTGGTTTAGGCTGATGTGCTGATATAACTCAGTGACTTTCTCCAGTCTGGCATCTCACATAGATGGCGTTGTTGACATTTTGAGGGCTCTTCCTCCAACTAAGCCTTTAAGTAGTGCATCACATTTGTCTTCTGAGGACAACCAATGTTGGGATATTTGTAATGGTCTTTCACCTAACCCCATATCCTAATGTATGATGCATTTACGTATGCAAAAGAGGTCACTCGCTGAAGGCAACGTATTCCACATTCTTGAAAAGAAAAGTAATTTTCCCTGTTTTCAAAGGAACAATTTCATACGTCTCTGCCTTTCTTTGTTGTTGTTTTTTTCCCGTCAAAGTGGAGAGTAAAATGTTGGTCTTATTCTTAAATAATGCCTTGAGTGCAAAACAGCCTGAGTCTGTTTAAAAAATAAGTACTCTATCTAAAGGGATTACTTCAATGGCTGTTGCAGCTGTGGCTAGCTTAAGGAAAAGAGCATCAACAAAATAATATACCCCATTTCTGACTTGGCTGTTCTGACCTTAATGTTTATAAAGAATTGATGAGTCTTTCATGATTAGATTTTCAGTTAAATTAACAGCTATCGCTAACTGATTATTGCGAGGATCCAGTAGCAAATTTGGCACTGACAGCAGAGAACACTAGAATGGATACACATCGTGACTCAGACAAACTCTGCCCTTCCAAAATGTTTTGAGCATGGTAAGAGTACATTAAGACTGCTGAGTCAGTCATTGGCTAGGATGTGTGCCGGAGAGTGTCATCTATGCTTCACAGAGAGTCTGGGCTGGAAAGTGGGAGGGAGACCAATCATACCGTAGTACTATTGTGGGGACGAACGCTTCACAGTCAACGACTTCAACAGACTCTGATTTGTGTCCCCCGGAATAGGACTTTGAAGTCTCCAAAACGACATGTACTGTACAGAAACGACATGTACTGTACATAAACGACATGTACTGTACAGAAACGACATGTACTGTACAGAGATCCCGGTCTAAATGCAGCCAAGTACACATGTTGGCAGGGAAAGAACACGTTAAGTGTATAACAATACGAAGCTCTAAAAATAGCCATGCATTGGAATGTTTATAATAACCCTGTCCTTGTCTTCTCATTTTCTTTTTCCAGTCCTATCGCATTATGCAACATGGACAGTTAGTCGACAGAAAGAGGATCGGTATGTAAGAGAATCCAGGAGTATAAAGAGGCGTATTTAATTAAAGCTGCCACTATCAGCTCTGTCACCGTTTATAAAAGGCCCTTCTCTGAAGAGAACAGTTATTTACACCTGATCTGTCGGCTCCATGTGGAGGTGTATAAGATATGCACAATCACACAGGAGCAAATCCCCTGCCTCCTGAGGGCCAGACTGGAGAGAGAGGGCATGTTCGACAGATCTTCTAGAATATACTCAGCCCCATCTATCAACATGTTATCTATTTTCTAGCTGTCCATTTACATGTAATACTTCCTGTGTCAAACACATCTAATGGTGTGCCTAGCTACCTCTCTATGTGGTGTGTTGTGCACCAGTGTCAAATGTTGATTTTGATATATAATGTGTGCATTATCAAGAGCAGTGCTGAGGAATAGTGAACAAGTAATTCAACGAGTTCAACCAGTAATTAAACAACATTTTGCAATAGCTTGGTGGTAGATGAACTAAATTAAAATCTTTAGTAGTCTTCAGTAGTTAATAACTTTTATTTGTCATGTAGCTAACTACTGGAATAGCACAGATTTTTTGGCAAAAATCAAATATGGGTGAAGAAGGCAAGAATTTCCTTTCTTTTTTGGCATGAGACCTGCCTAATTCTCACTTGGAACATCATTTTTGTGTATAAGAGGCTAAATAATACATTGAATTCTATGACATTTCAGATTTAGATATGCTAATTTTTCACGAAGTAGTTTGGATGGAATGAACTACTTTTCAAAGTAACTTCAGTTAAAGGAGAATTTTGCTTTTACAACCAATCTCAATGTTGTATGTAAATATCATGTTACAGAATGTTCCAGACACTTTTTGTGTGATTTCACTTGTTTTTGAGAAACGTACCCCAACCAGCAATTCACTTCCTCATCTTTGTTGTGCAGTTCGGGTCAAAGTCAAAAATAATGATTTGGTTGTAGAAAGCAAACTTGTCCTTTAAGTTAAAGCTGCAATATGTAACTTTCTGGGCGACCATCACCAAATTCACATAGAATGTGAGTTATAGATCTGTCCTTCCAATTGAAAGCAAGTTAAAAAAGCGATATATCAGTGCGCTATTTTTGTGCTTCCCATTCTTAAGTTGACTTTTGTGCGTCTTTTAATTTTGATTTTGTACACCAGCTTCAAACAGCTGAGTATTCAGTATTTTAGGTTATTGAAAATATATTTCACTGCATATTAGATATTAAATACAGATAGCAGATGTTCTGAAAGAGCTGCAAAACCTGGACCCGTACAAATCAGCTGGGCTAGACAATCTGCACCCTCTCTTTGTAAAATTATCCGCCGCCATTGTTGCAACCCCTATTACCAATCTGTTCAACCTCTCTTTTGTATCGTCCGAGATCCCTAAAGATCGGAAAGCTGCCGCCGTCATCCCCCTCTTCAAAGGGGGAGACACTCTAGACCAAAACTGTTATAGAACTATATCCATCCTGCCCTGCCCTTCTTAAGTCTTTGAAAGCCAAGTTAATTAACAGATCACTGACCATTTCGAATCCCACCGTACCTTCTCCGCTGTGCAATCCGATTTCCGAGCTGGTCAAGGGTGCACCTCAGCCACGCTCAAGGTACTAAATGATATCATAACCGCCATCGATAAAAGACAGTACTGTGCATCTGTCTTCATCGATCTGGCGAAGGCTTTTGACTCTGTCAATCAACGTATTCTTATCGGCAGACTCAACAGCCTTGGTTTCTCAAATGACTGCCTCGCCTGGTTCACCAACTACTTCTCAGACAGAGTTCAGTGTGTCAAATCAGAGGGCTTGTTGTCCGGACCTCTGGCAGTCTCTATGGGGTACCACAGGGTTCAATTCTCGGGCCGACTATTTTCTCTATATATACCAACGATGTCGCTTTTGCTGCTGGTGATTCTCTGATCCACATCTACGCAGACAACACCATTCCGTATACATCTGGCCCTTCTTTGGACACTATGTTAACTAACCTCCAAATCAGCTTCAATGCCATACAACACTCCTTCCGTGGCCGCCAACTGCTCTTAAACACTAATAAAATCAAATGCATGCTTTCAACCGTTTGCTTCCCGCACCCGCCCGCCCGACTAGCATCACTACTCTGGACGGTTCTGGCTTAGAATATGTGGACAACTTAAAGGTGCATATTGCACCTTTAACTATATTTTTCATAAGGGTAGCTTTAGCGTAGCTTAACTTCTTCCAGTGTGAAGTAATTGGTAGCTTGATAAACTATATTTTCAGATTAGCTTCCCCAACACTGATTAAGGCTATAATCACAGCTAATTATTTTACTGGGCAGTTTATATGGAACAATAATCGAAGACATCTCTTTCCCTGTAGAGCCAAAATGTCCAAATTTTGGATTAGCAGTACGCACAACGTACATGTGTGTACATACACCTCCTCTCTTCTGAAATCAGCCATCCATCAACCACTTCCCACTTTCACTCCATCCTGACAGGCTCAAGAGAGTCAAAGAAAAGGAAGGTTTCTAAGTTTGTTATTTTATCCTATAAGGCTTTACATCACCTCTCTAGTCTGTCCTTCAGGACCCCATGATATTGGGTCTCCACCCTCATCCACCCATCATAGAATCCACAATATAGACACGCCCTGGCTTTGTCCCTGGCTCAATTTCCTTTGCCATTTATATGCATTATACATCCCCTGCTGATTCCATTTCATCCAAGGTCACATTTTGACAAATGCACTAACATTTACGGAATGTCATTGGTGGCCGGACCTCTGAATGTCAGTGGAAACCCAATCAAATGATGAAACATCTAGTGTCAAACAAATGTCCTCAGCTGATGAGAAGCTTTACAATTGCTTCCCCTCAGAAGGATATGGAAGGATATACAGTATGGGCTACACTAAGGTGAAGAACAAGACCACAGAAGTGGATTAGATAAGCACAATACCAGTCTAGAACAGTGACAACAACGACACGTCAAAGCCACATTCAATGACCAACTCCCAAACCCCATTGAAATGCATCCATACAGCGCAGGGCACAGACAGGAATATTAGGAGCCTATCAGCACTGAAAAATAAGCTTACAGCAACCTGCAAAAACATTACAATTCACTGTTGAGGGTAATCTTGATACTGACCTTGGAGAAAACTAATTTACATGTCAATTATACTGTTGGCATCTGGTTTAATTGTGATCTGAGCTGCGCATCTGAAAGGGAGGATATGCTTATTGCTTGAATGCCAAAGCCTTCCAACTGAAGGAATGGAAAAATGAAAATAGTGAAAATAAATTATATTGTTCTACAAATGATTTCACACAGGTTCTAGGATTTTGGATGCAAATCTTTGTCAATAGTGTATGCACATCAAACTAAAGAGAGAAAAGTAACACCCCGTTATCTGGGCTGTTCAACTAAATGGTACATGTGCCTCTGTCAACATTAATACCTTTGGAAAGACTGTTATTTCCCTGGTGACTGCGGCCATTCTACAGCTTATCATGTTGTCACTTATTAGTGTAAATGATAGGCTGCCTCACAGGGTGCCCATTCCGCATGATTGGGCGATGCTATTTAAATCACAGATCTGGGTCTTAACATAAAGTACTGCATCTACAAAGCAGCAGCAGGCACTCACAGCAGTCAGAACGGCACACAACAGCAGTCAGAATGGCACACAACAGCGGTCAGAATGGCAAGCAACAGCAGTCAGAATGGCACACAACAGCAGTCAGAATGGCAAGCAACAGCAGGGTAACATGGGGAGAGTGGGGAATGATGTTTCCACTTACCTACAGAGAGAAAAAGTAAGGCTTTACATTAACAGGAAAAGCAGTCTGACACCAAGTTCAATTGTTAGTGTATGATAACATCAGAGGGGGCTGACTCTTTCCTGAAATGAAGTAGAAATAAATGACTGAGAGGAAGCTATAGCACCATCTCCATAACCTTTCCATCCTGGCTATTGATTCCCTGTGAATGTTGTTGGCACCCTGAAAAGCAAACCTATCAGATGCACAGATACAATGTTCCAAAGGCTCAATCCCCCACTGTGTTCCTCTATGAATAATGCATCAAGGATGAGGCCTAATTTGGCTTTCGCTCTCCGCAGCACCATCTTGATCATCAATTGATCACGGTGGCTGACTGCATCTCTGGGGTAGTCATGTTACTGCATATGCTCAGTTGTGAATAATGTATGATTATTTCAATAGCGGTGTGTGGTAATTACTGTACCTATGTCAGTGTTACTGTGTTAGTTTTCCCCTGGAGAAAGAGGTGGCTGGCCAATCCTTATGGGAAGCCCTGTGCAACTAGCCATGTTAAGGCTTTGAAGGGGCCATCTACTGAATAAGGTCACAAGGTTCTCCATAGGATGAATGGAAACATGGAATATCAAGGTCATAGTCAACAGCAAGGGTGGACGAAAGAAAACAGCAATCCATCTCATTAAAGCAAAGGGTCAAAGGCCACATAAAACACTACCGTATTTGTTCACACACAGTCACTACTTCCTATTGCACAGTGGACAGGGGACAGACTATTTCAGTGGTGTATGACAAGCTTACCTGTGTTGTGAGTGCTACATCATAGGTCTGTGTGCACAAGGTGGCTGTCCCTGTAAGTTATTGATTTCTGAATAGATTTTGTGACTGAACCATTGTGCAACTTTCTCATTATTTTCTTCCTACATGACTTGCGTGTGTTGTGTGCGAACACTGAACACCTCTTCCTCCCTGGTGGTGTGCAGTACTGGGTGCTTCAGAACCCTGTGTCTCTGGGTTAGGACCATAGCAACACCACAGAGAACGTAGGCTCGTACTGATGAGCAGCACAGGGTGTTTGGGACCGTACTCACTGACTTAAATGAGCGACAAGAAAAAATCATGGCAAGAGAAATTATTGGGGAAAATAAACTCTCGAAGCTCCAGTTAAATGTGTTCCTACTTATATTGAGTGATCGTATTTGGTATCTACAAAGACATATTTTCTTTCTGATGTCAGGAACTTAAATAAATTGTATGTTGCTGGTCTGCCAGAGATGATTCATACCGACACAGGGTTGGACTTTGATCACCATTAAAAAGGCCTCAGATGATTGAGAGAAAAACAAAACAATGCCGATATTCTGCTGGGTTGCATACAGTAGTCACATTCTTTTTTGAACTTAGCAAAAATACAGTGGTAGAATTTTAACATTTAATGAAAAAATGAAAATGGTTTCCATCCCATTGTGTTTTCCTTCTTTCTTCGGCTCTGAATTGCTTTGACTTCTCTGGTTGTGCCCGGTCATTGTGTCCTGCAGAAGTTTTCATTGCTTCAACAGAGATAAAAGCATGTGTCAACATCCTGAACCAGAACAGGCCAAAACAGGCAAAATCTCAAATTTGGACTCATCAGACCAAAAGACAGATTTCCAACAGTCTAATGTCCATTGTTCATGTTTCTTGGCCCAAGCAAGTCTGTTCCTCTTATTGGTGTCCTTTAGTAGTGGTTTCTTTGCAGCAATTCGACCATGAAGGCCTGATTCACCCAGTCTCCTCTGAACAGTTGATGTTGGGATGTGTCTGTTACTTGAACTCTTATTTGGGCTGCAATCTGAGGTGCAGTTAATTAACTCTAATGAACTTATCCTCTGCAGTAGAGGTAACTCTGGGTCTTCCTTTCCTGTGTTGGTCCTCATCAGAATGGGCCTCAGGATCTCATCATGGTATTTTTGAGCATTCAAATTGCCATGTTGTCCATGGTGACGGTGGGGTTATAGTATGGGCATTTTTAACCTATGGACAACATGGCAATTTGAATGCTCAAAAATACCATGATGAGATCCTGAGGCCCATTGTTTTTATTAAGGTATCTGTGACCAGCAGATTCAATACTGTATTCCCAGTCATGTGAAATCCATAGATTAGGGCCTAAGGAATGTATTTACATTGACAGATTTCCTCAAATGAACTGTAACTGAACTGTAAGTAAATTCTTTGAAATTGTTTATATTTTTGTTCAGTATAGATCAACAAAAGCAATAACACCGAACAACGAGTTTGCACTATAAAACATTACTCTTTGGATCAAACAAATGATAGAAATCTGGAACACTGGACAGCTAATTTACATTTGAAACACAAATACAATAGACCAGATTAACTGGAATGACATTCACTCTCTTAGCTGGCATAAAATAACAAACTGCAAGCTACACCCCCAATAAACCACACATCCAACTCTTCTGACAGGCTGTCACCGTGATGACCCATAATGCCATGGGGGAACTAGATGAGCTTCTCTACATAATCATTGCCCCACACAGCTTGTTCCAGGCTTTGAATTAGCTCTCAGCTATCTACCTCAAAACGATGTATTTTCATGAACGCATGTGGCCAGTACATGGCAGATCACATGCAGGGAAAAGGGAGGATCATTTGAAAGGCAAATATTATCCATTACAAGCTGATTAGGAAGCAAGGGAATTCTGAGCCACAAATGGTTTCTAGAGCGGGTGATTGACAATAAGGCAATTCAACTTGGCAAAGGACTATGCAAAAACCATAACACTAAATGTTTTTTTTATGTAAATGGTCAACCCGACTAGGATATTGTTCTTCTGGCAAAAGATAGCATGAACACCATACACAGCACAGCATGTTGCCCCCCATCCCCCTTTTTCTCCATGGTTGACTTATCTCTGCAGGGCTGATCAATAATTAACACTAGGCCATGATGCTCTAATGACCTTCAATACCCGTTTAGGAGGTAACACCTCATATAATCACTCCATGTACCATCTGTAGTCTTAGAATGGTGCTCTTTATATTTTACCAACTGCCCCAGCAATTATTTCCTTATACACAATGAGTATTTAACATTGACCTATATGCATCCATCAATGTGGCGCATAGTATGGCCTCAGTGTTCTTGACGTCAGGTTTAGGAAGGGATACACAACAGAAATCATACACTAACTGCCTTACAAGCACAAGGCTGTCTGAAGCTGTGAGACAAGAAATCAGCATAGAAACTGTGGAAATAAATAGAAACAAAAGTGTGCTCAGTAGTTTCCACTGATGTGTAGAGGACTACCAACATGGACGTGATATAAGAGAATACAGGTCAAAGGGCGAGCCTTGCTTGTCCACAAGCCGAAGGAGCAACAGTAAGATTAAGCGTGGCATGCAACTGAGTGCAGTGATGAGTACAGAGCACACTTTTTCTGTCACATTCCATTTTTGTTTGAGCCATTTGAATGGTTAAAGCACTTGACGTGTGCTGTACACCAGAGAAGGCTGGTGGGAGGAGCTATAGGAGGATGGGGTCATTGTAATGGCTGGATTGGAATAAATGTGGTTTACATGTGTTTGATGTGTTTGATACCGTTCCATTAATTCCATTTCAGCCATTACAAAGACCCCGTCCTCCTATAGCTCCTCCCATCAGCTTCCCCTGCTGTAAACTGACTACACATCACGTGTAGTTTACTCTGTACAAACAAACAGCGGGCTGGTCATAATTTGGAATGCCCTTGGGACGTGAGGAGACACCATAAGAGGCAGTGCTGTTGAAGTACATGTGGTATCCAGGTCAGGAGTACGTTGCTGAGATTTCTTCTTCTTGTTGGATACAGAGACTTTTTGAGAGGGGAGAGGTTGGATGCTGTGCCTGACATTTACAGTATTTTAGGTCTGTGACACTAGTATATCATTTTATAACAACCATATGGTGAATTGACGCTAACTAAATGTATGTCGTGATGTAGTTCTTCCTGGTGCACCACTAGCCATAGCCGTGCAGTTTATAGAGATTTACAGTACCCTACTATTTTCTCTATACATTATTGGGCCACAAGTCATTAGAGAATGCTGATCGTTCTCTCTAGGCCTCTTCACAGTGACGTACTGTATACCATACACTACTACATGTTGTTTGTCTCCCCTGCCTTCTCTCTCAGGCCTGTTCAGTCACACATGTCGACTGTGGTTCAGCCAGGCCTCTAGAGAGACTGTCTTCAGAAAGGGTGTAACAGTCAAACACGTCCTGGGCTCCTCTGACACCAAAGTCAAGAGTCTTCTGTTTGAACCTGGACTCCCTTCCAGCAGCTCTCCCGTGAACTGACTTGCGACCCATACACTTCAGACACAGCCAGCCATGCAGGAAGATGGAGAGAAAGGAGAGAGAGATAGAAAGAGAGGGAGAGAAACAGACAGACAGAGAGAGAGAGGAGGGAGAAAGACAGAGAGAGCAAGGGGGAAAGAAAGAGAGAGTGTAAGAGAGGGCAAGAGGAAGAGAGAGAGAGGGAGAAAGAGAGAGAGAGAGAGAGAGAGAGAGGGAGGGAGGTAGAGAGAGAGGGAGGGAGGGAGGGAAGAAGACAGAGAGAGCAAGGGGGAAGAAAGAGAGAGTAAGAGAGGGAAGAGAGAGAGAGAGAGAGAGGGAGAGAGCGGGAGTGAGAGCAAGGGAGAAAGGGTGAGAGAGAGAGAGAGAGAGAGAGTAGGAGAAAAAGAGGGAGAGAGAGATAGAGAAAGCGAGAAAGAAATGGAAAGAACAAGGAAGTGAGTCTCGCTGAGAGTTGGCCTCGCCTTGATGTATCGTAGATTGTCAGAAATAAAGCCTTTGTTTATGTTTGCCAGGTTAACCGTTCTTTGGAACTCTCTCTGCGCTTGACCCATCAGTCATTACAATCAACACTACACAGAAGGGATGTGGGCTGCTGTGGAAGAATGGAAAAAATTAACACTGGACCTGTTGACTTGGATGAGCAGCTATAAAAGAATCCTTGATAACCTTGTATGAAATAATTCATTTTGAAATTTCCTTTTAATGTAACTATTCTTGCTAGAATAGGCTTAGTTGCTAAAACCCTTGAAATCATGGGATTACCTCAATATTTCTAATTTAGATATCGCCTCAAGCACAGCAGAGACTCATTTCCTGACATGCCCAAATTAATGAAAAAGAGAAATTTGTTACAATGAGTAAATTGCACACACACACACACACACACACACACACACACACACACACACACACACACACACACACACACACACACACACACACACACACACACACACACACACACACACACACACACACACACACACACATAGAATGGGAATGGGGCCATAGATATACAATGTCTTCGGAAAGTATTTAGACCCCTTGACTTTTTTTTTTTTTTACATAAGTATTCAGACCATTTGCTATGAGACTCAAAATTGAGCTCAGGTGCATCCTGTTTCCTCATCCTGAGGCAAAGATTTGGGGAAGGGTATCAAAATATGGCTGCAGCATTGAAGGTCCTCAAGAACACAGTGGCCTCCATCAAATGAAAGAAGTTTGGAACCTCCAAGACTCTTCCTAGAGCTGGCCGCCCGGCCAAAATGAGCAATCAGGGGAGAAGGGCCTTGGTCAGGGAGGTGACCAAGAACCCGATGGTCACTCTGACAGAGCTCTAGAGTTCCTCTGTGGAGATGGGAGAACCTTCCAGAAGGACAACCATCTCTGTTGCACTCCACCAATCAAGCCTTTATGGATGGGATGTTTTCCAGCATCGGGGACTGGGAGACTAGTCAGGATTGAGGAAAATATGAACGGAGTAAAGTACAGAGAGATCCTTGATGAAAACCTGCTCTGGAGCGCTCAGGACCTCAGTCTGGGGTGAAGGTTCACCTTCCAACAGGACAACGACCCTAAGCACACAGCCAAGACAATGCAGGAGTGGCTTCAGGACAAGTCTCTGAATGTCCTTGAGTGATCTGGCCAGAGCCTGAACTTGAACACGATCGAACATCTTGGGAGAAACCTGAGAATAGCTGTCCAGCAACACTCCCCATCCAACATGACAGAGCTTGAGAGGATCTGCAGAGAAGAATGGCAGAAACTCCCCAAATACAAAATGTGAACAAAGTCAAAGGGTCTGAATACTTTCCGAAGGCACTTTCACTGTGTTTTTGTGACTAATGTGTTGAACGTACTACTCTTCAAGATATAATACTTTTGTGATGAGATAAGGAAAATCTAAAACAAATGTGTGGATGTCTTACAAGTTCTCAGGAAATGTATTTTCACAGTTCACTGCAATACTAACCCAAGATAATAAAAAGAACAACAAGCATCACGACATCAGTGCAAATCCATGAGCCCTAACAAATGATGAGCAGCCTTCCTTAAAGCCATCTAATCAAAACAAATCTGCCAGCCAGAAGCAGCCAATCATAACGGAACCACAATCTCTTATTGACAGAGTCTTCCCGAGTATAGACCAATGGATGCATCTCTCATTGGAGGACAGGAATGGGTCTGTTTAGAGGTAAACTGTTCATTACCAGGAAGAACAACCTTATGTAGGAGAGAAAGAGGGAGGGGAGGAAACATTACACAAATAAAATGTATGTGTTACATAGGGTTTCCAATTAGGATCAGCACATTCTGAATGCTGGACTGAGTGTAACCAATTGTCTTCCAACTGGTGTTGGTGAAGGAGTGTTTAAAAGTAGCCATTTCAGTGGATTGTCAAATAGTAAATTAGCTAGATGAAATAGGGAGAAAAGCCCTATTAATCACTAATGGTAAAATGCTGATAAGGCAAGGCCCCCACACTCCACAGCCCATATCCTTTCCCTCGAAGCTTCTGCATCTGTCACAGACTCAGAGCAGATGTTCCTATGGGATGGCAGCAGGCAGACACCCCCTACCCAGCTACCCCCACCAGTTAACCCTCCCTGATAGGGAGAGCTGATAACCCTCACCCCCTGAAAGCCTGTATATCCACTTCATTACCTCTCATCTACAGACTTTCCGTTCAGAAAGTATTCATACCCCTTGACTTATTCCACATTTTGTTGTGTTACAGCCAGATTTCAAAATTGATTAAATATATTATGTTTTTCTCTGCCATTTACACATAATACCCCATAATGACAAAGTGAAAACATGTTTTTTAGAAATTCTTGCACATTTATTGAAAATTAAATACAGAAATATCTCATTTACATTAGTATTCACACCCCTGAGTAGGAATTACAGCTGTGAGTCTTTCTGGGTAAGTTTCTAACAGCTTTGGACACCTGGATTGTACAAACTCTTCAAGCTCTTCAAGTTGGTTGTTGATCATTGCTAGATAGATATGTTCAAGTCTTTCCATAGATGTTCAAGCCGATGTAAAACTATAACTAGGCCATTCAGGAACATTCAATGTCATCTATGTTTAGGTTATTGTCCTGCTGAAAGGTGAATTTGTCTCCCGGTGTCTAGGATTTTGCCTGTGCTTCTGCATTAGCTACATTCGGTTTATTTTTTTATCCTAAAAAATCTCCCTAGTCTTTGCCAATGACAAGTATACCCATAACATGATGCAGCCACCACCCTGCTTGAAAATATGAGGAGTGGGACTCAGTGATGTGTTGGATTTGCCCCCAACATAACGCTTTGTATTCAGGACATGAAGTACATTTCTTTTCCACAATCTTTGCAGTTTTACTTTAGTGCCTTATTGAAATCAAGATTTGTGTTATGGAATATGTTTCATTCCGTACAGGCTTCCTTCTTTTCACTCTATCAATTAGGTTGGTATTGTGGAGTAAATACAATGTAGTGGACCCATTCCTCAATTTTCTCCTATCACAGCCATTACACTCTGGAACTGGTTTAAAGTCTCCATTGACCTCATGTTGAAATCTGGTTTCCTTCCTCTCCGGCACCTCAGTTAGAAAGGACTCCTGTATCTTTGTAGTGACTGGGTGCTGTGATACATCATCCAAGTGTAATTAATAACTTCACCATGCTTAAAATTGATATTCAATGTCTGCTCTCTTTTTTAGCCATCCACATATGGCTGCCCTTCTTTGTGAGGCATTGGAAAACCTTCTTTGTGTTTGGATATGTCTTTGAAATTCACTGCTCGACTGAGGGACCATACAGATAATTGTATGTGTGGGGTATAGAGATGAGGTAGTCATTCAAAAATCATGTTAAACACTATTATTGCACACATAGTGAGTCCATGCAAATTATGATGTGACTTGTTAATTAAGCACGTTTTTACTCCTGAACTTATTTATGCTTTCCATAACAAAGGGGTTGAATACTTATTGACTCAAAACGTTTCCGCTTTTCATTTTTAATTAATTTGTAAACATTTTGAAAAACATATTTCCACTTTTACATTATGGGGTATTATGCGTAGGCCACTGACACAAAATCTCAATTGAATCCATTTTAAATTCAGGCTGTAACACAACAAAATGTGGACAAAGTCAAGGGGTGTGAATCATTTCTGAAGGCACTGTAAGTGGGGAGACACGGAGATGTGGCTCCTACTGTTAGCTTTACTGAACAGTAATGTATATGGTGATGACGTCCTGCCTTGTTATACATGACTGGCTGAACAGGCTGACGGGGAGACTAGGCCGACAGCAGGACACTGACGGAAACAACAAAAAGGGGTTCAACTTGCTGGGTAAGCAGAGAGTGTGGAACCATAACCCTACATACAACTGTATAATCTGTCTCATAGTGATGGTGTGGATCAGAATAAACATTGTTGCATCACAGTGAAAATGAACCATTGTACATTTGCATGTATTATTTCCACATACTTTCTAGAAATGTCCATGGTGTGAAAGAAGAAGCCTGTATGTAACAGCAGGAGACGCTGAGTTTCTGTGAAGGTGGGTCAAGGTCACAGAATCTCACAGAATCAGGCATTATTATACAGCCCTAAGATTGCAATGACTGGGATTAATGCTGCTGATTTACTAGACTATTAAATTTGAACACAAACACACACACAGACACACACAGAAAGAGAGACAGAAAGAGAGACAGGAAGAGAGAGGAAAGAGAAACAGGAAGAGATAAGAAAGAGAGACAGAAAGAGACTCAGGAAGAGAGAAGAAAGAGACACAGAAAGAGAGAAGAAAGAGATACAGGAAGAGATAAGAAAGAGAGACAGAAAGAGACTCAGGAAGAGACACAGAAAGAGACACAGAAAGAGAGACAGAAAGAGAGAAGAAAGAGACACAGAAAGAGAGAAGAAAGAGACACAGAAAGAGAGAAGAAAGAGATACAGGAAGAGATAAGAAAGAGAGACATAAAGAGACTCAGGAAGAGACACAGAAAGAGACTCAGGAAGAGACACAGAAAGAGACACAGAAAGAGAGACAGAAAGAGACTCAGGAAGAGACACAGAAAGAGACACAGAAAGAGACTCAGGAAGAGACACAGAAAGAGACACAGAAAGAGAGACAGAAAGAGACTCAGGAAGAGACACAGAAAGATACACAGAAAGAGAGACAGAAAGAGACTCAGGAAGAGACACAGAAAGAGAGACAGAAAGAGAGACAGAAAGAGACTCAGGAAGACACAGAAAGAGACACAGAAAGAGAGACAGAAAGAGAGAAGAAAGAGACACAGAAAGAGAGAAGAACGAGATACAGAAAGAGAGAAGAAAGAGACACAGAAAGAGAGAAGAAAGAGATACAGGAAGAGATAAGAAAGAGAGACAGAAAGAGACTCAGGAAGAGACACAGAAAGAGACTCAGGAAGAGACACAGAAAGAGACACAGAAAGAGAGACAGAAAGAGACTCAGGAAGAGACACAGAAAGAGACACAGAAAGAGACTCAGGAAGAGACACAGAAAGAGACACAGAAAGAGACAGAAAGAGACACAGAAAGAGACACAGAAAGAGACACAGAAAGAGACTCAGGAAGAGACACAGAAAGAGACACAGAAAGAGAGACAGAAAGAGACTCAGGAAGAGACACAGAAAGAGAGACAGAAAGAGAGACAGAAAGAGACTCAGGAAGAGACACAGAAAGAGACACAGAAAAGACACAGGAAGAGACACAGAAAGAGACTCAGGAAGAGATGTAACGGATGTGAAACGCTAGCTTAGTTAGCGGTGGTGCGCGCTAAATAGTGTTTCAATTGGTGACGTCACTTGCTTTGAGACCTTGAAGTAGTGGTTCCCCTTGCTCTGCAAGGGCCGCGGCTTTTGTGGAGCGATGGGTAACGATGCTTCGAGGGTGACTGTTGTTGATGTGTGCAGAGGGTCCCTGGTTCGAGCCCGGGTATGGGCAAGGGGACGGTCTAAAGTTATACTGTTACATTGATGCTGTTGACCCGGATCACTGGTTGCTGCGGAAAAGGAGGAGGTCAAAAGGGGGGTGAGTGTAACGGATGACAGAAGACAGAAGGAGAGATGAAAGAGAGACAGAAAGAGAAACAGAAAGAGAGAATAAGGAGAGACAGTAAGAGAGACAAAAAGAGAGACAGGAAGAGAGACAGAAAAGACAGAAAGAGAGACAGAAAGAGACTTGAAAAGTGACAGAAAGAGAGAATAAATAGATGCAGAGAGACAGAAAGAGAGAATAAATAGATGCAGAGAGACAGAAAGAGAGACAGAAAGAGAGAAGAGAGACAGAAAGAGAGACAGAAAGAGAGAAGAAAGAGAGACAGAAAGAGAGACAGAAAGAGAGACAGAAAGAGAGACTTGAAGTGTGACAGAAAGAGAGAATAAATTGATGCAGAGACAGAAAGAAAGAAGAAAGAGAGACAGAAATAGAGAAGAGAGAGACAGAAAGAGAGAGAGAAAGAGTGACAAATAGAGACAGGTAGAGAGACACGAAGAGAGACAGAAAGAGAGAGAGAAAGAGTGACAAATAGAGACAGGTAGAGAGACACGAAGGGAGACAGAAAGAGAGAAGTAAGAGAGACAGGAAGAGAGACAAAAAGAGAGAAGAAAGAGAGTCAGGAAGAGAGACAGAATGAGAGACAGAAAGAAAGACAGAAAGAGAGAAGAAATAGATGCAGAGAGACAGAAAGAGAGACAGAAAGAGAGAATAAATCGATGCAGAGAGACAGAAAGAAAGAAGAAAGAGAGACAGAAAGAGACAAGAAAGACAGTCAGGAAGAGAGACAAAATGAGAGACAGAAAGAAAGACAGAAAGAGACAGAAAGAGAAACAGAAAGAATGACGAGAGACAGTAAGAGAGACAAAAGAGAGACTTGAAGAGAGTCAGAAAGAGAGAATAAATAGTTGCAGAGACAGAATGAGAGACAGTAAGAGATAATGAATAGGTACTCTTTCCTCAATAAAGAGGAAAGAGACAGAAAGATAGAAGATAGACAGAAAGAGCCAAGAAAGTGAGACAGGAAGAGAGAAGAAATAGATGCAGAGACAGAAGGAGATCCTGAAAAGAGAAGAAAGAGAGAAGAAGGAGAGATGGAAAGAGAGACAGAAAGAGAGAGAAAAAGAGAAGAGACAGAAAGAGAGAGAAAAGAGAGCGATAGAGGAGAGAAGAAAGAGAGACCGAATGAGAGTAAAGACAGGAAATACCTCAGCATACTGTGATCATAATGCTGCCAGGCAGCACATCACCAGAGAGAAAGAGGGAGCAGAGAGGACTCACTAATGATCCTAGCTTTATTCTGACATCGGTTTGCCTCTTATCACGGGATTGTCAGGAGATAGCTTATTTAGGGATGAGCAAATTGGTTGGAAATACACTGGAATATCCATCTAACTATCTAGGGACGCAAGAGAGGATTATCAGGACTAGTATTTTGAGGATATTGCACAGTCAGAAGGTCATGGATAACTACAACGACTTATTACAGGGCCATTCATCTCATGGATGGCAGTCAAAATGTATTGTGTGGATACAGTTCAAAGCTTTTCACAATTTTTCTCTCACGACAAAGAGCATATTATTATTGTATTGGAAATAATTCAGGTGTACAGATATAAAGAACATAAAGAACAGCTTTCCTTCCTCCCTCAGCTGATTAGCAGGGCGGTAAATCGGTCACCGTGATTGTCAGTCTCTCCCTGGTTGGTTTCACAGGGATTCATGTCCATAATTCTCTCTTTGTTAGAAACCAACTCTGCCTCCGGGCCTGTGGCTACTCCAGGCTGAGATGTAATCCTAAAATGAACTTTCTATAATCGCCCTACCGCACTGCCAGGGGGAAGACAGATGACCAGTTAACTGCTCCCTGCTGGGACTGCCTATGACACACACACACACACACACACACACAGCCCGTGAGAGGTTTACTGTATAGTCACAGGGCCCTGTGGGACAGTCCTGTCAAGGCCAGAGCAGACAAAGTGAGAGAGAGATATACTGTACTGTTATAAGGGCAGGGGTGACACTGACAGGACGGCCTGCATGACTCAAATGCAATGTCAGCTGTGACTGTACCACCAGGGTCATGTTAGTCTGGTGTGCCATGAGAAAGGGGCAGGGTTGAAAAATCCATGAATAAAGAAAGAAAGTGAGGTTGTTTGACCAAAAACACTCTGTCTTGGCAATATGGAGTAGGTGAACTGTATATACGCTGACTGCCTTAGCTTTTGTTTGCTGGAGTCATACCATGTTTTGAATACAATGAATTATATGAATTTAAAATGGAGCCTAGTTAGCTGTGACCATCAGGTTCCATGAACGTGCAGTACAGCCAACGAGAGAGTAATAAGAAGAGTATTTATGAGCTGCAGCTGTGTCACTGACATCTACATAACCTATTCATGAGTCTCATGATGGAATCACAGTCACCCTCCATTCCAATCTCACAGGTGACAGAGAAAGGGGTGTGAGGGGGAGGGAGAGAGAAAGAGAGACAGAAAGAGGGAATTTGAATTTGAGAGAGATAGAGAGAGAGCAAGAAAGGAAGAGGGAGAAAGAGAGAAAGAAGGAGATGAGAAAGAGAGAGCGAGAGAGGTGCAGAGAGACACCGAGGTTGAGAAAAAGGGGTGTGTGATAGAGTGAGCAAGAGTAATTACCGGGGACAAAAGAAAGTATTTTAATAAACCTGGGCACCTCGTTCTCTTCCACACATAGCATAGCTTAAACCCTGTGCTCTGCATATCAATGCTCCAGACATGTCACTGCTGGAATACACAATCTATACAGAGCGCAGGCCCAACAGGCCCCATGCTATTAGGTATTCCTCTACTGCACAGGAGAGGATGGGGAGGAAAGGGAGCTTTGCACGGGCCCTGCGTAGAAATGAGGGGTCAAGGACTGACATGGGGTGTCCTGAGGGAGGATCTCTCTTTCTCTTCTCTTTCTCTCTAAGATCAGCTGTTCCCAAAATTGTGACCGGATTCATCCTTGGTAGTTACAGTTCATTTAGGTCCTAAGGTGCATAGAGGCAACATCCATCTGCGACCACAATCGTTCCAGGTGAAGGTGGGAGGCGACACGTGTGCTGGAACACAGGTGGGAGCTGCAGGATTCCTTCCCATCTCCGGGAAAATGGCAGATAAAAGCCTGCTCTGACTGTGTGTGATGCAATGTCACCAAGGACACACAGTGACCATACCCTTGAGGTTTATAAGGACACACAGTGACCACCTACCTGGGGTTTACCATGGTTTACAAGGACATTGAGTGACCCCCACCCAAACACACCTAATCCATTTAAGTCATTTAGCAGACGCTCTTATCCAGAGCGACTTACAAATTGGTGCTTTCACCTTATGACATCCAGTGGAACAGCCACTTTACAATAGTGCATCTAGGTCTTTTAAGGGGGGGGGGGGTGAGAAGGATTACTTTATCCTATCCTAGGTATTCCTTAAAGAGGTGGGGTTTCAGGTGTCTCCGGAAGGTGGTGATTGACTCCGCTGTCCTGGCGTCGTGAGGGAGTTTGTTCCACCATTGGGGGGCCAGAGCAGCGAACAGTTTTGACTGGGCTGAGTGGGAACTGTACTTCCTCAGTGGTAGGGAGGCGAGCAGGCCAGAGGTGGATGAACGCAGTGCCCTTGTTTGGGTGTAGGGCCTGATCAGAGCCTGGAGGTACTGAGGTGCCGTTCCCCTCACAGTTCCGTAGGCAAGCACCATGGTCTTGTAGCGGATGCGAGCTTCAACTGGAAGCCAGTGGAGAGAGCGGAGGAGCGGGGTGACGTGAGAGAACTTGGGAAGGTTGAACACCAGACGGGCTGCGGCGTTCTGGATGAGTTGTAGGGGTTTAATGGCCTCTGTGAGTATTTTTTGCACTGACTCTCTTACACTGGTCGTGTGCAAATACTCATATTGCATCCTAAATAATAGGCCCCCAAAAAATTAAGTTTTATGATTTGTGACATTTTGGAAATCGAGTATACTTTAAATGCCCAGATGTCATACTCATTTCAGCTTTGACAACAGCTGATAATCCGATGTGGGGATGTGCTACTGAACTTAAACTAATTAGGCAAAACAACGCAATCGCGCATGACAACATAAAATGTTATAGTTTGTGAATTTTTGAAATTCGTGTATGATTTAAATGCCAGGATGTTATACTCATTTTGGCTCTTCATCGAGTAGAATTCAATGCACATTTTCCCACAATGCATTGGAAAATGTGGCCTGGGAGTGATAGGCCCTAGATCTGCTAAAGTATCCAAACAACAAAACGAGGCTAATTCATTGTGAACATGCCGAACAGCAAAGCTTCTGCGGTGGTATTGAAATGTTTTACATTTTTGTTATCTGTCAAACAATCCCGAGTATTGCATCATAGTCTACATCTTTGAAAATAAGAATGGATTTCTGTTTTCTGTTTTCTGTTTTCTAATTGAAAAGTGTTTCTTGTTGTTTTGGCCTTTGTCAGAGCTTTTAAACTAAATAGTAAACCATCTTTTGATTTGTGAATGTGTCGGCACCGAGGACTCAGGGTGTACCTGCGTTATTAATGTCATGTTAATCCGGCCTTTTGATTTGAACAAATAGATTGTTTTAGTTTTGTAGACTAGGCTACCTTTTTCATTATTTCATTCATAGGATAAAGCCTTATCAGCCTTTTAGATCTCATTCCCAATGATCAGTGCTTTAGTTTATTATGTTGCTGTTCAGAGGTTCTGAATTTGCGATGCACTCAGCTCTCCACGTTTTTTTGTGCAATAGCTTTTTGATTTGAACATTTGGAATGTTTTGATGTGTTTACTAGGCTATTTGTGTCACACCCTGATTGTGTCACACCCTGATCTGTTTCACCTGTCTTTGTGCTTGTCTCCACCCCCATCCAGGTGTCGCCCATCTTCCCCATTATCCCCTGTGTATTTATACCTGTGTTCTCTGTTTGTCTGTTGCCAGTTTGTTTTGTTTGTGAAACCTACCAGTGTTTGTTTCCCTCCTCCTGCCTGTTTCTTGCTCCTGTTTTCTAGTCCTTCCCGGTTCTGCCTGTCCTGACCCCCGCCTGCCCTGACCCTGAGCCTGCCTGCCGTTCTGTACCTTACCCCACCTTACTGGATTACTGACCCCCGTCTGCCCTGACCCTGAGCCTGCCTGCCGTTCTGTACCTTACCCCACCTTACTGGATTACTGACCCCTGCCTGCCTACCCTGACCCTGCCTGCCATTCTGTACCTTACCCCACCTTACTGGATTACTGACCCCTGCCTGCCTGCCCTGACCCTGAGCCTGCCTGCCGTTCTGTACCTTACCTCACCTTACTGGATTACTGACCCCTGCCTGCCCTGACCCTGAGCCTGCCTGCCGTTCTGTACCTTACCCCACCTTACTGGATTACTGACCCCTGCCTGCCTTTGACCTGTCGCTTGCCTGCCGCTATATTAGAATTAAACTTTAGTTTCTTCAACACTGTCTGCATCTGGGTCACACCTGAAACGTGATAATTTGATTTAATGTATATACTGTATGTTGCAGCACTTTGGTATGTGTTAAAATGTAACCAAATGATCTGTTTCTGTCTTCAGCCCTTTTAAATAGGATAGATGGGCTATATGGGTACGGTATAGGTCCAATGTGATAGTCTGTCTTTAACCAGCCTGAGTAGCTCTATTCAGTGGTTAGAGAAATTAATCCAATTGGAAAATTTGTTTTATCAGGCTGGTTAATGCGATGCATGTCTGTTGATTTTGGAAGAATCCACCTGCTCTCAGCCTCACACCACCTACTCATCCAATCAGGAGCTGCTACTGCTTTGTGATGTACCATACTGCATACTTTATACCAAGCGGTATGTACTAAAATAGTATACGATGATGAATACATTGTGTGTAGTACGCTAGTATTGGGAAATGGCTACTGACTCTACCCACACACTCACACATACTTACACTGACACTCAAACACACATACACACACTACATACGCTCTCACACACAAAACACAAACTCATGCATATTGACATCATACACTCACACACATATACACACACTTTTACACTCCACATACGCTGCTGCTACTCTTTTTTATTATCTATCCTGATCTAGTCACTTCTACCCCTACCAACATTTGCAGTACCAGTCAAAAGTTTGGACACACCTACTCATTCAAGGGATTTTCTTTATTTTTTAAAACTATTTTCTACACTGTAGAACAATAGTGAAGACATCAAAACTATGAAATAACACATATGGAATCATGTAACTGAAAAAGTGTTAAACATATCAAAATATATTTTAGATTTGAGATTCTTCAAAGTAGCCACCCTTTGCCTTGACAGCTTTGCACACTCTTGGCATTCTCTCAACCTGAGGTAGTTACCTGGAATGCTTTTCCAACAGTCTTGAAAGGAGATCCCACATATACTGAGCACTTTTGTTGGCTGCTTTTCCTTCACCCTGCAGTCCAACCCATCCCAAAACATCTCAAGTGGGTTGAGGTTGGGTGATTTTGGAGGCAAGGTCATCTGATGCAGCACTCTCCTTCTTGGTCAAATAGCCCTTACACAGCCTAGAGGTGTGTTGGGTCATTGTCCTATGGAAAACAAATGACAGACCCACTAAGCGCAAACCAGATTGGATGGCGTATGGCTGCAGAATGCTGTGGTAGCCATGCTGTTTGAGTGTAAATCACAGACGGTGTCACCAGCAAAGCACCCCCACACCATCACACCTCCTCCTGCATGCTTCACGGTGGGAACCACACATGCGGATATCATCCATTCACCTACTCTGCATCTCACAAAGACATGGCGGTTGGACCAGAAAAATCTAAAATTTGGACTTAACAGAGCAAAGGACAGATTTCCACCGGTCTAATGTCCATTGCTTGTGTTTCTTGACCCAAGCAAGTCTCTTCTTATTATTGGTGTTCTTTAGTAGTGGTTTCTTTTCAGCAATTGAAGGCCTGATTCATGCAGTCTCCTCTGAACAGTTAATGTTGGGATGTGTTCGTTACTTGAACTCTGTGAAGCATTAATTTGGGCTGCAATCTAAGGTGCAGTTAAAACTTCTTCAGGATCAGTGTCCCCTCCACAGGAATGGTTGAGCTAACGTAGGCTAATGCGATTAGCATGAGGTAGTAAGTAACAAGAACATTTCCCAGGACATAGACATATCTGATATTGGCAGAAAGCTTAGATTATTGTTAATCTAACTGCACTGTCCAATTTACAGTAGCTATTACAGTGCTATACCATGCTATACCATGCTATTGCTTGAGGAGAGTGCAACATTTTGAACATGAAAATGTATTAATAAACAAATTAGGCACATTTGGGCAGTCTTGATACAAAATTGTTAACATAAATGCAATGGTTCATTGGATCAGTCTAAAACTACTTTGCACATACACTGATGCCATCTAGTGGCTAACATCTAAATTACACCTGGGCTGGAATAATACATGATGGCCTTTCTCTTGCGTTTCAAATTTGATGTTACAAAAAAATACAAAAGAATGGTTGCTTTTTTCTTTGAATGATCTTTTACCAAATCTATTGTGTTATATTCTACTACATTCCTTTCACATGTCCATAAACCCCAAAGTATTTCCTTTCAAATAGTACCAAGAATATGCATATCCTTGCTTCAGGGCCTGAGCTACAGGTAGTTCGATTAGGGTATTTCATTTTAGGTGAAAATTGAAAAAAAGGGGCTAATCTTTAAGAGGTTTTAATTGCCGATTTCTGAGGCTGGTAACTCTAATTAACTTATTCTTTGCAGTACAGGCAACTCTGGGTCTTCCTTTCCTGTTGTGGTGGTCCTCATCTTAGTGCTTGATAGTTTTTGCAACTGCACTTGACGAAACTTTCCAAGTTCTTGAAATTTCTGGATTGACTGACCTTCATGTTTTAAAGTAATGATGTACTGTCTTTTCTCTTTGCTTATTTGACCTGTTCTTGCCATAATATTGACTTGGTCTTTTGCCAAGTAGGGCTATCTTCTGCATACCAACCCTACCTTGTCACAACACAACACAACTGATTGGCTCAAAACCCATTAAAAAGGAAAGGGTGGCTACATTGCAAATCTCAAATATTGTTTAGCACTTTTTTGGTTACTACATGATTCCATATGTGTTATTTCATGTTTTGATTCTATAATGTAGAACATAGTAAAAATAAAGAAAATACCTGAAATGAACCGGTGTGTCCAAACTTTTGACTGGTTCTGTACATATTACCTCAATAACCTCAACTACCTCGAAAGGGTCTTATCGGCTCTTAAACAACCATGCGATTTTGTTCATTTTTTCGCATTGTTCGTAACTTGTTTTGTACATAATGTTGCTGCTACAGTCTCTTATGACCGGAAAGAGCTTCTGGACATCAGAACTGCGATTACTCACCTCAGATTAGACAAAGAGTTTTTCTTCAATGAGTCGGACGGGAGGAATATACTACAGACACCCAACCAGGCCCTGCTCCTCGTCATTCGCTGGAGAAGGAAATGGAGATTTTGCGGAAAAAGATCAGGGTGCCTTGTGAGGAAACGTCAACGTGTGGCCAATCTGCCTTGGTTTTTAGTCCTGATAGCTAATGTTCACTCGTTGGAAAATAAATGGGACAAACTGAAAGCGCATATACCCTACCAATTTGACATTAAAAACTGTAATATCTTATTTTTCACAGAGTCATGGCTGAACAATGACATTAAGAACATATACTCTATCGGCATGATAGAACAGCAGCCTCTGGTAAGACACGGGGCGGGGGCCTATGCATACATGCAAACAACAACTGGTGCACGATATCTAAGAAAGTCTTGAGGTTTTGCTCACCTGAGGTAGAGTATGTCATGATAAGCTACAGACCACACTATCTAACTAGTGTTTTCATTTGTATTTTTCGTAGCTGTCTACATACCACCACAAACCGATGATGGCACTAAAACTGCACTCAATGAGCTGTATACCGCCATGAGCAAACAGGAAAACGCTCATCTAGAGGTGGCGCTGCTAGTGACCGGGGACTTTAATGCAGGGAAACTGAAATCAGTTTTACGTCATTTCTTTCAGCACGTTAAATATGCAACCGGAGGGAAAACAATTCTGGACAACCTTTACTCCACACACAGAGACACGTACAAAGCTTTCCCTCACAACATCGACACTGAGCTAAAGGGTAGAGCTGCCACTTTCAAGGAGCAGGACTCTAACCTGGACGCTTATAAGAAATCCCGCTATACCCTCTGACAAACCATCAAACTAAACACCTCCTTCTGCAACTGTTACCTGGAATTCCTGACGGGCCGCCCCCAGGTGGTAAGGGTAGGTAGCAACACATCCGCCACTCTGACCCTCAACATGGGGGCCCCTCAGGGGTGGGTGATCAGTCCCCTTCTGTACTCCCTGTTCACTCATGACTGCACGGCCAGGCATGACTCCAACACCATCATTAAGTTTGCTGATGACACAACAGTGGTAGGTCTGATCACCGACAACGACGAGACAGCCTATAGGAAGGAGGTCAGAGACCTGACCGTGCGATGCAAGGACAACAGCCCAAGCACACCAAGACAGTCGTGAAGAGGGCATGACAAAACCTATTCCCCCTCAGGATTTGGCATTGGTCCTCAGATCCTCAAAAGGTTTTACAGCTGAACTGGCAACTGAACTGTTTGGTCTCTGGCACTATAGAGGGTAGTGCGTACGGCCCAGTACATCAGCGCATGTGACAAATAAAATGTATTTTTATTTTTGTTTTATTTGAATGTAAGAAAGGGAAGATTAAACAAGTGATCAAGGACAAGGTACAGGTTTCCAAGACACTTCTGTGAGCCATGTCCTGGTCTTGACATTAACATGACAGTCACTAACACTAAGTATAAAATAGTGAGCTGGAGGACAACACCACCCCAGGCTGTGTACAAAACTCTCTCTGTTAGACCACCTGCCACTCACCCAGTGCCCAGAATGTCAGTTGTGTAGTCTCGTAAGCACACCAATGTGTCTAGTCACTTATCGCTGATCACTACAGCAGTCTACTGTACATACAGTGTACATCACCACACCAGTCTACATACAGTGTACATCACTACACCAGTCTACTGTACATACAGTGTACATAACTACACCAGTCTACATATATTCCCCTTCTTTGTAAGTGCACCCTCTGCTAGAGGACCTGCCTCTCACCCAGGGCCCAGGGCCCATAATCACTGCATTAAACATAATAATGGAAAATGCATCATAATCAATCAGCTATTGCTAGGCTAAGCCAGGCCGCTGTCTACGGAGCAGTAAGGTTGAATGTAAGGGGACCCATAACTCCACAGCAGAGCCCCATGCTGCAGCACAGGGACAGGGAGGACCAGGCCATTAGTACCTGTCTGAGTGATGAATGGTCCTTAAGTACAGGTTCCTTGCAAACCGCCGCCAGCTCGTCTCTATGGAGACGGACGAAGGCCACCTCAGTGGCCGTCTGGCCTGTGATTAACACAGGCAGCCCATGAAGGGTTAAGTCAATATGTAGGGTTAGCTGGTTAGCCAGGAGGGGAATTAGCCAGGTGTGGTTAGACCCTGAGTAATAAGTAGTACTTTCTACTGCGTATATATTCCGGGGTCAGGGGTCACAACTAGGGCTGTGCTTAACAGAGATGGGGTTACAGGGCAAGGGCAAAGAACGAAAACATCAATAAACATTATAGTTGCTGCTATAGGGAGTGATCTAAAGGACCTCCGAAGGAGACTCCTACAGAGGTTATTTCATTTGTTTGGTCAAGCAAACCAGACAACAAAATACTAACACAATGTTATTGAATAGACTTATTCTGTTTTTATCATTGCCATATGCTCTGACAGCATACTCCACAATGCTTTGGAAAACCCACACAGCAAATGATATTGAACTGACATGAACTGATGTGTCTTGGCCAAGCCTGTATATAAATACGATTGTTGTAACTGTTTTATTTTAGAGTGAAAGCAGGGTTGTATTTCCCCCGTCACACACACAGGAAAGGCAAATAATTGTCCAATTAGTTAAACTGTTTGCAAAGAGAATGGTTTTCTGTCATGCGACCCGTTCCACCCATTTCCATGTGTACAGTATGTGGAGGTGTGGTCTTGAAACAGGGTGGAGGCTGCTGGAGAGACAGAGAGGCATTGACCTAATGATGAAGATGATGAGGATATGAAAACGGACTGATTGATGCTCAATATTACAGTGGCTCAGTCAGTAGCTATTCTAGAAGTAACCACACCCTCCCAGCATTTCTCTACGTTTTTTTCTATCATTAGAAAACATGGATTCAATTTTGTTTGTGGCTTTGCTATGGACAGAAACTGGGAAGAACTGAGATCTAGCAGTATGTTGGTTATGTTCAGTAACGCTTCATCTGCACTTTTCCCAGCCACGCTCCAACGAGCCCCGACTGGAATGACGTGTAAATAAATAGCTGCAGCATGTTGTCTTGTCTCCCCACTAAACAAGGAAATATACAAACTTCTGATTGTACATGGAGGAGAAAATTGCTGCAGTCATTGCCAAACCAGCTGTGGATTTTTTCTGCTTGCCTGGACACATTCCTCAGGCTTCCCAGACTCTAATTATTCTCTCTCTCTCTGGGTGTGTGCGTGTGTGTGTGTTTGGTAGATAAAGCATGTGTAGGAATGACCTCTCTTACCCGTCATTATTTACAGTACAGAACTGCTGTCCCTCACACAGCTGCCACTAAAGGTATTATTATTATTATAGATTAGTAACAGTGCAATAATTCAGCTTATTACTACAGTAATCAAAATGTTAGGGCCATAAATGTTGTCTGTAACTTTAATAAACACGACCTCAAATATGGCAGACACTGGAAAAATATCATTAGGGTACTAAAAAATGAAAAAAGAGGATAGAGTAAATCACATCTTAGGCTTTGGTTTGACAGCTCTGATCTCTGGGTCCACAGTCTTGTCCATACTAGTGACAGTGAACCCACAAACAGCCCTGATGAAATAGGTATTTGGTCCCTCCGTCCCTTTGGTCCAGATCCTGTAGAGAGAAGCCACACACTCGGCTAACTACACGCTCGGCAGACTTCACGCTCGGCTAACTACAGGCTTGGCAGACTTCACGCTCGGCTCACTACACACTCTGCTAACTACGCGCTCTGCCGACTTCACGCTCGGCCCACTACACGCTCGGCTCACTACACGCTCGGCCCACTACACGCTTGGCAGACTTCACGCTCGGCTCACTACACGCTCGGCCAACTACACGCTCGGCTCACTACACGCTCGGCTCACTACACGCTCGGCAGACTTCACGCTCGGCTCACTACACGCTCGGCAGACTTCACGCTCGGCTCACTACACGCTCGGCTCACTACACGCTCGGCTCACTACACGCTCGGCAGACTTCACGCTCGGCTCACTACACGCTCGGCTCACTACACGCTCGGCTCAGCCTTCACCTGCTTATTTACTGCCCAGTGACAAATGCACTGGGTGCATTTCAACAACCCTGAGGGGGGCTGTAGGAAATGCATTCATCACCATATGTTTATTCCAATGCTCTGTACTCAAGGGCGTCACAAGGGGATCTATTCTGATTCCCTAATGAAACATTCCATATTATAAACTGGCCAATTTGGGTCCTGGATGCTGATTGGCTGAAAGCCATGGTATATCAGACATTATAAGCTGGGTGGTTCAAGCCCTGAATGCTGATTCGTTGACAGCTATGGGATATCAGATCGCATAACACGGGATTGACAAAACAGTTATTTTTACTACTCTAATTACGTTGGTAAACAGTTTATAACAGCAATAAGGCACCTTGGGGGTTTGTGAAATATGGCCAATATACCACAGCTAAGAACAGCCCTTAGCCGTCATATATTGGCCATATACCACACCTCCTCGGGCCTTATTGCTTAATTATAAACTGGGTCGTTCGAGTCCTGAATGCTGATTGGCTGACAGTCATGGTATATTTAAGCAATATGTTCCAAGCGGGTGTTATATATGGCCAATATATGATGGCTAAGGGCTGTTCTTATGTACGACGCAACGCAGAGTGCCTGGATACAGCCTTTAGCCTCCACTTAGGCAGTTATTTATCTTATAACTTGTCCTTGTGGTAAAAATGATGTGGGTAAAACAAAGCGCGAATTAAAAGTACGTATCTCAGAGCATCATAGCACCATTAGGTGCAAAAACTTGACTTACCCAGTTGCGGCCCACTTTTTGGAGGCAGGCCACTCGATTTCGTCTCTGCGTTATATTGGCATAGAACCTGTCACCCTCCCTAGGATAGGGGGTGACCTTGGTAATTTATTGTAAAAACGAGAGGCTGCCTGGATCTTTAACTTAAAGACCCTTGCTCCTGTCACGCCCTGACCATAGTTTGCTTTGTATGTTTCTATGTTTTGTTTGGTCAGGGTGTGATCTGAGTGGGCATTCTATGTTGGATGTCTAGTTTGTCTGTTTCTGTGTTTGGCCTGATATGGTTCTCAATCAGAGGCAGGTGTTAGTCGTTGTCTCTGATTGGGAGCCATATTTAGGTAGCCTGTTTTGTCATTGTGGGTTGTGGGTGATTGTCTATGTTAGTTGCTTGTGTCAGCACAGGTTTCATTATAGCTTCATGGTCGTTATTCGTTTATTGTTTTGTATAGTTTGTTCAAGTGTTCATTAAATTCACGATGAGCACATACCACGCTGCATTTTGGTCCTCCGATCCTTCCAACTACTACTCAGACGAGGAGGACGACGATCGTGACAGCTCCCTTCGGTCTCAACGTAGACTTTGATCTGAAGCCATTCTTGTGATTATTGTTACTTTGCCATTGTAATTGTTTGCAAGCTTGTGTAGTCTAAAATGAATCTTTGATTGTATGCTATCCATTTGTTGTTTGTATGCTGTTCTTTGTATGCCATTTTCATGCTTCATACCACGGTTAAGGGTTGTTCTTATGTACGACGCAACGCGGAGTGCCTGGATACAGCCTTCGTATACTGGACATATACCACTAACCCCCGAGATGCCTTATTGCTTTTATAAACCGGTTGCCAACACAGGAAGGTAAGGAACTACACATCTAAACTGGAAATGTTGCTTTAATAAATACATTAATAATAAATACATTCCGCCTTAAAAAGTAGTCTGAACAAAAGTCTGGTTGCTAGACTGGTTGCTATGCAACAACCACAGGCTAGCTAGCAAGCTTTCATTAAATGAATGCAAAAACCGAGCACGCTGCTGGAAATGGATGCCGTTTATTTAACTGGGGGAGCTGCTGCTGTGTTGTCAGAGAGAATAGTGCTCCACCGCTTCCTTATTTGTCCTCCAGTAACTTTGGAGAGGTTTCAAATCTGTGTCCTCTGACAGACAGTATTCATCATACCTCTATTTCTCATGCCTCTGTCATCAGACAGTTCCTGGATCATGGTGGTTTGATGGCAGTGGTTTGTGTAAATCTGCGAGGGGCCAGCTATTTTGCAGATATCTGGCAGCATTTTTGCGAGGGTGTTCAATCCCATTGGCTCTTTTGTGTATCTGAAACACAAGACAATAACGTTAGCTAACAGGTAGACCTACATAGTTACCAGTTATACTGTCAAGGTACGTTAGAATGATTTAGCTAGCTAACAGGTAGACCTACATAGTTACCGGTTATACTGTCAAGGTACGTTAGAATGATTTAGCTAGCTAACAGGTAGACCTACATAGTTACCGGTTATACTGTCAAGGTACGTTAGAATGATTTAGCTAGCTAACAGGTAGACCTACATAGCTACCGGTTATACTGTCAGGGTACGTTAGAATGATTTAGCTAGCTAACAGGTAGACCTACATAGCTACCGGTTATACTGTCAGGGTACGTTAGAATGATTTAGCTAGCTAACAGGTAGACCTACATAGCTACCGGTTATACTGTCAGGTTACGTTAGAATGATTTAGCTAGCTAACAGTTACATGTAGCCGTTCAGCTACTTTTCCCTCAACGTTTTAATAATGCTGACAGTCACATTGTTGCTCATTCTGAATTCGGGTGTCCTTCTGTATACTCCATGCCAAACTGAGGGGGGGTCGTTGATATGTCGGCTCAAACCAGGTCTGAGTCGAGCGTAGCTGCTATCCTATGTTCTTCAGCATTCCCGTTTCTCACTGAACCATACAAGTGCCAGAGTCAGTGAATCAGGTAAGTGCCCACTTTGTTTGTTTCATTTCGGTTTCTCTCAAGTTAATCTAAACGCTTATTTTGTACGTCGGCATGTCAAACTATTGTTGATGTAGCCATTTTATCGAGGTGAAAAGGCGCAACGATATAAAGGTGAAAGGGCTAAACGTCATAGTCATGGTATACGGTCTCACACACACACAGCTAAATGCTGTTTTAGCCAATCAGTATCCAGTTACAAACTCCCCGATTTATAACAGACCATATACCACAGGTATGACAAAACATTTATTTTAAATGCTCTAATCATGTTGGTAACCAGTTTATAATAGCAATAAGGCACTTCGGGGGTTTGTGATATATGGCCAGTATACCACGGCTAAGGGCTGTATCCAGGCACTCCAGGCACTGGTTAAATAAATAAAAACTGCGCTGTGCATAAGAACAGCACTTAGCCGTGGTATATTGGCCATATACCACACCCCCTGGGCATAATTGCTTAAATATGACAGGGTGGGGTCTTCAAACCAACACAAAGGCTAAATGGAGTGCTCAAATCATGACGATTAGGTGAAGGTTGAGATTAATGGAAGAATGTCACAGACGGTTGACTTTAAAGCATGATGGAAAATGTCTGGCAGTGACACTGATACAGTTAGCAGAGCGTGAGACAGGATATTAAAAGACACATCTATGAAGGCCGCAGAACGTCTACTATATAGGAAGACTCTTTCAATTTCCTGTGGACACCTTATCACTTCCAGTGGCATTCTAGTCCAGAGTGTACATCTGTCTCTACTCCCTATCCTTAAAATGCCTTCGTAGTAATAATATTCTATGAAAAGACCTACACTGTCTTCTGCTCTAAATCAAGTCAAATCAAATTAAATTGTATTTGTCACATGCGCCGAATACAACAGGTGTAGACGTTACAGTGAAATGCTTACTTACAATCCCTAACCAACAATGTAGTTTAATAAATCACTACCTAAAAAAAAATAAGAATAAGAAAAATAAATAAAAGTAAAAAATAATTATAGAGCAGCAGTATAACAATAGCGAGGCTATATACGGGGGGTACCGATACAGAGTCAATGTGCGGGGGCACCAGTTAGTCGAGGTAATTGAGGTAGTATGTACATGTAGGTAGAGTTATTAAAGTGACTGCATGGATAATAACAGAGTAGCAGCAGTGTAGAAGGGGGGGCAAAGCAAATAGTCTGGGTAGATGTTCAGATGTCTTATGGCTTGAGGTAGAAGCTGTTTAGAACCCTCTTTGACCTAGATTTGGGGTTCCGGTACCACTTGCCATGTGGTAGCAGAGAGACCAGTCTATGACTAGGATGGCTGGAGTCTTTGACAATATTCAGGGCCTTCCTCTGACACAGCCTGGTATAGAGGTCTTGGGTGGCAGGAAGCTTGGCCCAAGTGATGTACTGGGCCATACGCACTACACTTTGTAGTGCCTTGCTGTCGGCGGCCGAGCAGTTGCCATACCAGGCAGTGATGCAAACAGTCAGGATGCTCTTGATGGTGCAGCTGTAGAACCTTTTGAGGATCTGTGAACCCACACCAAATCTTTTCAGTGTCTTGAGGGGGAATAGATTTTGTTGTGTACTCTTCACGACCATGTTAGTTTGTTGGTGATGTGGACGCCAAGGAACTTGAAGCTCTCAACCTGCTCCACTAAAACCCTGTCAATGACAATGGGTGCGTGCTCAGTCCTTCTTTTCCTGTAGTCCACAATCATGTCCTTTGTCTTGATCACGTTGCGGAAGAGGTTGTTGTCTTGGCACCACATGGCCAGGTCTCTGACCTCCTCCCTATAGACTGTCTCATCGTTGTCGGTGATCAGGCCTACCACTGTTGTGTCATCGGCAAACATAATGATGGTGTTGGAATCGTGCTTGCCCGTGCAGTCATGAGTGAACTGGGAGTACAGGAGGGGACTGAGCACGCACCCCTGAGGGACCTCCGTGTTGAGGATCAGCCTGGCTGTGTTGTTACTTACTCTTACCACCTGGGTCAGGAAGTCCAGGAAGTCCAGGATCCAGTTGCAGAGGGAGGTGTTTAGTTCCAGGGTCCTTAGCTTAGTGATGAGATTTGAGGGCACTATGGTGTTGAACGCTGCGCTGTAGTCAATGAATAGCATTCTCACATAGGTGTTCCTTTTGTCCAGGTGTGAAAGGGCAGTGTGGAGTGCAATAGAGATTGCCTCATCAGTGGATCTGTTGGTGCGGTATGCAAATTGGAGTGGATCTAGGGTTTCTGGGATAATGGTGTTGATGTGAGCCATGACCAGCCTTTCAAAGCACTTCATGGCTACAGATGTGAGTGCTACGGGTCGGTAGTCATTTAGGCAGGTTACCTTAGTGTTCTTGGGCACAGTGACCATAACGGTCTGCTTGAAACATGTTGGAATTACAGACTGTGACAGGGAGAGGTTGAACATGTCAGTGAAGACACTTGCCAGTTGGTCAGCGCATGCTCGGAGTATAAATTCTGGTAATCCGTCTGGCCCTGCGGCCTTGTGAATGTTGACCTGTTTAAAGGTCTTACTCACATCGGCTGCGGAGAGCGTGATCACACAGTCGTCCAGAACAGCTGACGCTCTCATGCATTTTTCAGTGTTACTTGCCTCAAAGCGAGCATAGAAGTAATTTAGCTCGTCTGGTAGGCTTGTGTCACTGGGCATCTCTCGGCTCTGCTTCCCTTTGTAGTCTGTAATAGTTTACAAGCCCTGCCACATCCAACGAGCGTCGGAATCGGCGTATTACGATTCGATCTTAGTACTGTATTGACGCTTTGCCTGTTTGATGGTTCGTCAGAGGGCATGCCGCTCCTTGAAAGCGGCAGCTCTACCCTTTAGCTCAGTGCAGATGTTGCCTGTAATCCATAGCTTCTGGTTGGGGCATGTACCTACAGTCACTGTGGGGACGACATCATTGATGCAGTTATTAATGAACCCAGTGACTGATGTGGTGTATTCCTCAATAACATTGGAAGAATCCTGGAACATTTTCCAGTCTGTTCTAGCAAAACAGTCCTGTAGCTTAGCAGCTGCTTCATCTGACCACTTTTTTTGTTGACCGAGTCACTGGTGCTTCCTGCTTTAATTTTTGCTTGTAAGCAGGAATGAGAAGGATAGAATTATGGTCAGATTTGCCAAATAGAAGTTGAGGGAGAGCTTTGTATGCTTCTCTGTGTGTGGAGTAAAGTTTTTCTTCCCTCTGGTTGCACATTTAACATGCTGGTGGAAACGGAAGTTTCCCTGCATTAAAGCATCGAGTAGTTATTTTCAGAATAGTAGAATAATGTCACCAGGCTCCTTGCCTAATTTTTAGCTATGCGCTTCATATACTGTAGTCTAAATGGACATAAATCAATGTTCAGGCATGGAAATGATAAAATGCCTCCACGCTTGACTGACAGCTCTCAGGCAGTGTGTTTACTGAATCTGTAATTGGAGGAGAAAAGAGGGGTGAGATTTAAAGAGAGAGCGAGCGAAACACGCATACGGTCACGTATAGCAGGGTTCATGCTCAAAGGAAATAAATAAATAAATGCTCATCTTTAAAGGAGGCAAAATAAAGACCCAAATATTTGTGTCAGCTTCAACAAGGGGAGATGAGGTCAATTATTAATTTCCCTGTTTACTGTGGAGATGGTGACGGAGCGAGTCCAACTCCAGGAGAAAATGTGAGGAATCACTAAGCAGTCTATAATTATTTCTAAATCAATATTGTGACAGGAAGGCTCTGGAGTGCCAATGCCCAGCCTGTTGGATTGGAGCAGAATGATCCCTGAGGAATCTCCAGAGTTCTGGTGTGGCGGCCATGATTGATTCACACATGATACCTTTCAGCAGACGGACAGACAAACAGATGGAGGGAGAAGACATTGAGATACTAACATTGGGAACACTATTGATCAGGCTTCCTTGAGGGAGGCTGTATTAGGTTACAGCTGTATATGCGTATCTTTTATGACCAGTTAAGAATGTACACCCTATCTTACTGTCATGCTCTGACCATAGAGAGCCCTCAGGGTTCTCTATGGTGTTAGGTCAGGGTGTGACTAGGGGGTGTTCTAGTATTTAATTTCTATGTTGGTGTGAGTATGGTTCCCAATTGGAGGCAGCTGATGATCGTTGCCTCTAATTGGGGATCATACTTAGTGTGGTCCTTTTCCCACCTGCGTTGTGGGATATTGTTTTGTCTAGTGCCAATGTGCGCTACGAACTGCACGTTTGTTTATTCTTTGTATTCTTTGAAGTTTCACCTTAATAAATATGTGGAACTCTACGCACGCTGCACCTTGGTGCACTTCTTACGACGAACGTGACACTTACAGAGATAGGCTGGTAAACCTTGAGCATGAGTTGAGATCATGGATGGACAGGAGTGTAACTGCTAAAACAAAAGTGCAAATCTATCATACATGTAGTTTCTGAGTAAATTCTATTTCACTAAATCAAAATGTTTTCCCCCCGCTACATCACTGCTGAGGCCCATGTTGAAGTGAGACGGTGATAATCATATGCTGTGTTCAGTGTTGTACGATCAGGCCTGAGGCCCATGTTACATCGTCATATACTGTAAGCTGTGTTGTGTGATGAGGCCTATACTGTAGGCTAAAGGAGCTGTCCATCCAGACTTGACAGATGAGGCCACAGCTGACCATTAAAGTGCCACTTAAATTCTCATTCTGATTAATCCCCCTCATCAGCCCTGATCCTGCTATTTATTCTTATAGGCCATCTGTGGTCAGCTCCGGATACACACGCGCGCACACAGACACACACACACACACACACGCGCACTCACGAGTGCATGCACACACTACAGCTCACATCTCATCAGAATGATCAATTAGTCCTGCACTGCTCAATTATTTCCTTCTCACTGAGGAACCATTTTCTCTCTCTCATATCATATATGGACGTGTGTGAGTGGTGTGGTGCGGTGCGTGCGGGCGTTTGGTGTTGTGTATGCGGGCGTGTGTGCGTGTGACCCCGGGTTAACACTGTAGCCACTTCATCAGAACTATTAATTAGTTCTGCATTTATTCCAATTTCACTCTGAGGGGAAAATTCTCAACGCAAATGAGAAGTAAAGGAATGTGTTAGGAAGCCAAGATCTCCTCAGCATATGGTGTCTTGCTCTCTCTGTCAGTCTGTGGCTGTTAAGACTAAACCGCTAGCAGACTGCAAGAAGACAATCAATGAAATTACCTGTGAACTAATTCATGTCCTGAATGCTCTGGTTAATCTTCATTTAAATGACCTGTCCTATCGTGCTTCTCTGGAGTCTGATTGGCTGCAACGTGCCCAGCATTTCACCTCTCTTATCTAATCATTCTAATCAAGTAAGCATTGGGATCTTCTTGTCGTAAATTAATCTTAGTCTGATTAATTCCTGTGATATCTAATGTAGTTATCGATGACAATGCAGTCATCTGATTGTTTTCCAAATATAAGCTTGTTATAACAGATCAAGTTCCTACTTAGTAAAACATAGGAGTCTTGGTTTTTGTAAGATCGACCCACAAACGTCACATAAAAAAGGTAGATATATCCCAGCAACTAAAAGCCTGTATGTCTCACTAGATTCAAGAACTTGACAGATCCATGTGAAGCACGGTTCTGATTGCACCGTCACACAGTTATCAGCCCTTTCTTGATTTGAACTTGGAGGTGTGCCAGAAGATTCCCATCTCAGATCTCTCTCTCTCTCTCTCTCCTGTAATTATCTCTTTGTGACAGGGAGAACTGACACACAACCTTTGAGAAACTTTCAGGGCAACACTGAGGTATTGACAGATTTCTTCGAGACATCATTACTGTCAACAGGATCAAAGAAACTAGGCGCCATTTGTTCTCTCTTCCTGTGTTCCTTTTCTTTTTGGGGGAAAGAGGAACAGAACATATCTGAGGGGGATCAGATCACGGTTTAGCTTTGAGGAGAGGGCTTGTCTTTAGTCTGTACGTCCATGATCAAGCTTCTATATTGAAATGAGAGTATAGCATTTAGATTTACAGTACTGCTTAATGCTCCCGTTTTAGTGGAAGGAACAGTTTGCTCTCACTGTCTGTCTGTCGTTCAAAGGCAAGTACTCACAAGGGGTTGGAACCAAAATTATTTCCCAATCAATTCGTTCTGAACAGAACCATTATTTTTTTCGTTCCACTGTTCCGACCTGCAAAATAAAGTTCTGAACCGGTTCAAACCCCAATAAGCAATGGTTTATATTGTTTATTTCTGTTGCTTTTTACATTAGCTCGACATTAAATGACTTTACCAATCAGTACGGATAAAGCAGCTTGCTGTGGTGTGGGCAACCTATAGTTGTTTACGTGTGCGGTAGACAAGTGCAGGGTGTGAGATGCGACAAAATGTTTGCGGATGGGGAGTGTGAGAGAGGGTGGAGGCGGAGGCATGGTTTGAAGCGCTGGGCATCTTGTCACAACATGCATTATCTGAATTAGGCCCACAGATTTATACCCACAGAGGAGCGGCTTCTATGAAGGAACTTTGAATGTCTTTTATCTTCCGAGAGTTGGCTTAACATTACCAGAGTTAGCTAGCTAGCTAACAATCTTGTGTGTGTGTGTGTGTGTTTGTGTGAAGAGAATTAAAAACACGTCTTAACTTTTTGTAGTTAAAAAAATGCCTTGAACGTAAAAGTGTCACGCCCGGATCTGTTTCATCTGTCCTTGTACTTGTCTCCACCCCCCTCCAGGTGTTGCCCATCTTCCTCATTATCCCCTGGGTATTTGTACATGTGTTGTCTGTCTGTCTGTGCCAGTTCGTCTTGTTTGTTCAAGTCAACCAGCGTTTTCTCAACTCCTGTTTTTCCCCAGTCTCTCTTTTTCTTGTCCTCCTGGTTTTGACCCTTGCCTGTCCTGACTCTGCAGCACACCTGCCGTCCTGTACCTTTGCCGCTACTCTGGATTATCGACCCCTGCCTGCCTTGAACTTCGTTTGCCTGCCCCTGTTGTTTCAATTAACATTGTTACTTCAACACAGTCTGTACTTACCTGAAACCTGAATTACATTATTATCCGGTTCCCATACTTTTAAAATAACGACTCTGTTCCGGAACAGTATAGTTCCTCCAAAAATCTGTTCCAACCCCTAGTACTCACACATACAGTACATACACACACGTCCTCTCATGAGGTGAGACCAAATCTATCAATATGTTTATCCAATCCATATCCATTCAATCTGACACCATGAAATATGAAAAATGCACAACTCACTCATTATTTGCAGTACACTGAGGCCCTTCTTGCATTCCTCTTGGCAGATACAACAATGTAAGTTCTAGCCTCACTAACTCAGTGACCGAGTGACCGTTTGACCTTCAGCAGGCTCCAATAGGATGGCCTTCTTGGGCACAGTGTACTCAGAACAGTTTGGGTGTAACAGTTGACCTGGTTCTGGATTGGGTGCTTAACCAATTAGCAGTATAAGGATGGGTCAGAGCATTGACTCAATCCTAATCTGTGGCGGTGGGAGCTTCCTGATAGGGTGCTAATCCAGCCAGCACCAGGTCAGTTGAGGTTCAGACAGATATAGCAAAGGGTTTGGGGAAAGCGGCACACATCACATGAAATACAGAAACAAAGCTACCGATGGCTGTTTGTTTTTCCTGCTTATTCACTGTGCCAACAATAACAAGAGTTTACACACATCAAACACTGTTTAGCGCCACATGGCTCACCCATCACACTGTATAGTGTTGAAAAGAGCCTGGACACACACACACACACACACACACACACACACACGAATGACACAAACCATTAACGCAGACGAACAGTATCGACATCATTAAAACACAACACGGTTAAGTTAGTGACAGCCTTGTCAATCTGTTTTCTCTGAAGTCTTATTCCATTTCCTGTTCCTCATGATGAAAGGTGCCAGAGCGGAGCAGCATAGCAACAGAGCAGCATCATCCACAACAACATCATCAGGTCGCCTGGTTCATCATTCACTGGGGCTCATTATCGCTAACGCTAACTAACAGTTTGGCTGGTGATGATGCACTCATTCAGGGGCCTCAGATCTCTGTTGCTCCCTGGTCCCTCTGGTTCTACTGAGTCTCTCCACTTAAAGACTTTTATACAGTACCTTTACCACAGAGATATAAATAATACATGTACAGATACAGGATTTTCATTTGATCACTCCTTTGCTGCAGAGAATGTTCTTGCATGGCAGGAAATGCAAACATGTAGTGTATTCAAATTTTTAAAAGGCTTCTAAAGTTTGTAATTTCCACTTTAAAACGTCAGATTTGATTTGATCCTAACTTCTATTAACCCATACAAAAATGTCCATTAATTATAATCCACATAATAAATAGCATTTCCTGTTTGTGCAGTATTATTTTCATGCTGTAGTAAACTGGCTCAAATTAAGATCCTACATCTGATAGTGTTCTCATGTTCTCATACCACCATCAGCAGTGCCTGGGAACCTCCAGTCCCGTGGAATGACTGGCTTGAAAGTTTTAACACTTACTTTGAAGCTATGGACTTTTCTATAATCTCCGACAAGCGGAGGACAGCACTGCTCCGTCATTGACCACTGCAGTCAGATTCCTACGTTTGGCTAGCTCTTGTAACTACGGGACGAGATCATCAGGGATCAGCTAATAGAGGGGACGTTATGTGAAAAGATAAGGGAGAAACTGCATTTGGAATTGGATCATTTACAACTTGGAGCTATTAAAATAGCACTCGGGGTTGAAGTGGCTTTGGAATGCTCTACTATGCTAACAGACAGCTCTGCAGCATACACTCTGCAGCAAATACTCGGCCCCCAGCCATTCTCACACAGCTTCAGCCCAAGCAGGAGCACTACAACGATCATGCGCTGCGCACGCCCTCCCATGTTGATAGCTGCATGGACACAGACACCGGCATGCCCATGCAGCAGGCACACAGACAAACAAACAGAAGTAGCTGTGGCAACTGTGGGGCTAGCTAGCTCTCACAATTCAAGGGCTTCAAACTGCCCAGCCCATGGGAAAATATGCAAGAACTGTTCAAAATACAATCACTTTGCTAAAGTGTGTCATTCTGCCCCAGCCACTAGCTCCACCCAGAACAGGCCTTTATTTTCATCTCGCTCTCAACATGAACACACTGAAATCCGAAGCGCCTCCACTAACCATGTGTCATTCAAGACATGCACTGTGCAGCTGGGCAAAGTGGGTTTTTAATTTGCTACTGGAAACTGGCGCTGCGGTGTCTTTGCTCAACCTTGCCACTTACTACAAGTTTTTCAGTGAACCTACCACTCCAACAGCCCTCCACTGCCCTATGTGGGTGTGGTAGATCCAAGATAGACATTGCAGGCACCCTCCAGTGCACTATAGGGGCACTTGAAGATAACCCTGACACAGGTCGAGCTTCGTGAAGACCGTGGACCCATGATGGCAGACCGTGGACCCATCTGCCATCATTCACATTTAACGTTGCAAAGCGGGGTGCCAACCTCCTGGGCCTCGACCTCTTCCCAGGCTTGGGGTTCACACTGAAAGATGACCCCTGGATTTCAAACTTGGTCAACGCAACCAAAAAGTGAGGTGGAATCCAGACCTGTGTGGATCTCCGTGCTGTGAACAAGGCTGTTGTCCTGGATAATCCCCCTTGCCTACAGCTCAGGAGCTGAGCGTACAATTTCATGGGTCCACGGTCTTCACGAAGCTCGACCTGTGTCAGGATTATCTTCAGGTGCCCCTCCATCCAGCCTCATTCTTGGGCATGACAGTCTACTACCTCGGGTTTCTGCCCCACTGCTCTCAGACCACACTGACAAAGAGCAGTATGTTAACGCTGTTTTATGTACAATGTTGTCAAAATTAGGTTGCTGTTACTCCAGTCCCTATTGCAGAATGCAGCCTTTTGACAGCCTTTTGTAAAAAGGTAAGTAATTCTATTTAGTCCACACTTCCATTAGTCCCCTCGTTTGGTGATTGGCATTTAAGCTAAAAGCCATTTTATGCTTGATCCGTAATGTGGTCGAAGGCTCCGTATGGAGGGTGTGATGCAATTGTGGAGCCTCTGGAGTCATGCAGAGGCCAAAGTGAGCTCCATACCGCATCGCCGTGCGCCTCCCAAATGTTCAAACAATAAGGATTTTATAACAATGAGTATAACTCCGTATACTGTAGCTCTGCATTGACATGGTTGGGGCGGGAGGTCCTGTATAAACACTAACTCACCTCCTTGACAACTTCCTTCACAACAGCTCTTCTCAAAAGCTCTGCGCTGCCCGAAAAGCACAAGAAGTATGAATGCCCTGACTTCTGCAGAGGTGGTGTCACCATAAATCCTGCACTGCCGATGCAGACGCCAGATTGACCATGCAGTGCTTTTTAAGCTGTGACAACGAAAAAGCAGCCGACAGACCTACAGTATGTTTTAGCAGGGAAGTTGGTAGGGTGACCTGATTTGGAACTATGAAAACCATTTTGTCAAACAGACTGTGTACCAGCCCTATTTTAACCTCTTGAATCTAGAGGGCACTATTTTCATTTTTGGAAAAATAACGTTCCCAAAGTAAATGGGCTATTTTGTCAGGACAAGATGCTAGAATATGCATATAATTGACAGCTTAGGATAGAAAACACTAAAGTTTCCAAAACTGTAAAAATATTGTTTGTGAGTATAACAGAACTGATATTGCAAGCGAAAGCCTGAGAAAAATCCAATCAGGAAGTGACACTTATTTAGAAACCTATGCGTCCCTATTGAGCAGTCAAACCAGATTCCTTTTTCCATGGCTTCCCTAATGTGTCTAGTGTCACAATACATAGTTTCAGGCTTTTATTTTGACAAATTAACCTGAACGTCAACATTGCGTCAGTGGTCAGCTGGAGTCTCTCAGAGTGTTTTGTGCATAAGGGACAAATGCGGCCATTGTTTCTCTCTTTCCTACTAAGAAGCCATCTGACCCGGTTGATATATTATCGAATAGATATTTGAAAAACACCTTGAGGATTGATTACAAACAACGTTTGCCATGTTTCTGTCGATATTATGGAGCTCATTTGGAATATTTTTTGCCGTTGTCGTGACCGCAATTTCCGGTCGAATTCTCAGCCAAATGTGAAGAACTAACAGTTATTTTGGCAACAAAAATAATGTTTTTGGAAAAAATAAACATTTTCTATCTAACTGGGAGTCTTGTGAGTGAAAACATCCGAAGCTCATCAAAGGTAAACGTTTTAATTTGATTGCTTTTCTGATTTTCGTGACCAGATTGCCTGCTGCTAGCTAGGCATAATGTTATGCTAGACTATCGATACACTTACACAAGTGCTTGTCTAGCTTTGGCTGTAACATGAGAAGATATTTCAAAATCTGAGATGAAGGGTGATTAACAAAGTCTATAAGCTGTGTTTCAATATATTTCACTTGTGATTTCATTGAAGATGAATATTTGGAGTAATATTTATGTCCGGCGTTAAAGCTAATTATTGTCAGTTGATGATTACGCTCCCGGATCCGGGATGGGTGCAGAGCAGGCAGAGGTTTTAAAGAGATAGTCCACCCAAAATACAAAATACTAAATGTTTGTGCCTGAGTCTTGGAATGCAGTCACTGCCAACAAGTGTAATCTCCACTGTTCTTTCAGAGTACACCCTTACACCACCATTAACATAAAAATGTCCTGTGTAGAGCCTTGGAAAAAGCTGTGGTAACACTAAAACATGTCCCTTAAAAAGGGCCTTCAAAGGGAGTGTATTATTGGTCTGGAGGCCTGGGGGATCACTACAGCTCCGGGTTCAATCCCTGGCTGTGTCACTGCCGGCCATGCCCAGGAGACCCAAGTGGCGATGCACATTTGGTCCAGCGTCATCTGGGTTAGGGGGGGGGGGTTTGGCCAGCCGGGATGTTCTTGTCCCAACATGCTCTAGCAACTTCTTGTGGCGGGCCGGGTGCCTGCAAACTGTTCACCAAATGTACGGTGATTCCTCCAACACATTGGTGCGGCTGGCTTCCGGGTTAAGTAAGCAGTGTGTTAAGAAGCAGTGTGGCTTGGTAGGTTCATGTTTTGGTAGACTCATGGCTCTCGACCTTCACCTCTCCCAGTCCATAACAATGGGACAAGACTGTAACTACCAATTGGGTATCATGAAATTGGGGAGAAAAGGGCTAAAAATCTTTGCTGGACCATGACACTCAGAACAAATAATTTTCTTGGTTATAGACATGTTTGAGTATGCATAACTTTTGGGTTGGTCGCAGGAGTGTCAGGGGAGGTGTCTCATGGTGTCTGTCAACACCACTACAGCGGAAAGTCCGGACTGTGCTCCTAAAGTGGATTCACCAGAGGAGTACCAGGATCTGCACCAGGTTTTCTCAAAGACCCAGGCTACACGCCTGCCTCCCCATCGCCCCTGGGACTGTACCATTGACGTGTTGTCTGAAGCAGCCCTACCAAGAGGACATGTCTATCCCCTCTCCTATGCAGAGACTGAGACCATGGAGACCTATGTACAGGAGAGTCTCCAGCAGAGTTTTATCCACCCCTCTAAGTCACCAGTCTCCTCAAGCTTCTTTTTTGTCAAGAAGAAAGATGGGGGACTGCGCCCCTGCATTGATTATGGAACACTGAACAAGGCCCCGTCAAGTTCGGCTATTCTTTACCTCTCATCCCAACCATCATCGAACAAATGCACGGGGCGCAGTACTTCACGAAACTGGACTTGAGGATCGCCTACAATTTGGTGCGCATTCGTGCAGGCGATGAATGGAAGACTGCTTTTTCCATGACCACTGGTCATTATGAGAATCTCGTAATGCCCTTTGGCCTGTCTAATGCTCCTTCAGTCTTCCAGTCCATCATCAACGAAGTGTTTTGGGACATGCTGGGATGGAGCGTAGTGGTTTATATAGACAATATTTGGCCTATTCTGATCCCATAGTGCCGTGGCCCTCAGTTCACGTCACGGGTCACGGTCAGTCTCATCTCCGGGTATCGGCCTCAAGCAAACGGGCAGGTTCCTGCGGTGTTACTGTCAAGATCGGCCTTGGGAGTGGGTGGATTTTCTACCGTGGGCGGAATACGCGCAGAATTCCCTCCGCCACACCTCCACTAACCTCACTCCTTTCCAGTGTGTGTTGGGGTATCAGCCGGCCCTGGCACCTTGGCATCCGAGCCAGACCGAGGCTCCTGCGGTGAATGAGTGGTTTTGCTGAGGAGATTTGGAAAGCTACGCCCACTCGTCTCCAGCGTGCCGTGAGGCGCCTGTTTTCTCCTCAGGCGACTGGGACTGGGTCTGGCTCTCCACCCGGAACCTGCCCCTCCACCTCCCCTGCCGGAAGCTTAGCACTCGGTTTGTGGGGCCGTTTTATAGTCCTGAGAAGGTTTAATGAGGTAACGTACCATTTAAAACCTGTTGTTTACCCTCTCTCTTTTGTTTGGATAAAGCCCAGTGTTTTTGTATACGTGTTTGTTTTGGGTGTATTAAAAACCCCTATTGTGTATTCCTGCACCTGTTTCCAAACACTTTACACCAGCATTCAATTAAACCCTCTGTCATGGGGCCTACTGAACTCAAATGAAAATCCAAAATAAAATGTTTCACTTTCAGTCATTAGATGAAACAAGCTGTTAATTACATACAGTATATGTATGGTTTAGGTATCCCTTACCACTGACAGTTGAAATAAAGTGTAACCCAGCTGTAGTGTCTCTACGTTCTCCACACCTCCTAATACACTCCCCTTTGGACTCTCTTTTTAAGGGACATGTTTTTGCTTTTACAAGTAACAGCTTTTTCCAACAGCTTCCGTTGGTAACCTTCTTGTTCCATGTCTACATGGGCCTTTAGGGTACTCTGACAGAGAACAGTGGAGATTACACTTTTTGGCAGTGACCATTTCAGCCTGACTCAGGCACCCATGTGGAAGATGTGGAGACACAGACACCTCTGCCTGCTCTGCACGCACCCACGCACCCACCCACACACACACACGGACACACGGACACATACAGCTAGTCTTTAAGTGCCAGGCAATTGTTTTCTCCATTATCTTAAATGAGAAAAGGATAAGCTCTTCTAATGAATTAGTGCTTATAGACTGTGGCTCTCCTCTAATGATTAAAGGTCTGAACGAGCAATCACAATGTAATCTTCTCACAGTGTAGAACATCAGGGCAGAATCACCCCTCTGGAATTTAGCGATGACATTCTAGGAGATAGCTGATTGCCATATAATAACATTTGATACATTGAACTTGAGGAAGATGAATTAGGTTAACATCTTTGTACTGCATCAAATAAAAATAGCTTTTGAATTTGTTTGTGCAAACCAAGTTTTTAGTTATGGCAGGTTTATCTTGAGTGAGGTGACCTTTTTGAATTTACAGCAAACAAAAAATAACTGCTTGAGAAAAACACCATTCCGCTGCTAGAGGTGCTTATCTTTTAATTTGAGCACTTTCTTTATCTCTCTTCCCCCCAATCAGGGGCTTCTGCCTGAAGACTCAGCATTGCTGTGTGAGTGCCCTTCAGTGTACGAAAGGTGAAATATGAATTCATATTTTATCAGTGAAATGGGACAGAATTCTAAAAGTTTTACTTCAGATTGTGCATACAAAGGAGACAAACACAACTCTGGAGTGTCTTTGGAGGCAGAATAAGAATATCCTCTTAGGCGAGAAGAAAGGACAGTAGATTGAAAATAATTACAATATACAAGCTAGCTTTTTAGTGAAGGTCTGGGATTTGTACAGCAACAGGAAAGGGTACTTGACACAGTGAAGAAAAAGTGGTAGCAGAAACCAGTGGCACTCCAGAGCATTACATCTAGGGATTAATCAGGATGGGTATACTGCAACCTCAGCTAAAGACTGTTCAGATAGAAAAGCATAGCGTGAACCAGACATTACCATCTGTTATGTAGAAAGTGAGATTCACACCCGCTCTGTGCATCACATTTCTATCTACCACCCTCCTAAATGTTCCATCTCACTGAATTAGCCTCTGGTACCAATGGCAGGCAGCTCTGCTGCCTCTGCTTCAGATTAGGGTTAATTTGCTCCCAGCAGGGTCTTCAATTACCAATGATTAAAACCCCTTTGGTGAGTTGCTTTAAGAGAGGAGAGCATAGAACAACACGACAGACTGCAGATGGAGATGGGGAGTGGCTGTGTCAGCACATTACCTGAAGAGAGAAGTTCTCTCTAATGCAGACAGGTGTTTAAATAGAATGTATATATTTGAAATACTTTAGCAGTGATTATATAGAATTCCAGGCTAAATCTAACCAACAGCATAGTCCCAAAAGTGCAAACTCCACAAAACGTTTTTGTTTTGTACATGGCAAGACTAGGGTTGCAAAATTCCGGTAACATTCCCTAAATTCCCAGGTTTTCCAGAAATCCCGGTTGTAAGATTCCCAGAATTAGACAGGAATAAGCAGGAAATCGAGAATCCTCCGACCAGGATTTCTGCAAAACCTGGGAATTTTGCAACCCCAGACTTTCAGGTTCTACCATCTAAACAATCGTAGTGTTGTGTAACAGGAACACTGTTGCAGTAAAAGCCAGTGGTCTCTGTAGCCTAATAGACCAAGACAGTCATAAATACATAAACCAGGACTGAGCAACTACATTTGACCACAGGACACATCTCTATTGGTTTTGGGATCCAGAGAAAGCATAGAAGCACAAGGCCCATCCACAGAGTCCTCCGTTTGTGTCTGTACATTTGTCTCATTCTAGCTCTCATACCCAGGAGAAACCACAGTGCCAAACACACTGATGGACTAAGCTTAACAGGTCATCATATTCAATATGACTGAGAACATGTTTATAAAGCATGGTGGAATACAGGATATGTACAGCAGGGCATAGAAATGCTGTCATATCCACTTATCTAACAAACAGCATCTGTTAAATCGTTCACCCTTTCTTTCTCTATCTCTGTCCTTTATCTGAGTCAAATCTTATTTTCCATCTCTCTCTTCTGTATCCATTCCCACTTTCCCTCAAACCTTAATCCCTCTATTTCTACCTCCTTCCCCCTTACCCCACCCTCCCTCCCTGCCCTCTTCTGAACTCACTGTGTTTTTGACACCTCTGTTGTCACAGACTCCAGGATGCTGCTAACAGGTGCTCTCTGCATCCATTTGCATTAATACCACACACACCATACCTTTCATGACACCCCCATGACTCCCTCATGTTTGCAGTCTCTTTGTGGAAATGTACATACATATTTTTTACATACTTAAAACTTCCTTTGCCTAGTTCTAATTCAGTAGGCAGAGCTTGTCATGTTGTGTTCACTTCAGAAGTGTGCTGGAGCCAAGATCTGATTCAGAGAGGAGGACAGTTACCCAGGTGGTACATATCATTCACAAGTCACACATTTCATTTTCACAAGCAGATAAACAATCACACACACACACACACGCGCACACACGCACGCACGCACGCACGCCCCCACACACACACACACATACACACACTTTCTCCATATCCTTGTGTGTACCTGTGTGTGACCCTGTAAGGTTGGATTTAAGTGGGGATGAATTATAATGTCCACAGAAGCACCGGAGAGGGAAATGGAGCAGCAGAAATATACACACAAATACACACAAATGCACACAAATGCACACAAATACACACAAATGCACACAAGTACAGGCACAGGAACGTACGCACGCACACATGCACGAACACACACACAAACCAGAGGGTTAGAGTTCCCCCTGTGGTGTGAAACTCCACTGACTCCTCTCTCCATGTGATGTTTGACTGGACACAGCAAGCTGTAAAGAGATGTGGAAGTATCCTCCATCTAAGTAAAGCTAAATAAATTATCTGTAATTTGACTTGTAAATTAGACGTCTATCCCCCATTAAATGAAGATGAATGCAGAGGAACCATTAGAGTTGAAACTGTACCATAAATCAGTGTTAAAAATGATTAACTGGGCAGTCAGTGTGTGTGTGTGTGTGTGTGTGTGTGCCGCTCCTCGTTCCCTGGTGTGGCATGTGATGTTTTTCTAATTACTCTGAAAAATGAGTGAGAGCGTCTCCGTTGGACTGTGACACCAACTCCGTCGCCACGACGCCCCACATACATCACGTTAATTGGCTCAAATAGCTTTAATATGCCACCATGTTGCCTTCATGGATCACTGGTGTCGCCTTCTGAAAATCAAAACAGGGACAACACGGGGAGAAGAAGAAGACTTATGTTCAATAAGCGGACAAATGAATGTGGTATTTAAGTTTGAATCTGTTTATTATCTAGTGGCGGTGAGAGAAGTAATTGGCGATAAGTGAGAGAACATTAGGTTGGGTGTTGCTGTTTCTGATGCATATTCATTGTTTTTCTCACTGGGGCCGTGCACATCCAGACACACACACACACACACACACGCACGTTTGCATGCCTGTCCAAATGTCTCTGTAATTACAGCTAGGCCTGACACCTCACTATGGGATGGAAGGATGAAAGGAGGAAGGGAGAGAGGGAGGGAGGGTGGAAGTTTGACGTGGAAGGCCAGTGTGGATATCAATGATATTCACGGAAGCACATAATCTTCGCTTATAGCCCTGGACGAGTGGACAGTAGTGAAGGTACTATACTCCGGTTCCTTTACAGCCTAAAACGTTCATTAGTATCTTATTCTTTGACGCATTCCTCAATAGTAATCAATCTGACATACATTTCATACTGTATCCTCTATCGCCATACATTTAGTTTCAGACACCTATAGTTGTATGTGAGATCCGATACCTATCTTACCTTTTGGAGAGTATTGTATGGTCACCACCATGTTCTATGTCTAGTGTATGGTAGATAACTAACAATATAGGTTCAATGGGGTTGACTGTAAAGTGTCCCTGTATTCCTCTGGGTTCTAAAGGCAGGAAGGACACTGAGCTCTGTGTGAACCCTCTTCCTACTGTCATGATGTTGCCCTCTTTGGATATAGCAAGCCCCATCCCCCTTTCCCTGCCTCCCCCTTGCCTCCTTCAACTAGGCTGCTGTGGTCAGAGAGAGGTCGTAAATTCCTGAGAAGACCCTACCACATGGCCCCACAGTATAAGAGGCAGAGTACATTTTCATAGAGCACAACGGAATTTCTTCCACCTCACAGAACTTGAGGTATGAGCACATTTCATGTTCCGGAGAAAGTATAAAAGAATCCAGCTACGAACTGGTCCGTTTGTTACAACCTGGGGAAGCTCATGGGAGACGGTGTGGCCACATTACCATAACACTGTTTATATAATAGCCTCTGATATGAGGTTTACATCTAATTGTTGTATAAGATGAATGAGTGAGTATGATACTGTTTGTAAAATTGTGTAATATGATTTTGGACTGTTTAATGAAGGAAAATACCCTTTTGATTTGAACTAAATCAGAGGACCAACCGCCCCTGAGCCCAGTTAGGGTCAGGTATCCTGGGACAGCCCCTTTTCTGCAATTCCGAATAAAACCCAACTTTGAGAAATTATCACCAGACCATGTTTTTTTCCATTAGGAGAGGACAAAGGTTGTAGACCATTGCTGAATCTTTTAACCATACCACGTGGTTAAACTCTTAGATTATCGATACTGACAGAATAAGAACAAGTCTTTGATATTAATTACTAGTCTGCAGCTAGGAATGGGGTATCATTGAACGCGAAGAACGACAACCGCCGAAACATCCATTCTATAACAAATGAATGAATGTCACTCTGAACTATCCCCTCTAACCGAGAGAGAGAGAGAACGAAACTCCCCAACAGAAACAAACTTTTCACCAGCGGTCAAGACGACACACTGAGCGTAAATATATATATATTGATAGCAATTGTTCCCGAATGAGTGAGCGTTCATGTGCAAAGGATTAGCATTTCAATTGTTATAATTATCACTCTTTTGTCAGTTCTTAGTCGACCCCCACTTCCCCTTTTGTCGAACAAGCCGCGATGCCGGTTTAGCCCACTAGGGCACATTTTCCTATCATTTCTTGTAACCACATTTACCAGGTTTGTTTGTTTATGCATTTCTGTGAATTACTTAGTTAGTAATAAATAAATTATTTAAGACTGATGTATGGATGACCCATAGTGAAGACTGGGTTCGTGCAGATAACCAACAATTTACAATGTTTGGAATGAGACTAACGTGAGGTAAAGTAAATAATTACAGAGAATCTTTGATAAAAATTATAAGTCTTCAATTTAATGTAAGTAAAGACACAACACTACATACTGAACCCTTATGGGAACAGAGACAGAGAGTAGGCCAGATGAGGGGTGCCTGTCTGCCCTTTCTACAATAGAAAAGAAAAGCCAAAAGTATTTTTCTAGGCTGTGTAAATACTCCAATACAGGTATAAATGAATCCATCCTGTATTCTGTCTGTGGTGGATGCTATAAATCCATGTAAATCAACTGCACCTGTCCTCTACGTCCTTGATAAGCCATCTGGGGAGATTTCTCATAATTTCATTGGGCTTGTGTTTGTGTGTGTGTAAACATCATAGCCACCAGGTGGGTAATACAGGTGGTCCTTGGTCTCTCTCTGTCTCTCTCTCTCTCACTCCCTTTTTCTCACTCTCCCTATTTCTCCCCCCCCCCCCCCCCCCCTCTCTCTCTCTCTCTTGCATTACATTAAACCCGTCTCGCATCATCCAGATTTGACCATGTCTAAAAAAATAAACCCTGGCTTTGTATTTCTGCTGCTTTATCAAAGTATTGCAGCTGTTTGTATTCAAAGGCACGGCTGCCCTGCTGTGTATGCGCGTGCACGCTTGCAAATGTCTTGTTGTGCATGTGTCATACTGTGAAGGAAAACCCAGCTGCCAGAAGGGAGCATTCGCTTAGTTTCAACTCCACAGCCAAGAAGCCTGTCTGACAGCCGCGTCCCCAACCATCGCCCAGTCTATTCCTTGAGTTTAGCATAAACACGGCTGTGTGTGTGTGCGATGGAATGGGACGCAGGCTGTAAACAGTGGGGATAGGAGTCAGCTGATCCACGGTCCCGCTCCAGCTAAGGGACGCAGTGTTGGGAGGATGCCCAAATATGAGCTTGCGAGCCTGGGGAGAGAGAGAGGCGGCACTGTGTGTCTCCACTGGGTGTTGATACTGCAGTCAAAGATAAGCAAGCATCCTATTCATCTTCATTGATGTAGCCATACAATAGAATCTACATCCAGTACATAATGCGGACAGAATGTGTGTGTTCGTGTACTCCAGGTGAATTATTGTTATTATTCAGTTGGCTTTCTTCCCAATGTTTCTTTCCACAAGATCGGGAGAAGATAACTTCAACAGCAAGCATGTGGTAGAAAAATAATCCTTTGTAATTGCCTAATATAAAAAGTAATAAACAGAGAACATTGTAGAGGAGGCATTGCTAGACTAGCTAACGGTGCTAATCTGTGTGGCAAAGGTAATAGCCTTAACCAGAGCTAGCATGGCGATGATGGTTGCTGACTGGTGTATAGGTCCATATAGAGCTTGCGTTAGTAGAGGCTGTGCCCTTGCAGTCCGTTTACATTAAGGCCAGTGAGAAAATCAACCAGCCCTATGGGAGGTTAAAACATCTAGAGCATCTCTGCAGGCACACAATAGCACATGCTTGTACACACATAAACACATGTTAGTTCTCACAGTATGTGCTTGATCAAGGCTTAAAAATATGTATGCCAGGCAAATTGTCCACACACGTTGCATACAAATATCTTATTGATGATACAGTGCAGATTATTCCTAAGACTTTGATGAATTATAAATAAACCTGGGCAATTGTAAGTAATAACACTCAAAATCCATATGAAACCATTTTACAGTAAGCTACATCACACAGCACAGAATTACATGCACTCTCCTTGAGTTGACTATTTACTGAAACCCTTCTAAAATAGCCCGTTGTCTGATGCTCAACCGAAATAGCCAAGCGAGCCGAGCAGAGGCCCTAAGTGAACGGTGGCATGCAACCAAGTCTGGCAGAGCCAGCAGGAAGACCCTTTCTCTCTAGGATTAGAGGGTTAGAGGAGAGGAACAGGTGCATTCATGCATTACTGTTATTTATTCAAGTGTTATTCCCCAGAGAATCTTCTCTATCTCCATCCACTTCTAGCCTAGTACCAGCCTGCGCATACATGAGTAAAATAATCACACATTCAAAAGATTTTTCCACACACATTATACAATTATACAATTTCAATTGCTGCCCCCTATTTAAGCATGAACAGGTCTGTCCTCTGCTAGAGAGATGAAGTGTTCATGGTCTAATTCCTAGAAAGACCTGACATGCACTGTATCTTTATGACATCACCTACAGTACCTATCCCATAATCCTGGTTGTCGGGGTCACTCCGGGTGGGGCTGTTTTCAAATGTACTGTTTGACATCATACGAACATTATACCCTTGATCTTGAGCCAGGGTGGCCTCTGTGAGGTACTGATGAGATGACTTCAGCAGAACTCAGGATGAAACTGTCTGAGGAGACAGGATGCGTTCATGTTGCAGTAACTATAGTGAGGGGGGTTGGAGTGGTGGATAACACAGACCTTAACTAGGCTTTATCTGCATGGAACATACTTACATTATAGATCAACAAGGGGTTGAAACTTGCAGAAAGACCAGTGGCATTAATGACGAGGCAGACGACGTCTTCCCTTAGGGCATTGAGTGCTATTAGGAATTGGTGCCTACAGTTAGAGTTTGCCATCCTAACCGCCTAACCACCATCTTCCCAAACAAGGTCACCCTTTCATCACACAACGTCCAAAACAAAACGGTATGTAAACAGTCTCTCTGTTTACATACCGGATTAGGTAAAAAACCAGAGCAGCTTTTTATACAGTAACGACTGTTTTATCTCCAAGTAGTGAAACATGTAATTTTTTTATATTCACCACACTGAATCAAGCTGGAATGTAAATCCACTGAAACCTTTTCCTCAAAACACATGGTAGAGAAAGGTTAGAGGAGGAACATAACAACAACTAAATGCCTGCTTGGCTTCGCTTGGCTTGCGGTCAGGGTCCAGTTGCTCTATATCTACTCAACATGAAGCACAAAGTGCTTATATACTTCAATGTAAACAGTTGGTCTCATGCTTTATATTAACCGTGAACGTGAATGTCTCAGTATCAAATAGAGCTTTATATGGAACCTAAACTTGTTCAAACAGCCATTTTAGGCAGTGGGCCTGTGTTCTGTTTGGGATTCCTTTAGTACATTCGTCAGTAGTAGTGTTGAAAGATGTGTCTCTAGATGCAGTTTAGGAAAAAAAACATTCTTCAGCATCTTTGACTCAAAGCACTTTAGGGTTTAAACCTTGAGTGACCTTGTAGTTTGTGTACTCTCCCAAAAGGAAATAAGTGTTTTCTTGAAGGCTCAAAGCTCTTGGACAAGACACAGAGCCATCGCTAGGTCTCTGGAGGTCAGCTCAATAATGTCTTTAGATTGTCGAGGAAGAGACTGATACACAGACCATCTGACCCTAGCATCTTAAACCCCCACACACAGCCACACAGACTCAAAACCAACAAACAAACCACGTAAAAGTGCGCACTCTGAGCAGTGCCTCAAACTAGTTCACTCCTGTTTGTCCGACTTAGTGAAGGACTCATTACAAACCTTTAAATGAACAGAGACAGAGACCCCGTGCCCAGACCACAAACAGACTGGCACCCAGTCCCATGCAACACACAGCCACAGGCCCAGAGACAACAGCAGAGCAGCAGAGCCATCAGGACGTATCTCATCAATACTGTCCTCAGGTCAGCTAAGGAAACACTCACAGTTTGATTACTGATCTGAGAGTACTACATTAGCAGAACAGCTGCTCACAGCATATACAGTAGTATCTGAGCATACTGACTTCAGGTCAACTAGGGACACATAATAGTGGGAGCAATACATTACTGTAGCACATTTAACTACACACTAAATATACAGCAGTATCTCACCAAACTGACTTCAGGTCAGTTTTGCCGGAGTCTGTAGAGTACACTGCAGTAAAACTCACTGACCTGAGTTCAGCTGAGGACAACCACTTAGCCCACCAGCATCACAACACTAAAACAGAGCAAGGCTCCCACTGTCAATAGCAGTCATACTAATCTCTATCACACTGTCACAACAAATCAGAACACATCCTTATTGCCTGACTCTGTCACTACATTTGTTTACTAAGCTGAACCATGTCTGGCATGTGGTGGAGTGAGAGGGTCGTTCAGTTTGTTTAGGAATAGCCTCTTTCCTCCAGACACAATCAAAGGTCACCAGCGACCAGGAGTGTCTGCCTGTCTGTTATATTAGTGTCTGTCTGTTATTGTAGTGTTTCACTGTTAGCACTCTGAGAGAGAGAGAGAGAGAGAGAGAGAGAGAGAGAGAGAGAGTCCCATAAAGACTGTGCTGAGAGCAATACAAGGAGTCCTTTATTACAATCAATGACTGGATTAAGCTCAGAGACAAAATACAGAGCTGTGTATAATTGTTAGGGAAAACAAATAACATTATATCTTAAACATCCTGGAGAGATGCTACGACATTGGACACAAAGGATTTTCAGAAAGACATGACCTAAATGAATGTGATTACGGAGTGCAGTGTGGCATATAATATGAACTATCATAAAATATTAAGGCTTACTCCTTAGTCATTATTTGCCATGGGAAAATAATACAAATTATGATAATTGTGCTATTAAACCAATGTTATTCTAACAGATGAGAACAGTTAGTTAGAGGCAAATGAGTCAGGGTTGCTCTGTTTACTTGACCCTGACGGTACTTGCAGTTAGTTGGCAGATGCAGGATCCTAAGGCTACGGCTGATGTTAGTGTGTGGACAGAGGAGAGGGAGGAGGGAGGAGGGAGAAGAGGAGGGGCATGGTTAGAATCTGAGCTGGCATCCCCTGCCCAAAAGACTATCTAGGCCATCAGAGTCTGGTGTACTAGTTAAACTGGCTTCACTGATGCCCCCTGTGACCTGGAGTGGTGACGAGGGAGTCATTCTAAACACGAAACATGGAGACACCCAGTGGTGTTTGGTAGTGTGCAGATGTGTGTGTCTGTAGAGTCAGTGGATGTCAGAGTAGGCTACTCCTGTACATGAAAGATGTTTTCCAAAGGAGAGAAGCATTGGGTTACCTTTACATTACCTTTACGTCCATGTCAGTGTGTCCATTTGTGAATTAGTTCAGGGGGGGGGGTTCCTGAACTTACTCACAAATGGACACAAGATATAGGAAAATTGTGAATTTCAAACTTTGCATAATATATTTGCTAAGATCATTCCTTCTTACTGAGTCGTTGTCTTTTGGTTTTCAGCAGAATGAAATGCAGGTCTGCGTCATGACATTAATGATCCCCCTGACTCTAGGCAGGTTCTAAATAAGATGAAATTCAAGCACGCATTAGCAACACACTGTTATCATTAACAGTTTAACCTAAACATAATGCTATCAACACTGAACATCTGAACATAAGTCTATCGACACTGATGAATCGGACAGGAGGCATCTAAAAAAACCTTCACCTGATCAAGTGATCGACAGTGACCCACACCCATCCCTGGGGAGTTATTTTCATACATGGGCTTGGCGGTTGGTGGGAGAGTCTATATAGGAGTATATTAGCTGCATACCTTTGGGCTCCCGAGTGGCGCAGCGCTCTTAGCCACTGCAACTCAGTGCAAGAGGTGTCACTGCAGTCCCTGGTTGGGAGTTCCAAAGGGCGGCGCACAATTGGCCCAGTGTCATCAGTGTTTGGCTGGGGTAGGCCGTCATTGTAAATAAGCATTTGTTCTTAACTTGTTGAGTGTAGGGGGCAGTATTTTCATGTTTGGCTGAAAAACGTACCCAATTGAAACTGCCTATTTCTCAGGCCCAGAAACTAGAATATGCATATAATTGTCATATTAGGATAGAAAACACTCTAAAGTTTCCAAGTCTGTCAAAATATTGTCTGTGAGTATAACAGAACTGATATTGCAGGCAAAAACCTGAGGAAAATCCAACCAGGAAGTGGCTTCTATTTTGAAAACTCCATGTTCCATAGCCTGACTTTGCTCCATTTAAAGGGATATCAACCAGATTCCTTTTCCTATCGCTTCCTCGAGGTGTGAACAGTCTTTAGACATAGTTTCAGGCTTTTATTTTGAAAAATGAGCGAGAACGATAACATCGCGTCATTGTATGGCCGGGTGCCAGAAGCGTTTTGTATGCGTAACAGAGTTTGGGCTGCCATTGCCTTTCCCTTTCCTACTGATAAAGACAGTTTTGGTTGATATATTATCAATTATATATTTTAAAAACAATCTGAGGATTGATTATAAAAAACGTTTGACATGTTTCTGTGGACATTACGGAAACTATTTGGAATTTGCCTGCGTTGTCCTCAGGGTTTCGCCTGCAATATCAGTTCTGTTATACTCACAGACAATATTTTGACAGTTTTGGAAACTTTAGAGTGTTTTCTATCCAATACTAATAATAATATGCATATATTAGCAACTGAGACTGAGGAGCAGGCCGTTTAGTTTGGGCAACTTATTCATCCAAGCTACTCAATACTGCCCCCGAGCCATAAGAAGTTAACTGACTTGCCTAGTTAAAGAAAGGTTACATACTACTGACTTATGAAGCCTAGTATAAACATCTGACAAGTCATGTATACTGCTACATAGCTGACACATGAGGCCTAGTATTAGCCTATTTCAGTATCTGCTTGCAGACAGGGAGCCTGTCATTCCATTTGGGTTTTATGGGATTGGATGACAGAGCTTCGCATATAGATCACAAAATCTTTTAACCCTTGTGTAGTCTTAACATTCTGTATACTCCCCTTGTCCTAAGGGTTCAAAATGACCCGCCTTCACTAAACCGCCAAAATAAAGCAGCTCAATTGATTTTTAATGAAGAAACAACCTGTCATTCATCACACACTTTGTAAATATCTGGGTTTTCCCTTCTCACAATGCAGAAAGACTGCATTTAGTCAGTGGACACCACTCATTTTTATTACATCACACCTGGCATAATTGTTTTCTTTAGAGTTTTATTATTATTATTGCTAAGTGTAAACATAACATTTTTTGTAAGAGATAGCACTTGTATAGCCTAAGAAAGTAGCAGAGATGTGCAGAAAGTAGTTTCGAATGCATTTTATTGAAGGGAAACAATAAGTCTTGAACTTTTTTGGCAACATAGTGATATATTCTTATATTCTGTACAATGAGGAATTCAACTACCAAATACTAGTCTTCTACCATTTTTTAACCATTGCCCCCACCCACAAGTGTATAAACAACAACAATAAATAATAATAAAAAAATAAGATAAGATACAAAACAAAAACGTGAAGAACATAAATCAATCAACTCCAATTAGCACATGTAGGACAGTGTTGTGTCTTTGGCTATGCCGGATTAAGTGATATGACATGCTATTCTATAAAATAATTTATCCGTAATTAATATTACCTCATTGAGCTAATCATGTAAATGTAATTAACTAGAGAGTCGGGGCACTACAAAATAATATTTATAGAGCTGTTATCTTCCGAATAAACTCTTAAAGACCTAGTAATATTTTACATCAATAGCAGTCAATATTAATCGTCACCTTAATTCAGTCTCATCTGAAAGTTGTAAATTCTTGGTTATCTTCACCAACCCTGGCTAACAAGTTGAATCAGCAATACAAAATTGGGTTTCATTATTTATTTACTAAATACCTAACTAATCACACAGAATTACATATACACAGAATGATTTATACCTTGATTACAAATACGTCATAAAGGAAAACGTCCCTAGCGGACGGAACAGATATGACAGCTGGTTACACAAAAGAAAAGGACTGGGTTTGAGTGAAAGGGCGGGAAGACTGAGGACCAAAGGAAGAAGCTGTGCTATCATAAATACAGTATCTTATGCATTCTAATTTACCGCCGATTTGGAAAAGGAAAATGCAATAAATATTTACTCTGAGCTGTGCTTCGGTAGGTTGGTGGTAGATGGAAGGACGTGTTGCCAAACTCAATCCTAAACTTTGTCCTTTGAAGAATGTCTCTGGTGGTCAATTGGATACGTTGTAGTAACGTCGTTGTGTGATAGACGGTATACTCTGTCTGTTCCTTCCTGACCTTCGTTTGCAGCTGCTGTTGCTAACTCAACGGCTAGGAGGTATCACTTCTGTAGTGAATAAGAGAACGAAGTTCATACTATTCGCAAACAAAGCTCACGCTGATGTTGGCTTCGTTCTGTAGTTATTATCTGAACCATTCTGACATCGGACCGTCGTCCTCACATCCTCGGAACAGGAGGTTACATTTTCGTCAAGGCTTTATATAGTGGAGCGAGAAGGGTGTGTCTGGAAAGTTTTATAACCCATGTCTCTTCAAAGGGGCTGGCCACTGATTGAGCAGAGCCCTAACCTTATGTAAACCCAAATCTCTCATTTGGAAGCTAAAATCTCTTTACCAATAGTTTCATATTCAAACATTTAAAATGAACAACAATTCCATGTTAATCTGATAGCTTTGATGTGTAGACTTTCCACTGTAGAGTTTATGTCATTTTATCATTGATGAGAATGTCTCAGATGACAACCAAACTGACATCATATTCATTAAGTACCACTGCATATGTTCAATTGGTCGGATTACCAGAATATAGTTCATTTCCCCCCGCCTTCTGATGTTCCCAGAATCTCTATGTTAACCAAGGGATTTTCAAATGTAACATCAGTAGGGTAGAGAGAGGAAAAAGGGGGGAGAGGTATTTATGACTGTCATAAACCTACCCCCAGGCCAACGTCATGACAACAGTATGCAAGTGCATGTGCATGGACTTCGCAGATTTATTTCTCACATGTGCAGCACATAGTATTTGTTTTACAGTCCTTCTTTGGGGGGCAGAATTGGCATCTCCTCCTCTTGCCTGCCTCAGCTGCAGCCTCAGGTGGATAAGGACAAGATTCATCCACCTGAACAGCTTTCACAAGCGCTGCAGAGGCTGCTGTGCGGGGGAGGCGCTCCCTTCTTTGAATGTATGGGGTTACAAATGCCTTCCCAGCTACTCCAGGAACACCCTCCTCTTGTTCCTCTTATCAGGCATCCAGGTAGGGTTGATCTTGTTCCATATCACAAAGGCATTGTATGAGGACAAATCATCCTCCTGCAGCTGTAAGTTCCAATCACCTTGTCAAGGCTGTCCACGCCTCCTTTGTTGTGGTTGTAGTCCAGGATGATGGCTGGCTTCCTGTCCGCACGATCACTGATCTCAGCCATTTTGTGCAGTGTGCTCAGCAGGACCACATTCTTGTTCCTCTTTGGGAGGTAAGAAACTAGAGTGATGGTGGGGGTGAAGACAAGCTTTGATGAGAAGGCCTCTCTCCCCCGTGTTGCGAGGAGTGCAGGGGGGAGCTCATGCTTGACCTTTCTGACTCTGTCAACCATGGTCATCTTCCTCTTCAGGAGCTGCTGAGTTCAATCAGTAGCACACATAATCTCAATTTCTCGCATGTGTGTATGTGTCTGTGGTTTTTGTGGTGTATAAATTATTTTATACTGTAACTGCCACATCAAAAATGACCCTAAGACAATCTTTGTACCCTGGTGGTGTACAGCTTTCATGGGTCATTCTCGGAAAAGTAATCCAATTTCAAGTTGAAAAAATATAATTTAGGGGGTTTTCTCTGCTGTTAAACATAGTGGTGGGTCATTTTTTAGACAACACAAGGGTTAAGCCGACCTTGGTTCAAATATGATTTAAAATATCTCAATTACTTTCACATACATTTGAAGTAAGTACTCAGATATATTTTATTTGAAAAGATAAGTAGTTTAATATTTTAATGTATTTGGAAATACACTTGGAAATGATTTGAAATACTCAAATACACTGACTCAAAAACACCCCATGCGTTTAACCCAGGTATTTGAAAATAGGGCTCCAATGAGTAGTTCCGAAACTGGATTCTCAATCCTCGTGACGCGATAGCAATGTTACTGTGCAACATAGACATTTAATTTTCTCCTGAGATTGCAAAACCATTTTTATGTTGATGTAGTGCCCATCCGTTAGGAATGTTTCAACCTCTGTGTTGAGAAGTCGTGTTTTTACCGTCAGTTCCGAGTTTCAAAAGACACTAAAAATTACACTTACTTATGAGCCTTAATGTTGGCCGTGATATTGGCTACACTAGACGTGGGAAAACAGTAAAATACGGTGCGGTCACGGACTCTGGAGCAATGATTACAATCTGGGACAAAACACTGGACCACGGCTGTGTATGGTAACTTATCTAGCTAACAGAAAGTGGAAAGTCAGCTCCTTGCCTAACCAACAAGCACCATGTTTCCCAACATTTTCAAGGGTGAGTCCAGCGGTCACGTGACATCTGCTCTGTGATTGGACGAAATAGAGCACAATATATCACAGTTTTTTAAAAGCTGATTTCTAATCTTTTGAGTTAGTGGTTCACACAGAGATATTTGTACATATTCAAAGTTTGGAACCACGCAAAACAGCATGTTGTGGAAATGTGTATGCTACAAATGAGTGGGTATGTCAGTTCAGGAACCATAACCGTGGAAATAAGGACGAGGTCCGTCAGAGCCCTATAATATTTTCACGCCCTGACCATAGACAGCCCTTGGTTCTCTATGGTGTAGTAGGTCAGGGCGTGACTAGGGGGTGTTCTAGCTCAATATTTCTATATTGGTGTTTTGTATGGTTCCCAATTAGAGGCAGCTGGTAATCGTTGCCTCTAATTGGGGATCATATTTAGGTAGTCATTTTTCCCACCTGTGTTGGTGGGATATTGTTTTGTGTTTGTGCATGTGCACCACTACTTTCACGTTTCATTATTGGTTTTATTGTTTTTGTTTAAAGTTTCACCATGATAAAGATGTGGAACTTCAATCACGCTGCGCCTTGGTCCCGTCCTTATTACGAACGTGACAAATATTTGAATTAAGTATTTGAACATACTGTCAAATACAATTTGGCAGACAATTGTTTTTTTCAAATAGCCATTTAAATACTCAAATGAAAGTACTTGTTTTGGGCTGTGTATTTGAAAATACTAAAATACATACAGCATAATCAAATACATACAGTATACTCAAATACACATGTCTTTGAACATTACATCATTACATTTAAGTCATTTAGCAGACGCTCTTATCCAGAGCGACTTACAAATTGGTGCTTTCACCTTATGACATCCAGTGGAACAGCCACTTTACAATAGTGCATCTTGAACACAGGTCTGCTTTTAATATGTTTTGACGTTCAATTCGCAACATACTGCATTTTGGGAGTGGACTGGGGAGGACTGGGAGGGTGTGGTAGCCATGACATGACCCCCCTTCCCTGTTCCAGTCTGGAGGTGTGGGACAGAGCCTGCTGCCCAATAGAATGTCCCCTGGCTGGGGTAATTTACACCTCTATTGAGGGCCAAGCCAGGAACAGGACCAGGCCTGGGGTGGCCATGTCACTGCCTGTCCAGAAATGACACCTCTCAGTCAGTGTTGGGATAAGCCCAGAGGCATCTCGCTATGGATGGACAGTGGTCAGAGATGGAAAGGAGGAGAGGAAGGTTAGGATTTAGTGAGAGAAGTAAAGAAAGAAAGACGATATCTGTCAGACAATGTGAGAACAAATTGCAAGAGAATCTTCTGGATGCCCCCATCCCGATAGCGGGATCATTTTCGTCAACATCCGCTGAATTGCAGAGCGCCAAAAGTTCGTAGAAACATGTCAAACGTTTTTTATAATCAATCCTCAGGTTGTTTTTACAATATATAATCGATAATTTTTCAACCGGACTGTAGCTTCTTCAATAGGAGAGAGAGAGAAAATGTCTGCTCCACTCTGTTGGCGCAAAATAAAAGCCTGAAACTATGTCTAAAGACTGTTCACACCATGTGGAAGCCTCAGAGAAAGGAATCTGGTTGATATCCCTTTAAATGGAGAGAAGGCATGCAATGGAACAGGGAGATTAATTTCTCTTAGACACTTCCTTGTTGGATTTTCCTCAGGTTTTCGCCTGCAATATCAGTTCTGTTATACTCACAGACAACATTTTGACAGTTTTGGAAACTTTAGATTGTTTTATATCCTAATCTGACAATTATATGCATGTTCTAGATTCTGGGCCTGAGAAATAGGCAGTTTCATTTGGGTACGTTTTTCATCCAAACATCAAAATACTGCCCCCTACACTCAAGAGGTTAAGAGGTTAAGAGGTTAAGAGGTTAATAGAGAGAGAGAGAGAGAGAGAGAGAGAGAGAGAGAGAGAGAGGTTAGGAGGTGCTAAGCCGTGGCAGAATTCCAAATGCACGGTGTCTCAGCCAGGAAAGGTGTCATGGCGCCATGACAGACACACAACATCACAACAACACTTCACTGCACTCAACGGCAGCCTGTCAGCCAGTAGCTTAGGGGCTTGATCAGACACACAAACACGCACATCTGTGCATGCACACACACACACACACACACACACACATACACAATCTTTGTCACCCACACACACACAACACACATGCTTCACAACACCAGGTGAAAATGGAGCTAACCTTTGAGAATACAGCAAGTTCTTGAACAGAGACAGGCAGAACACTGCACATCTAAAGTTAGACTGTGACAATGTGGATGTACAGTAGGATACAATAAGGCAAAGCATGCCTTCGGTACTGTATATTGACTATAAACATACTGTATCCCGGAAATGCCTGGGTCTTTATCTGATTAGATCAAAGACTGTAACGATTGATCCATAGGTTGACAGAATTTATCGTAGTGGTGAGAAATGGGTGTTACTGGAAAGCATGTGACTGTGTGTCGAGAGAGAGTGAGAGAGTGTTTACTGTTTATTTCTGATTGTTTATTTTAGTTTTGTTAATAATCAGTTTCACTTACTTTGACAATGTAAAACATTGTGCCAATAAAGCCCTTTGAATTGAGAGAGAAAGAGAATTAGAGAGAGAGAGAGAGAGAGTAAGAGATAGAGGCAAGAAAGAGAACGAGAGAGCGAGAGAGAGAGAGAGAGAGAGAGAGAGAGAGAGAGAGAAAGAAACATACAAACAGGTATAGCGGGGTTCATGCTCAAAGGAAACAACATCATTAGAGGCAAAATAAAGACCCAAATATTTGTGTCTGATCAACAAAATGTGTCGAGTTCAAAAAGTGGGGTTTATCTCTGAGGCCATAATTACAGTAGCTACACCCTAGACATCTGTTCCTGTTACCTCCTTCAGTCCCAGCCCCAGCCACTACCTCAATTAGCCTAGCACTCTTCCCAAAATAATACACACTCCTGACTGCTGCCTCACGTTACCATGGTAACCCCTCATGGCCAGGCCACTGAAGGGGCACTTGAAACAACCCCTGGCTGACACCCCATAATGAGCAGCTTTGAGCAGGGTGTGGGGTGGGAGGGGGGTGTGATGAGGGCATTGAAGGGTGGGAGACTGTCAACATAAATACCAGGACTTGATGCTCCTTTTCAACTGGGAGGCTAACTCAATAGAGCAAATGTCATCAGGCACAGAGGACCAGCCTGTCTCTAAGTGTGTGTGTGGAACTGGAACACGTAACTGGTTGGGGAACTGGAAAGCGTAACTGGTTGGGGATGTTTATGACTGATTCGAAAACCTAAGCAAGTCTGGCCCTTCTAATATAAACTCTGCTTTTCTTAATGCCTACACTGCATATTCCACGTCACAGAAAATCACAGAACCACATAATTGAATCTGATAACATAGAGGTTTAGGCCGGTACCATGTGGCTTCCTCCTCCATCAGGTGTGTGTGTGTGTGTGTGTGAGTGAGTGAGTGAGTGAGTGAGTGAGTGAGTGAGTGAGTGAGTGAGTGAGTGAGTGAGTCTATGTGGAAGGAATCTGTCTGATCTACTCTATGGGTGAGTGAGCAGCACACCACAGACATGAGATGTGTTTCTGTTGTCATCCAATACTGCTCCCAAAGTGGACAGTACAGGCTGAGTGCCAGATAACGGTTGATTGGGATAAGGGGGCTAGTTTTAGCCATGTGTATGTACAGATATATGATATTGATACTGTATGTAATATGTTTAGATAGGACGTACTCTTGTCTGGTCAAGCTAGTCATGTAGTTGCATGCCGATATGTATTTATAAAGAGAATTCTTAGACATGTTTGTAAAGCCATCTAATACAATTGGCTATGCAATAAGAGAAGAGACATACAGAGAACAGTAATAAGCATGCCCAATTTGTCTGCTTCTCTTTCCTATGTTGGCCATTTGTATTTATAAAGTTTCATGTGTTTTGCATGTCACCCAATACTGTTCTGTAAGTGTAAAACGTGTTTTGTTGGTGTATTTTTCATACATTCTTGAATATCTTCAGCCCTGGGTATTGTTCCAGTGATTTGTAAAGACATTTGTGACTCGTTTCAGGAAACTAGGCGTATGTCGCGGGTCACTACTTCACAGGAGAGCCATTTGAACATAAACTTTTTTTAAATCAAAATGCGTTTTTTGGCAGACATCAAATCACTGTTTGGCAGACATCAAATCAATGTCTTATGGCTTGGGGATAGAAGCTATTCAGGAGCCTTTTGGTCCTAGACTTGGTGCTCTGGTACAGCTTGCCGTGAGATAGCAGAGAAAACAGTCTATGACTTGAGTGACTGGAGTCTCTGACAATTTTATAGGCTTTCCTCGGACACCGCCTATTATATAGGTCCTGGATCGGAGGAAGCTTGGCCACAGTGATGTACTGGGCTGTACGCACTACCCTCTGTAGCGCCTTGCGGTCAGATGCTGAGCAGTTGCCATACAAGACGGTGATTCAACCGGCCAGGATGCTCTCGATGGTGCAGCTGTAGGATCTGGGGACCTAAGTCTTTGTCTGTGGTGGTAAATAGACAGCTACGAAAAATATAGATGAGAACTCTCTTGGTAGATAGTGTGGTCTACAACTTATCATAACGTACTCTAACATAGGCGAGCAATACCTCGAGACGTCTTTAATATTATACATTGCGCACCAGCTTTTACTGACAAAAAGACACACACCCCTAACCCTCGTCTGACCTGACGTAGCTTCTCTGTTCTGCTGCTGCATTGAAAATCCCTCCAGCTCTATATTATCTGTGTCGTCGTTCAGCCACGACTCGGTGAAACATTAGATATTACAGTTCTTACTGTTCCTTTGGTAGGATAAACTTAATCGTATGTCATCCATTTTATTTTCCAGTGAAAATGGCATGTTAGCAAGTAGAATTGTTAGCAGTGGGAGCTTACTCGATCGCCTAAGGATTCTCAAAAGGCAGCCAGATCTGCGTCCTGTTTTCATCCGTCTTCTCTTCACGCAAATGATGGGGATCTGGGCCTGTTCCCGGGAGAGCAGTATATCTTTCTCGTCGGACTTGATAAAGGAAAAAGCTGCTTCCAGTTCATGGTGAGTAATCCCAGTTCTGAAGTCCAGAAGTTATTTTTGGTCATAAGAGACGGTAGCAGCAACAGTATGTTCAAAATAAGTAAAAAAATAAGTTACAAACAATGCAAAAAAAGAACAAAATGGCACAATTGGTTACGGGCATTTAAAACATCAGCCATCCTCTTTGGTGCCATCTTAAATGCCTTCTCGGGCATGTGAACTTTCATGTGCCTTTAAAACAAAAATGTATGTCATCTGTAAATACGAATACAATTGTTAAATTACGAGCCTAGTTGGTTTATCCAAAGAAAAAGTAACAACCTTCCTGCTAGCCGTGATTGGCAGTGATAATGAGTGGCCTGGACATGCCGAGAGATGAGTTGGATTGGTCTGCCATATAGCACACTTCAGTCTATTTGAGCTGGTCAGTATGTCAAGGTAATCTTGTCTAACGCGGCTTTATTTAAAAAAAATTGTGTATTAAAACGGCATAAATGTTGCTCTCCACTTTCTGGAGGACTGAGTTTTGAAATCAGGGGAATTCAAGTATGATAGATTCCGGATTACGTCTTCAAACTAAGGGCAAACATGGTATCCGACAGGAGAAGCGACCAACAATCAATCATAAGTTACGGGTAAGATAGTCTGGCTAGCTACATTATCAGATATGACATGTTTTTGACAGAAAGAGCCATTTAATTGGCTAGCTTTAGCCTAATGTTAGCTAGCTATTCATGCAGGGTTGTAACGTCATGAGTTGTGATTATGGTTCATTGTTCATCTAGTTAGCTAGCTAACGTTAGGTGGCTGGCTCACTAGCTAATGTTATGTGTTTGACCTTATTATTCGTATCTCAGAGCTATTTGCTTAGCTAGCTATAGCCTAGTTTTAGCTAGCTGACATTGAACCTGGTTGGTTAGCTAGCTGCAGATTCATGCGTTGTTATTATTGTTCGTTGTTTATCTAGCTAGGTAGCTACCTGTCTTAACCATTGACTAAATTCCATCAGACCATCTACTCAGATTTCAGAGCACTCTCGTCTGAGTGTGCCAGGGAGCGCAGAATAACTGATGAATTTACGAGTGCTCAAAACCCGTTGAATATGGCCAGTGTCAGTAAATGTCAGTAAACTCACCGGCCGGAGCATCTGTGTGCGCTCTGAACGCAAAATCTCTGCATTTACAACCGGACAATCTGAAAGCACAGTTGCAGTCACTCACCAATGCTCTGGAGAACACAGCCTAACCAGCTCTGCCAGGGCAGTAATGTTCAGTGAGCTGTTCTCTCTCACTTAGATGTCTGGAAGTAGCTGGCAAGTTAGTTTGGTTACATTCAGATCAACCCAATATTCAGTACCTGCTTAATAAAGTGAACCAATGAACCCAAGTGAACCAATAAGGTACAAGAGCCAATCCTATTACCATACACACATAGGAACCTACTGACAAAACCATAACATGATTATATTTTATTCTATTCTATCAGTATCACACTGTCCTGCTCCAGAGGCAGGACAGGAACTCGAAGAGATATGTCACGAGGGAATACTTCACAGGAACATCTCTATGGGAACACCACTGTGGTGTCACTGTTTGTCCTTCCAAGTATTACCTCTCAAGGTGACATCCCAGCTAGTATATAACAGAACGTTACCTAAAAGTTCAAAGATGGTTACATTTCATTTAAATTTTTGGTAGTGTTGAATGTATGAATGTTCTCCAACTGGTTTGACATTGGGAATGTTATCAAATAGTTCAGAGAACATTAAGAAACAACAATCTTCTGTGGGAATTTCAATATTCAGCATTTACATTCCTCATGGTTCTATTTAAAGCAATGTTCTCAAATAATTCAGAGAATGTTAAGAAACAATGTTCTTCTGTGGGACTTTCAGTACTACATAATGACATTGTGAAACCTAAAACATGGAGGATGCAGAATAGTTGCTTGGCTTTGGAACTTTCTCAGTACTTTTAGGGAACTTCACAAAAAAAACATTATTTTCTTGATATTTCATTACTTTAACAGAACGTTTCCTAAAAGTTCAAACATGGTTACATTTCATTTCAATTTTAATAATGTTCTAGGAACGTTCTCTAACTGGTTTGGCTTTGGGAATGTTATCAAATAGTTCAGAAACAATGTTCTTCTGTGGGAATTTCAGTACTACAGAATAACGTTGTGAAACCAAAAACATACGTTCCCACAACTTCCAAGGAACCAAATGTGCTAGCTTGGATGTAACAGATGTCCACTCACTAACAAAATGTCCATAAAAGCCTTTTCCAATTCCAACAGCGGCAAAGATTCTCCCCCTCCTCTCTCCCTCTCCCTCTCTCTCTCTCTCTCTCTCTCTCTCTTTCGTTCTCTCTCTCGCTCTCTCTCTCTCTCTCTCTCTCTCTCTCTCTCTCTCTCTCTCTCTCTCTCTCTCTTTCGTTCTCTCTCTCTCTCTCTCTTTCTCTCTCTCTCTCTCTCTTTCTCTTTTTCTCTCTTTCTCTCTCACTCTTTCTCTGTATCTTGTCTCTCTCTTTTTCACACTTTTTCTATAATTTCCCCACTCCCATCTTTCTCCCTCTTAGCTCTCCATCCCCCTTCACTCTTTTTCTTCCTCTTCCTTATTCTCCATTCAGGAAAATGTTAATGTTGAGGGCAGAACTGCTGACTGGATGGAAACTTATAGACAACGTGAGCCTTGCCAAATAGCAGCTCGATGCAATAAGCCATAAGTGTGACAGAGACACAGTGACACGTCCAACAGACAAACTACTGACTCAGCATAAAAATAAACAATACAGTAACACAAAGCTATGTGCTTAGTCTCTTATAGTGGATGTGTGCGTGTGTGTTTTCGGGGCGTGTGTTTGTGGGTGCGTACATGTGTGGGCCCGCGAGCATGTATGTGTGTGTACGTACTGTGTGTGTGTGCATTTGTGCGTGTGCATACAGCCTTCACATGCTATTTGCTATGTACAGTAGCCAAGGCTCCATTAAGGATATCCTACTGTGGAGGAAAATTAATGAAATGGTTTTCTTCAGTCAGTCAGTCAGTGTGAAAGCGTTCAGCTGTTTAAACCAATGACTCTGAACATCACACTCTTCCTTTTCTCACAGTCACAAACCTTGGCACAGTAACTCCATGTTCTTTATGTAAAGATACAAATCCATTATGTTAGTGCATTTACTGGCACAATGTACAACTTTGCCCTTTTATAAGATGTCATTGTAAAAACCTTAACTATTCAGAGAGAGTGAATTCTAACATCACAATGTGAGCAGGGCCAGGAGGCTAGGACTTGCTCTAGGCTCTTATAGTGCAGTTCACACTGCTACCTGGTAAAGCAGGCCAGTATATAAAGCTGTCCAGCTGTGGAGAAGCGAGTCAGTCAGTGTGTTAAAAGCAGTGATCATGCTGTGCTAAAGGAAAAGTGCTTCCAGCTGTGTCTCATGAATTATAATCCAACAGAAGGGAAATTGATGCCATCACACCTGTTAAGACAACATTCAAAGACACAGGCACACACACACACACACACACACACACACACACACACACACACACACACACACACACACATGCACGCACGCACGAAAGGATGCCCACACACATACACAGATTCTTGTCATCTTTCTCAGAGGGCATTCATGTATTTCTGAAGACAAGATGTTATCAGTCAAAAACACATGAGCAGAAATTGAACCAGTCAGCAGTGTCTCTGTCTCTCAGTGCCTATGTGAGCGTCTTGCCAAGATCCACTGAGATCTATATACAGTGCATTCGGAAAGTATTCAGACCCCTTTACTTTTCCCACATTTTGTTACGTTACAGTCATATTCTAAAATGGATTAAATACATAAAAAACATCAGCAATCTATACATAATACCCAATAATGACAAAGCAAAACCATGATATTAGACATTTAAAAAATCAGAAATACTTTATTTACATAAGTATTCAGACCTTTTGCTATGAGACTCGAAATTGAGCTTAGGTGCATCCTGTTTCCATTGATCATTCTTGAGATGTTTCTACAACTAGATTGGAGTCCACCTGTGGTAAATCGTATTGATTGTACACGATGAGGAAAGGCACACACCTGTCTATGTAAGGTTCCACAGTTGACAGTGCATGTCAGATAAAAAACCAAGCCATGAGGTTGAGGGAATTGTCGGTAGAGCTCCAAGACAGGATTGTCTCGAGGCACAAATCTGGGGAAGGGTACAAAAAAAATTCTGCAGCATTGAAGGTCCCCAAAACACAGTGACCTTCATCATTCTTAAATGGAAGAAGTTTGGAACCACTAAGACTCTTCCTAGAGCTGACCGCCCTGTCTAACTGAGCAATCAGGGGAGAAGGGCCTCAGTCTGGGAGGTGACCAAGAACCCGATGGTCACTCTGACAGAGCTCCAGAGTTCGTCTGTGGAGATGGGAGAACCTTCCAAAAGGACAACCATCTCTGCAGCACTCCACCAATCAGGCATTTATGTTAGAGTGGCCAGACGGAAGCCACTCCTCAGTTAAAGGCACATGACAGCCGCTTGAACTCTCAGACCATGGGAAACAAGATTCTCTGGTCTGGTGAAACCAAGATTGATCTCTTTGGCCTGAATGCCAAGAGTCACGTCTGAAGGAAACCTGGCACTATCCCTATTGTGAAGCATGGTGGTGGCAGCAAAGTATAGAGAGATCCTTTAGATCCTTGAATACAAACCTGCTCCAGAGCTCCCAGAACCTTAGACTGGGGCGAAGGTCCACTGTCCAACAGGACAACGACCCTAAGCACACAGCAAAGGCAACGCAGGAGTGGCTTCGGTACAAGTCTCTGAATGTCCTTGAGTGGACCAGCCAGAGCCCGGACTTGAACCCGATTGAACATCTCTGGAGAGACCTGAAAAGAGCTGTGCAGTGACACACCTCCTCGTCCAACCTGGCGGAGTTTGAGAGGATCTGCAGAGAAAAAATGAGAGAAACTCCCCAAATAAAGGCTTGCCAGGCTTGTAGCGTCATTCCCAAGAAAAGACCCAGGGTTGTAATCCCAGTCAAAGATGATCATTTTTTGGTACTTGTAGGTTTTATCAAACATTTAAAGGGTCTATGTAAAGGGTCCTGCTATCATATGGATCAGTCAGACATTACATGCTAGCATGTGATCATCAAAGTGACTTGCAACCCACTGTCCCCCAGGCGCCAATGGGGTTGAGTTAAATACAACAGACACATTTCAGTTGAATGCATTCAGTTGTACAATTGACTAGATATCGCCCTTTTCCTTTCCAATATAGCATGTTGGTTAAGGAGTCTCTCTCTTTCTCTCTCAATTCCATTCAATTAAATTTGCTTTAGTGGCATGATGTAACAATGTACATATTGCCAAAGATTACTTTAGAGATCTACAATATTAATATAATTCTAATAATAATAATAATCACGGGACAACAGTAACAACAATTATCAAGGGTCAACATAACCATACATTGAACAATAACAATAACAATAACCATAGAGGACATGTTGGTCTGTCAGACACTGTCCCTCATCTTATGTTAGGCAGCAATGTAGTGCACTGCCAACCCACAGCTCTCTGCGTCCTCCCCCAAACAGGACAGGTAGCCTACTTACATCAGAGGTCTTTGAATAAGGGTTTCAAATTTAGGGAAATTACACCCTAATTTTTTTAAATTGTTTTTATTTTTGTCAGGAGATGCAGCTTTCTTGGGTTCTGCTGTGATGCAGTGGTTGCACAGCCTTTCCTCTACAGGGAGTCTGGTTTTTCCTGTGTCTACCCCTCTCAATGTCTAGGCTGTGAACACTGAGCCTGTACATGGTCAAATAGTTTGCCATGGTGTACTGTCGATTTAGGGCCAGATAGCACTGCATTTTGCTTTGTGCTTGTGTAAGCAATGTCATTTTGTTTTGACTGTGTTGTAACTTGGAATATTCTCATTGATTGGATGTTCTGGTCCTGAGGCTTCAGTGTGTAAGTAGAACAGGTTTGTGAACTCAGCCCCAGGACCATCTGGATGGGGGGACTGAGGCTTCAGTGTGTTAATCGAACAGGTTTGTGAACTCAGCCCCAGGACCATCTGGATGGGGGGACTAGAACAGGTTTGGACTCAGCCCCAGGACCATCTGGATGGGGGGACTGAGGCTTCAGTGTGTTAGTAGAACAGGTATGTGAACTCAGCCCCAGGACCATCTGGATGGGGGGACTGAAGCTTCAGTGTGTTAGTAGAACAGGTTTGTGAACTCAGCCCCAGGACCATCTGGATGGGGGGACTGAGGCTTCAGTGTGTTAGTAGAACAGGTTTGTGAACTCAGCCCCAGGACCAGGTGGATGGGGGGACTGAAGCTTCAGTGTGTTAGTAGAACAGGTTTGTGAACTCAGCCCCAGGACCAGGTGGATGGGGGGACTGAAGCTTCAGTGTGTTAGTAGAACAGGTTTGTGAACTCAGCCCCAGGACCATCTGGATGGGGGGACTGAAGCTTCAGTGTGTTAGTAGAACAGGTTTGTGAACTCAGCCCCAGGACCAGGTGGATGAGGGGTCTCTTTTCTTTGCTCTGCTCTTGGCATTGCAGGTCTTGATAATGATATGGGAGTCACTGTATAATGAGAGGGAGTCACTGAATCTTTTGAGTTTTTATTATTAGTGGATATTGGCCAAATGATCTCTCTCTCTCTCTCTATCTCTCTTTCTCACAACAACAAAGTTAATTATGATAGTCAAGCTACAGTCTAGCAGCTCTCTGGTTTGTATCATTATGACTAGTTTACTAGGTTAATTTCACATATTCTATAAACCCAAAGACCTGGGATGGAAAATCAATGATTAACACCCTGTACCAAACCTGGGACATACGGTAGAGTGAAATATCTTGAGAGAGAAAAAAAAACATCAGACTTTTTGCATAATTGCACATGAGTGTACCCATATTATAGCACTGGATGTGCTAAAACCATCGCATTAGTAGGTGTCCATCCTCACACCACGTTATCAGCTCTGGGATTGACGGGACAAAGTAGCTAACTTGTTTTTCATCATTAGGGGTATTTTGGTCAGGTTTTTCCACCACTTTGACATTAAGTTTGTTTAAAAAATGGCACCCTATTCCCTATACAGTGTACTAGTTTTGACCAGAGCCCATAAAAGTAGCACACCATGGAATAGGGAGTAGGGTGCCATTTGGGACACATACTTTCACATCTGATGCAGCTAAACTAAGTGCACTTACAGCAGCATGAGTCATTTGATTACAGATACAAGGCAGATAGTCAGTCAGTGGTTATCAGAACATTCGCCTCAAGTGATTAATCTAATATTAATACTAAGGCCCAATGTCAGACAAGAGTTAGAGGCTTCGAAAACCAGTCATACATAAATTGACATTATTTTCCATCGACCAACTTTAAATGTTGACCACTTCATCAGTATTCCATGGAACGTTTTTGGTAATTGCATTGCAAAGGAGTTTAAACTTGATTTAACATTATTTTCCACATATTCTGCTTTGTGATTGTAAATAAATAATTGCAATTAAGAATTTAATCAACATTTTGGCTTGAACCAAAATGCCCTGGCTGATATTACTGGTATGAGGTTCCCAAATACAGAGTGGCAATTGTTAATCTTCCAGCTCATTGTTAATTGTGTGTTTTTTAATCCCTAAACAAAGGATGTAATAATAATCTGCATATTGGGGTCTTGTTTTCAGGGAGTTTTAGACTCGTGGCATATCTCACAGACATCTCTGTCTGCCTTCCTTATCCCTAATGTCAGAGAGGATTATGGGAATCTGTTTCTTTGGACAAAAGAGCTAGCCCAAAAATACAAACAAACATACAAACATAATTATGGCCTAGTCCTATCAGAGCCCATGATTGGCCCCTGATGCCGGAACATTTCATTCTGAGGGTTTTAATTGGCTGGTACAGTAGGGAGGCTTTAACCACTCTCTCTATGTACTCAGAGCTCTACTGTTATCCTTCTCAATATGAATAGAAATTATGCAGAATTATATATTTACAATAGGACACAATGCAATATGATTGGAAGTTATTACAACAGCTCATACAGATAAATAAACTAAGCAATTGTCTATGGAGATAAATAAGAATAAAAAATATATAAATGTAAATAAACAAACACAAACAAACAAATATAATATGATTATTCTGTAAATCAGACCCTGTCTACCAGGCCAGTTGGTGTGTTTGTGTACAGTAGTAAGAATCATTGCACATAACTTTGAAGGGAGCCAAAACTTGATGAAACCACTATGGGCAGTCAGATGTTCAGGTTAAAGGGTTCATTCCAGGACAATCAACGTCAGGAATCACTTCCTTTTCTCAGTAACGGGATCCTGGAGACTAAACTCACTCTGAATCAGACCCTGATCACAGACAGACACCGGCCAAACATGTTCCCAGGGCAGGAATTATGGAGAGAGTAGGAGTACTGAGGTAACTGATGGCTCCAAACACTGTTGAAAACAAAACAGTGGGTTTGGCACTGAGATTCTGCTGACACAAAATGCTGGTTTTGTGGTTCATCCCTGGCATCTTAGACTGCACCAGAACTCCACAGTCCACTTCTCAATCTCCACCATTAACACACAGTGACCTCAAATAGCCGCAGGAGTACGTGAGCATCCTTAAACCTTCAAGCAGGTCAACCATTTAGCAAAACGGTTTTGGCCAGAGAGAAGAGAGGAGAAGGAAGACAGGAGGGAAATGAGAGAGCCAATCTCAACCAGTCTTGACTTTTGAGATTTAAGAGTTGAAATGTAATGTAAACCCAGTTTTAAAAATAGGTATGGAGATGGAAAGATAGCAGAAGTCAGAACATCTTCATCTGTCTCATATCCAACCTCCAACCAACCCAGAGCAGGATTCTAACAGTGCTGTGACCCGTTAGAGGTGATATCTTAGGTAAGGAGTGATGTGAGCCAACGTTTCTTCAGAGAGAGAGAGAGGAGAAGGAGCAGTGAATAGCTGCCAAAATGTGCTCCTCCTAAGAGGAAACAGAGAGTTAAACATACAGCAGCATCTAACAGTGCCCTCCAGCTACCAGGCAGCTGCCTGCTTTAAACAAACCTGGCTGAAGCTTTCTACTCGAACCTTAAACATACGCTTCTTCAACTTAAAACAGATGTTTCCTGTTCTATTAATCCAAATTAACGTGATTTGTTTAGAATTGGCCGCTTCCAAAGACAATGTTTATAGGGTCTTAACAATGAAGAAGGATCTGAGATTTAACCTGTAGTGGGGTGTATGATATACAATGAGAGGGGAAATGGCAGTGTCAGAGGAAGGCCCTGAGAATTCTCAAAGACTCAAGTCACCCAAGTCATAGACTGTTCTCTCTGCTACCACACGGCAAGTAGTACCAGAGCACCAAGTCTGGGAACAAAAGCCTCCTTAAAAGCTACTATTCCCAAGCCATAAGACTGCTGAAGAGTTAATCAAATGGCCCCTCTTATTTTATTATTATTTATTAAATGTTCTGCACTGTCTCTCTTGCACAGGCTTGATGTACACTCACTGGACTCCTACCACACCTCAAATCAAATCAAAATCACATTTTATTTGTCACATACACATGGTTAGCAGATGTTAATGCGAGTGTAGCGAAATGCTTGTGCTTCTAGTTCCGACAATGCAATAATAACCAACGAGTAATCTAACCTAACAATACCACAACAATTACCTTATACACGCAAGTGTAAAGAGATGAAGAATATGTACATAAAAATATATGAATGAGTGATGGTACAGAACGGCATAGGCAAGATGCAGTAGATGGTATAGAGTACAGTATATACATATGAGATGAGTAATGTAGGGTATGTAAACATACAAGTGGCATTGTTTAAAGAGGCTAGTGATACATGTATTACATAAAGATGGCAAGATGCAGTAGATGGTATAGAGTACAGTATATACATATGACATGAGTAATGTATGGCATGTAAACATTATATTAAGTGGCACCTACACATACTGCACTGACACACACACACACACACACACACACACACACAAAAAACAAACAAAGGGAAGCACAGCCATGAGCTGCCCAGTGAAACAAGCCTACCAGAAGAGCTAAACCAATTCTATGCCTGCTTTGAGGCAAGCAACACCAAAGTATGCATGAGAGCACCAGCTGTTCCGGACGACTGAGTGATCACGCTCTCCGTAGCCGATGTGAGTAAGACTTTAAACAGGTCAACAGAGCCAGATGGATTACCAGGACGGGCACTCCAATCATGCGCTGACCAACTGGCAAGTGTCTTCATTGACATTTTCAACCTGTCCCTGACCGAGTCTGTAATAACAACATGTTTCAATCAGACCACCATAGTTCCTGTGCCCAAGACCACCAAGGCAACCTGCCTAAATGACTACAGACCCGTAGCACTCACATCTATAGCCATGAAGTGCTTTGAAAGGCTGGTCATGGCTGACATCAACACCATTATCTCAGAAACCCTAGACCCACTCCAATTTTCATACCGCCCCAACAGATCCACATAGGACACAATCTCTATTGCACTCGACACTGCCCTTCCCCACCTGGACAAAAGGAACACATACGTGAGAATGATAGTCATTGACTACAGCTCAGCATTTAACACCATTGTGCCCTCAAAGGTCATCACTAAGCTAAGGACCCTGGGACTAAACGCCTCACTCTGCAACTGTATCCTGGATTGCCTGATGGGCAACCCCCAGGTGGTAAGGGTAGGTAACAACACATCTGTCCACTCACTACATTGTTGACATAGTAACAATATTGCAGCAAAAACAGTGAGAAAGTTGCTATCCAAACCCTGTATGATTGAAAACTTGAACGGTTGTGTGCTTGTCAGAGCACTGTGAGTATACTGTATAATTGAGTATGGATCACTTATATAAAGGAGTGCCTGTGTAGAGCAGAACTTTCTATTGCTGTGACCTTCTCAACTTGTATTCTAATGGCCTTGGATCTGATTTTTATTCTGTGGAGAGCTTTGGGCTGACTGTCATTGCAGGAGGTCATGTTCACCCTCTCACTGGAACTAAAATGTGTTCGCTAGCATTATTTTGATGCATCGGTGCCCAGCAAGTACTGTCGCAATGAGGGACATATCTTACATTAGCGTTAATATACCTCCCAGTTCAAGCAGACAAGCTATGCCTGTGTTAAAAAGATATGTTGAAGCTTACATGGGATATTATTTGGGGTTCATAACGAGCATTACGAAAGGATTTGTAAGTCGCTCTGGATAAGAGCGTCTGCTAAATGACTTAAATGTAAATGTAAATCTGCCACGCTGATCCTCAACATGGGAGTCCCTCGGGGGTGCGTGCTCAGTCCCCTCCTGTACTCCTTGTTCACCCATGAATGCATGGCCAAGCACGACTCCAACACCATCACTAAGTTTGCCGACGACACAACAGTGATAGGCCTGATCTCCGACAACGAGGAAACAGCCTATAGGGAGGAAGTTAGAGACCTGGCAGTGTGGTGCTAGGATAACAACCTCTCCCTCAATGTGATCAAGACAAAGAAGATCATTGTGGACTACAGGAAAAGAAGGGCCGAGCACGCCCCATTCTCATCGACGGGGCTGTAGTAAAGCAGGTTGAGAGCTTCAAGTTCCTTGTGGTCCACATCACCAAAGGACCAAAAGGCTTCTTAACAGCTTCTACTCCCAAGCCATAAGACTCCTGAACAGCTAACCGAATGGCTACGCACTATTTGCATTGACCCCCCCCCCATTTTTATGCTGCTGCTACTATCTGCTTATTATCTATGCATTGTCAATTTACCCTAACCTACATGTACATACAGAGCATTCGGAAAGTATTCAGACCCCTTTCCTTTTCCAAATATTGTTACGTTACAGCCATATTCTAACATTGATATTGATATATGAATATTTTTTTCTCATCAATCTACACACAATAACCCATAGCAACAAATCAAAAATAGCTTTTTAGAATGTTTACAAATGTATCCAACATAAAGAACAGAAATACTTAATGGACGCAAGTATTCAGACCTTATGCTATGAGACGCGAAATTAAACTTAGGAGCATCCTGTCAGGGAGGCGAAAAGGATCAGAGGACCAATATGAGGTGTGGTAAGTGTCCATGGTTCTTTTAATACGTAAATGTACACATGAACACTACAAAACAATAAACATGGAAAACCTAAACAATCCTATCTGGTGCAAAGACAGAGACAGGAACAATCACCCACAAACACACAGTGAAACCCAGGCTACCTAAGTATGATTCTCAATCAGAGACAACTAATGACACCGGCCTCTGATTGAGAACCATACTAGGCCGAAACATAGAAATACCCCAAAACATAGAAAAACAAACATAGACTGCCCACCCAACTCACGCCCTGACCATACTAAATAATGACAAACCAAAGGAAATAAAGGTCAGAACGTGACAGTACCCCCCCCCCCAAAGGTGCGGACTCTGGCCGCAAAACCTTAACCTATAGGAGAGGGTCTGGGTGGGCGTCTGTCCGCGGTGGCGGCGCGGGACGCGGACCCCACTTCACCATTGTCTTAGTCCGCTTTATTGTCCGCCTCCGTGGCTTTCTAACCATGGCCACCCCTCTCAATGACCCCACTGGACAGAGGGGCAGCTCGGGACAGAGGGGAGGAAGCTCTGGACAGAGGGGCAGAAGCTCTGGACAGAGGGGCAGAAGCTCTGGACAGAGGGGCAGAAGCTCGGGACAGAGGGGCAGAAGCTCGGGACAGAGGGGCAGGGGCTCTGGCGCCTCAGACTCCGGCAGCAGCGCCGGACAGGCGGGAGACTCCGGCAGCAGCGCCGGACAGACGGGACCACCTGCAGGGAGGAGACAGAGAGACAGCCTGGTACATGGGGCTGCCACAGGAACCACCAGGCTAGGGAGACCTTCAGGAGGCTTGGTGTTAGGAGGAGGCACCTGAAGGACCGGGCTGTGGGGGAGCACTGGAGCTCTGGTGCGCAACCTTGGCACCACTTCCCCAGGCTGGACAACTACTCTAGCCCAGACCCTCCAGAGTGCAGGCACAGGTTGAACCGGGCTGTGGGTAAGCACGGGAGATCTAGTGCTTACTACACGCACCTCTCCCTTAGGCTCCACTCCCACATTGGCCCGGCACGAGCGGAGCGCAGGCAGAGGCCGCACTGCACCCTCCCAGCGCCCAGGAGACACAGCACGCAGAGCCGGCGCATGATACCCTGGACCAAAACTGCGTACCAGCGACCAGACCCGCTGAGCAGGCACCATACGCCCTGGCTCGATGCCCACACTCGCATGGCACTTTCGGGGGGCTGCCCTATAGCGCACCGGGCTATGGGCACGTACTGGCGACACCGTGCGCTTAACCGCATAACACGGTGCCTGACCAGTAATGCGCTGCTTATAATAAGCACGAGGAGTGAGCTCAGGTCTGCTACCTGGCTTAGTACCACACCTCGTCTGCCCCCCCCCAAAATGTTTGGGGCTGCCTCTCGTACCTGCCGCACTGCCGTGCTGCCTCCTCATATCGCCGCCGCTCAGCTTTCGCTGCCTCCAGCTCTGCTTTGGGGCGGCGATATTCCCCAGCCTGTGCCCAGGGTCCCTCTCCGTTCAGTATCTCCTCCCATGTCCAGGAGTCCTGTGATGCTGGCCGCTGTTGTTGCTGCTGCTGCTGCTGTCGTCGCTGTCTTTTACCATGCCGCTTGGTCCTTGGTTGGTGGGTGATTCTGTCAGGGATTTCCTCCTCTTCTTCCGAAGAGGAGAGGCGAAAAGGATCAGAGGACCAATATGCGGCGTGGTAAGTGTCCATGGTTCTTTTAATACGTAAATGTACATATGAACACTACAAAACAATAAACATGGAAAACCTAAACAGTCCTATCTGGTGCAAAGACAGAGACAGGAACAATCACCCACAAACACACAGTGAAACCCAGGCTACCTAAGTATGATTCTCAATCAGAGACAACTAATGACACCTGCCTCTGATTGAGAACCATACTAGGCCGAAACATAGAAATACCCCAAAACATAGAAAAACAAACATAGACTGCCCACCCAACTCACGCCCTGACCATACTAAATAATGACAAAACAAAGGAAATAAAGGTCAGAACGTGACACATCCTGCTTCCATTGATCATCTTTGAGATGTTTCTACAACATGGTTGGAGTCCACCTGTGGTAAATTCAATTGATTGGACATGATTTGGAAAGGCACACACCTGTCGATATAAGGTCCCACAGCTGACAGTGCGTCTCAGAGAAAAAACCAAGCCATGAGGTAGAAGGAATTGTCGGTAGAGCGCCGAGACAGAATTGTGTCGAGGCACAGATCTGGGTAAGAGTACCAATAAATGTCAAAGGCAATAAAGGTACCCAAGAAGACAGTGGCCTCCATCCTTGTAAAATGGAAAAAGTTGGAAACCACCAAGACTCTTCATCGAGTTGGCCGCCCAGCCAAACTGAGTAATCAGGGGAGAAGAGAAGGGCCTTAGTCAGGGAGGTAACCAAGAACCCGATGGTCACTCTGACAGAGCTCTAGAGTTTCTCTGTGGAGATCGGAGAACCTTCCAGAAGGACAACCATCTCTGCAGCACTCCACCAATCAGATCTTTATGGTGGAGTGGCCAGACGGAAGCCACTCCTCAGTAAAAGGCACATGACAGCCAGCTTGGAGTTTTACAAAAGGCACCTAAAGACTCTGTGTCACGTCTGCTTCCGCTCTTCCCCACCCTGGCGCTTGAGGGTGCCAGGCTGCCCTGCATCATGCACACCTATTATCCATTACGCACACCTGCCTTCCCTCGTCACGCGCATCAGCGATATTGGAATCACCTGGACTCACTCATCACCTGTTATTACCTCACCTATATTTGTCTGTTCCCCAGCTCTGTTCCCCACTTCTGCATTGATTGTTTTTCGTCTTTGTTTTCCTGTATGCTGATGCTGTTCCTGTCTCGTTCCATGTCTGTTCCTTATTAAATGTTTGACTCCCCGTACCTGCTTAGTCTCTCCAGCGTCAATTCATGTGACACTCAGACAATGACAATCAAGATTCTCTGTTCTGATGAAACCAAGATTGAACTCTTTGGCCTGAATGCCAAGCGTCACGTCTGGAGGAAACCTGCCACCATCCTGCTGTGGGGATGTTTTTCAGCAGCAGGGACTGGGAGACTAGTCAGGTTTGAGGCAAAGATGAACAGAGCAAAGTACAGAGAGATCCTTGATGAAAACCTGCTCCAGAGCGCTCAGGACCTCAGACTGGGGTGACGGTTCACATTCCAACAAGACAACGACCCTAAGCACACAGCCAAGACAATGCAGGAGTGGCTTCGGGACAAGTCTCTGAATGTCTTTGAGTAGCCCTGCCAGAGCCTGGACTTGAAACGGATTGAACATCTCTGGAAAGACCTGAAAATAGCTGTGTAGCGACACACCCCATCCAACCTGACAGATCTTGAGAGGATCTGCAGAGAAGAATGGGATGAACTCCCTAAATACAAGTATGCCAAGCTTGAGGCGTCATCCCCTAGAAGACTCAAGGCTGAATACTTATGTAAATGTGATATTTACATTTTTATGTTTTTTATTTGCAAAAATGTCAAAAAAAACTGTTTGTGCTTTGTCATTATGGAGTATTGTGTGAAGATTGACGAGGGAAAAATAGATTTAATCAATTTTAGAATAAGGCTGTAATGTCCTCAATTACCTTGACTAAACTGTACCCTTGCACATGGACTTGATACTGGTACTCCTTGTATTTAGCCTCATTATTGTACTTTTATTGTGTTACTATTTTCCCATTATTTTATTTTGGAAATTGTTATTACTTAATTTTTTTTTACTCTGCATTGTTTGTTAAGGGCTTGTAAAGTAAGCATTTCACAGTTGTATTCGGCACAAGTGACAAATACAATTGAATTTGAAAAGGTCCTTCCATGATCCTTTGGGAGACTGTTCTTTACCACATTATAATGTAGTACCCCATACGGTTGAATTGCAATAACTGAGACAACATCACCTTCGTCATCGATTGCTAGGTAAACTTTAACGCCGACCTCCGACCCTTGACCTGTTCAGACATGTTATTACAAACATCACTGAGCCCTGCCTACAGTAGTTTACAATATGTCTGGCATGAGGCCCTGTAACATTTCAACTACTTAACTTGGCTATTGTCACTCAAACAGTCTGAGGGTAAGTTCTTAATGGGTGTTCACTTCCCTAGAGATGAACTCTGACCCCTAACACTGAGCGTGCCCAGACTTATTTTCTAATAAATGCCTCTGATTGGATAACACCCAGTCACTATACCTCAGAGGCTAAACCCCTCATTGGCCAATACAAATTAACCATAAGATCTAGTGACCATGCACAGGCTGTCCTGCATCCAATGGACTAATTCACCCTCCCCTACATAGCCCGTTGTGCAACCGTATGCTCTGAATTAAATGTTGTATTTTCATTGGTTCTCATACTGAGAATACATGCAGACAAATGACAGACATAAACAAGCATACATTCAGATTGATCCACCCAAATAAATGAACGGATCCCATTTACCATTCTCATGAAGGTTTCCTAAATGACAGTTCTAATGAGAGTATGAGTAAGCAAGACTGATGATGATGCACTACCTGTCTATCTCTATGGCACATCACGTATCCAATACCACATCTCTAATTGGCTATCCCTGTCATTGTACCTCGTTTCAGAATGCCTCGGCAGCATAAATTAACAAGTGAGCGCTGTTACCTAATTGCCTTGATTAGCATAGAGCCCTGCTGCAAAGCAAAGGCAGCAATCAGAGCAGGAAATCAGCAGTTATTATCTCTACTCACATGACTGTCAACAGTGACAAACGGGTCTAAATATCAAGCGCAACATGGGGCAAATCTGGATCTGACACAAAATAGTAAAGGGCCGTAAATTGGCTGTGTGCGAGTGTGCAGACATGTGGGGACGTGCACCTGTGTGTGTGTGTGTCTAATGGTGTGTCTCAGAGTATGACACAGACCTTGTTGGAATAGTACTTCATTTCTGTGTTATATCTATTGTATGTGCCAGTGCATCTCCAGCAGAAATGCATTAATTGTTGTTAATGAAGGTTGTGATGAATGCCATGGTGAGTGGATCTGAGTAATGCATTAGCCCAGAGAGACTGACTGTAGTGGTTAGTACAGCTTAATCCACACAGGGCACACAGGCTATAATCAAGGAGCCGACAAATCAACACAGTGTCATTCAACAGGATCAAAGCCTTTCAGCACAGCTCTGCACTGATGCCTTGGAAATGGACCAATTAGAGAGGGAGGGGGGGGGGGTTTCTGTGTTTCTTACTTTCCAACTTTACTACCCTTTCTATTACGTAGAGGTAGCATTAGACAAGATAATTATAGTTCTCTCTCGCCGCCACCTGGGAGTGATCGCTGTTTAGGCACCCGGACAGTCAAGTCGTCCACAGTATCAAGTTCTGACCTTAGTTCTTTTGTTATGTCTTTGTTTAGTATAGTCAGGGCTGCAAAGCAAAGGCAGGGGGACCGGGCAGGCACCGTGTTATGCCGTGAGGCGCACGGTGTCCCCAGTGCGCAGGCATAGCCCGGTGCGGTAGCCCGTCTGTCCTGAGCTGCCAGAGTCACCCGGGCTAGAGTGGGCATCGAGCCAGGTGCCATGAAGCCGGCTCAGCGCATCTGGTCTCCAGTGCGTATCTTCGGGCACCAGCCCACCGGTGGCAGCCCCCGCACCAGGCTGTCTCTCCGTCTCCTCCCTACAGGTGCTCCCGCCTGTCCAGCGCTGCCAGAGTCTTCCTGCTGCCCAGCGCTGTCAGAGTCTCCCGTCTGTCCTGAGCTGTCAGAGGCGCCCGTCTGTCCTGAGCTGCCAGAGTCACCCGTCTGTCCTGAGCTGCCAGAGCCGCCCGTCTGTCCTGAGCTGCCAGAGTCTTCCGTCTGTCCTGAGCTGCCAGAGTCGCCCGTCTGTCCTGAGATGCCAGAGTCGCCCGTCTGTCCTGAGCTGCCAGAGTCACCTGTCTGTCCTGAGCTGCAAGAGCCGCCCATCTGTCCTGAGCTGCCAGAGTTGCCAGCCTGTCAGAAGCTGCCAGAGCCGCCCGTCAGTCAGGAGCTGCCAGAGTCACTCCTCAGTCAGGGGCTGCCAGAGTCATCCAGCAGTCAGGAGCTACCAGAGCCGTCCAGCAGCCAGGAGCTGCCAAAGCCGTCCGTCAGCCAGGAGCTGCCAGAGCTGTCCGTCAGCCAGGAGCTGCCAGAGCCGTCCGTCAGTCAGGAGCTGCCAGAATCGCCCGCCTGTCCGGTGCTGCCGGAATCGCCCTTCACTCCGGAGCTGCCGGAGTCTCCCGCCTGTCCGGTGCTGCCGGCATCTCCCGTTCGTCCGGTGCTGCCGGAATCTCCCGTCCATTCGGGACCCATTGCTAGGGTCCCCAGTCCGAGGTCGGCGGCGAGGATCGCCGCTCTAAAGAGGAGGCGGTTAAGGAGACGGAGAAAGACTATGGTGGAGTGCCAGAGCCGCCACCACGGATAGACACCCACCCAGACGCTCCCCTGTCACGTTCTGACCTTAGTTATTTTGTTATGTCTTTGTTTAGTATGGTCAGGGCGTGAGTTGGGTGGGTTGTCTATGTTCCTTTTTCTATGATTTGGGATTTCTGTGTTTGGCCTGGTATGGTTCTTAATCAGAGGCAGCTGTCAATCGTTGTCACTGATTGAGAACCATACTTAGGTAGCCTGGTTTCACTTTTGAGTTGTGGGTGATTATTTTCCGCGTCAGTGTTTCTGCCACACGGTTCTGTTTCGTTTGTTTCGTTCTTTCACTTTGTTATTTTGTATTTTGTAGTGATCGGTTTTTCATATTAAAATGGACACTTACCACGCTGCAAATTGGTCCGATATCTCTTACTCCTCGTCAGAAGAAGAGGACGAGCGTTACACACAGGGATCTGTGAGGCTTTGGGTTAGTGTCAGCATCAACCCCTCCCCTTCTCCCCTACACTCACCCCTGCTCCCCCTTCTACCTGCCAATTACCGAAGGCTGCTGTGCTGAGAAATTAGGCTTTCGGTCTAGCTGAGGTATAGTAGAGCCTTAATGGGTACAGTAGGCTGGATATAGTAAACTACATAATCCTGTAGTTACAATCCCTGATATCGAACAAGAGCAGAATCACCATCACCAACAGCCTGTTGTTGACACTGTGCTCGAAATCCTCATCATCATCCCATTCCCCAACATTCCATAGGGATTCATCATCATAGATATTCCATTGTTCCTGGTGAGGCTGTGAGACTGTGAGGCTGCATGCACCTCCACTCAAAGCCTTAACCCTAAAGCCTGTCTATCTGCAGCTGCTCTGAGATTAAGGTAACGGCGCTGGCTTACGATGTCGACAGAGCTGAGCTTAAATGCCCCTAATGACACTAGCGGGAAAAGAGTAGAGAGGAGAGGGGGTGAAGGATGGATGGTGGGAAAGGAAAGGGAAGAGGGAGGTAGAAAGGAGAAGGGTGGAGGAATCAATGAAGAACGAATGTGTTCACTATTGTGCGACTAAGTATTTTGTTCTAAATCAGGAACCATGGAGCCAAGAATATAAAGAGAAGCTGTCTGTGTTTTCAGGTAACACAGGAGGTTGGCGGAACCTTAACTGGGGATAACGGGCTCGTGGTAATGGCTGGAGCGAAATCAGTGGAATGGCATCAAATACATCAAACACATTATTTCCATATGTTTGATGCCGTTCCATTCGCTCCGTTTTATAAAGTGTCCTCATCCCAGCAGCCTCCGGTGGTGTGTAAGTTTACTTTTATGCATGCATGAATGTCCCATTCCAGTTCATATAGTGTGAATCTATACATTTATTCAGTAATTGATTTATTGTCTCTCACGCATGTCTGGTGAATCAAGACTACAGGAAACACAGATGAGACTGTATAAAGCAGCCTATCCATGTGGAGATGGCAGGGGGGCTTACACCGTGATGTGTCTCTCCACACAGGGTCTTCTGAATGACGGATTTCCTATTTTAACCTCTTGGGCGGATGGGGGGTTGGCGTAGGTCGCGCTAGCTAGCGTAGCGGATGGCTAATTAAGTGGGGAAAGAAGATGAAGCGGCGTTGGGTGGTGAAAATGCTGATGGTGGAGAGATGTGAGGAACGAGGCAGGGTCGACTAACCGACAGCTCCAATCACCTCCACCGGTCACAGTGTTCAGTGTGTTGACAGGCATCATGGATCACTCGGCAAGAAAACAGCTCACGTCAACAACCACTAGCGGTCAACAACTAACAAACAACGACCAGACAAAACAACAAAGCAAATGGCCAGGCATACAGACAATCAGTTGCCCCCGGTAACAGATCGACCTCCATGCTCCAGGAGGCAGGAAGAGGAAAAGCTGACTAAACCTGCACCTCATCCTGTATTAATAGATTACCATTAATATGCTGCTGTGAGAGAGTTGGTTTCCCAGGCAACATCAAGGACTACTGAAATGGTTGAATGGTCATTAACTGCATGGCTGTGATTAAAACCTTTTAATTGTGGCAGGCTTGACAGAAAGGTATGCAGCTACATACACATTTAAGATAGATATTGCAGAATGTTCTGAAAACTATTTTATTCACTAATAAGGATATTAAAGAGTTTCAAGGCAACAATTAAACAAGTGACCATGAATCTGAATAGAATTTCAAAGTCCATCTGAGAGACTTAATTAGCTCTATCATTGTTAAACAATACATGTTTACTTCCTCTACTAAGCACAGCACAAAAAACGTATTTTATGCTGGGTTGAAAACAAGCCCGATCAACACACTGACTGACACTGTGAGCTATCCCCCCCCGCGTTCTTCATTTATTCTGCACAGAGCCGTGACAGACAGACAGAATGTCGCTAACCACTGCAAACATCTGCAACATGGCAAACAACACGTTGTGGTGACAGCAGGGATCCACCAACATTGACCCAGCTACATTCAGCTGTTAAGACAGCATGGATACAACAAGATTTAAAAGATCCAACACCATAAAGAAGATGGATGGAAAGACATTGTTAAAAATGTTCTCTCTACTTTTTCATGTCAATATTCAAGATCATAAAATATAACAACTTAAAATTCCCAGGGTGTAATGCAATGAGTTTGGTTTCTTGATTATTTTCTGACAAATATATTTCTTAAATTTCTCCACAAATCCCCTCAGGCAGAAAGGCTTGAACTCTTAATACTCTATTTCTGGAAGGTCACACCGCAGTCCAGGCACTCCAATCTAACACGCTTCCTGGTTCATGTTAAAGGTCACTGTCTAAATGACCAGTCTGGATTGGACTGAATCGAGCTGTATATGTGAGAGGTGTGTGTTCGGGTGTGTGATCAGTGACAGTAGACATGCCATAGGAGTGTGTCAGATGTCACTAGTTGGCCCCTTGTATCCTGCTATAACCTAAAGGCCTGGGACTGTGAGGCTGAATAAGTGACTTCTTCTCTATTAGCTTTCACTGAGTAGAACCCATCCAGCCACTGCCTTTCATTGAAGGTCAAATGTGAGAGGTCTATGAAAAAGTTTGCCTTCACACTTGTGGTCAGTCTCGAGTGAGATCCAAGTGACCTCTAGAAGTGACCTCTGGTGTGAGGTCAAAGTTCACTGATGGGTTCAGCTCCACATGTGAAGTCACATGCATAAAGCAGAGCATGTGTGTCATTAGGATCATTAAGATCTGACAGTTACCCCATAGTTCTTGACACCTGACCCTGACCTTTGTGGCCTATGTTGAGTGCATCAAAAATAAAATGTATTTATCCAATTCATGGAAAGTGTATGCATTTTTTTTCTTATTTTCTCCATGCTTCAATTGTCTTTTATCAATGACTGGAATGTGAAGGAACAAGATCCAGGCATTTTTCTCATCATAATAATCAATGAATGGGTCAGACACCTTCATCATTTAACGAAGTGTTTCTCCCTTTTTAATATGTAGGCTATTTGTCACTCACAGCCTATGTACATGCTAGCATTTGTCATAGGAATGCATAGGCCACACTAATTTCTTGTATTCCATTCCTTTAAGCATGCGTTTGCACAGAGAAACAATTGCAACCAAATTCCAGCTAAATAATTCATTTCAGTCAGCAGATCGATTTGACCCTTTTTCTTCTGTAGCAAGAAAAGGCCTACAACTGTGACACAACTGTGACACAACTGTGACACATCGCTGAGTGCTTGTTGTAGACAAATGGTAGGCCTAGAACATATAGTTCTGAGTAAGTCACAAAGGTTCTCTTTTAAGGGATTTTGTTAACAGCACGGACAACAGTCTGGTCCAATGTGTTTCCTTAGAAGGAAGCCTGACGAGCAGCCTGACAGTTATTCAATGTTTAAAAACGACAGCTCACTCTCTACCTCTAACAGTATGTGTGTGTGTGTGTCTACCTGTATGTATACCTGTGTGTATTTGAGCATAAACGTGTGTGTGTTGTAAGAGCAAAGGTGTGTGTGTGTGTGTGTGTGTGTGTGTGTGAGAGAGAGTGGAAAGGAGTTTTAGTGAGACAGCAGAATCCTCTAGTATTTATTTTCCTCTCAGACACTGTCGGCCACATCAAAGGTCTGTTGAGTGGTACGACTAGTTGTCAGCCAACGCCAGACATATGCCATCATTGGAAAAAGACATCTCCAGCAGATAATAATGGTGGGCAGTTAACATCTTTGTAGTGCTGCTGTTGAAGTGAAAGCCATAAGCTGAAAAGATGATTACTCAGGCTCCGGAAAGCTCTCCTGTTTAAATCGTTCTACATATTTTTGTTTTAAGAATGAAATGTTAACATCCATAAATAGACTAATGGCTGGAATAAAATAACTAGTATGCCAACAGAGTGTGGAGTTCAAATCCTCACATGACCAAGCAAGATAGAACTATTTGCAGACATGAATCCACCACAGTAAATCATAGTGCAAACATAAACAGATACTGTAGGAAGATAAACCTGTTAAATACAGCAGGTGACCCACACAGCATGTCGAAGTAGAACACAGAACTCCAGAATGTTAGTGTATTATCTACAGTTGAGTTCAGCAAACTGACACAGGTGAGATGTAGCAGCTGGCTACTGTTAGGGTCTGTTTATCTTTCTAACGTCTGTCCAACCCACACATTCATAAATACACTACTTCCCTACCCCTGATTAGCGCCTAAACAGTACAGGGCCCAATGTGAACTATAGCTTAAAACTTAGCAGTAAGAATGTAAAGAGTTAAAGGTTGATTTAATCAAATGAATAGAAATAAGCAAAATCCATAAAAATCATGTTGACATCAATGTATGGAAGGAAATAGTAAAACAATATTTTCATGAATTATGTTACACAGCAGCAGCAGGTAGTCCATGTCCAGATGTCTCGCTAAGATGACATCAGCATCTGGTGACACCCAATCTCCAGGGCCAGGTTCAGGTATAAACAAGGAGGAACTGGGAGGTTATTGTACTGGCCTGTAGAATAACAAAAACCACATGCCAGTTTGCCTGTGTGTATGGTGTGGTGTGTGTGTCTGTCTGTCTGTGTGACTGGACCCGGTATAGAACATAGCCAGAGAGACAGGATTGAAATGGAGGCTTGTGTTCTAAATATAATCTGGAAGTGTTCTAAGTGAGAACACTCAGAAGAACCTTAGGATGTCCCACACATGGCTGGTGATTATGTCATGGGGGCAGGGACAGAGTCAGCTATGGGGACACACACTGGGAACAGTACTGGTCTTAGTGTAACAAGCAGGTAGGCCAGATCATATCTACAAATTAGAGAAAAGACTGGGTGTTAGATAGACAGACACCAGACACAGATGGAGCCAGGGTAAGATGTTAGATTGATCCCAGAAAGGAGAGAAAAATACTTGATATCATTACTGTATACCCTTATTCTGTCAAATGTGTGTGTGTGTGTGTGTGTGTGTGTGAGAGATGTGCATGTTATGCATTGTGCATGTTATTTTAATTCTGTATACCCCCCCAAACACACACACCCCAACTTGTATGTGCAACTCTATTAGCGCCCCAGAAACAGAGGCCTCATTCAGAGCCGTATGACGTTATTAGAGGGTACAAAACACACTGATACAGCCAATTAGGATGTTTGTTTCCATTCACATTGGTCCTCGTTTATTTTCCACGGCAGTTTAAGGTAAATCAGGCCTCAAAATGTGTTATTGGGGAACAACAGCTACAGTAGTAAATATGTTATTCTTTCTAGACTAGAGCTACAGTAATAAATATGTTATTCTTTCTAGACTAGAGCTACAGTAGTAAATGTGTTATTATTTCTAGACTAGAGCTACAGTAGTAAATATGATATTATTTCTAGACTAGAGCTACAGTAATAAATATGATATTCTTTATAGACTAGAGCTACAGTAGTAAATGTGTTATTCTTTCTAGACTAGAGCTACAGTAGTAAATATGATATTCTTTCTAGACTAGAGCTACAGTAATAAATATGATATTCTTTCTAGATTACAGCTACAGTAATAAATATGTTATTCTTTCTAGACTAGAGCTATGGTAGTAAATATGATATTCTTTCTAGACTAGAGCTACAGTAATAAATATGATATTCTTTCTAGACTAGAACTATGGTAGTAAATATGATATTCTTTCTAGACTAGAGCTACAGTAATAAATATGATATTATTTCTAGACTAGAGCTACAGTAATAAATATGATATTCTTTATAGACTAGAGCTACAGTAGTAAATATGATATTCTTTCTAGACTAGAGCTACAGTAATAAATATGATATTCTTTCTAGACTAGAGCTACAGTAATAAATATGATATTCTTTCTAGACTAGAGCTACAGTAATAAATATGTTATTCTTTCTAGACTAGAGCTATGGTAGTAAATATGATATTCTTTCTAGACTAGAGCTACAGTAATAAATATGATATTCTTTCTAGACTAGAGCTACAGTAATAAATATGATATTCTTTCTAGACTAGAACTATGGGGGTAAATATGATATTCTTTCTAGACTAGAGCTACAGTAGTAAATATGATATTATTTCTAGACTAGAGCTACAGTAATAAATATGATATTCTTTCTAGACTAGAACTATGGGGGTAAATATGATATTCTTTCTAGACTAGAGCTACAGTAATAAATATGATATTCTTTCTAGACTAGAGCTACAGTAATAAATATGATATTCTTTCTAGACTAGAGCTACAATAATAAATATGATATTCTTTCTAGACTAGAACTACAGTAGTAAATATGATATTCTTTCTAGACTAGAGCTACAGTAATAAATATGATATTCTTTCTAGACTAGAACTACAGTAGTAAATATGATATTCTTTCTAGACTAGAGCTACAGTAGTAAATATGATATTATTTCTAGACTAGAACTATGGTAGTAAATATGATATTCTTTCTAGACTAGAACTATGGGGGTAAATATGATATTCTTTCTAGACTAGAACTATGGGGGTAAATATGATATTCTTTCTAGACTAGAGCTATGGTAGTTCCAGTACTGCAAGGCTTCTGATTGTACTCTACCATACTTTAGAATGTGATCACAGGGGTAGTTATGCAACACAGAGTGCAGGTTTCATCTTGACTTGCTGAAGAACTTCTCCTCAAAACCACTTTTGACCTGACAGTCAGGTCATGTTCTCCCCTAAGGCTCAAGTCTTTGACTTATTAATGTAATTGATTGCTTGTCAGGTTGTTTTTATGGTCACACTAACCACATATCTACTATAGGATATTAGCTGTTAGTGCCAAGTGATGGTTCTTACAGATGTAGGATCACTCATTTGAGGCAGTTTGCTACATTAATGAATGGACATTTTTGTAAAGGTTGATACATTTTTCTTGAAGTTGAAATGACAAACTTTAGAAGCCTTTCCAAACCTCAAATACACTACACGTTTTACACTTCCTGCATTCAGGAAAGATTCTACATCTGCATATCAAACGCCACACAGCGTTCAGGTTGTATTGCTTTTCAGAGGAATCCATTCCAGGACTGTTCAAAGGCATTCCTCCATCAAAACATTGTAATAGCACATGGAGCAGATTGTGTGAGGGAGTCATGAATGCCATGTTGAACCTGCTTCACAGAAACCTTTACTCAGAGAAGCTCTAAACTAGAACACCTTGGTAACGTCAGTCATTAAATAATTACTTGCCTTTCAACAATCTGGCCTGCAATCTATCTATCTATCTACCTCCATCTTTTTCTCCGACTCAGAGCTCCTCACGACCGTGTGCTTCTGAGAGGCATTTAAATATGATTTAATTAAAAGAGAAATAACGCGGTGAGGAGAAAACACTATTCGCTTTCTGGCCCAAATGGAATACCCAGCTGCAATCACAGAGCAAGGCATGCTCTCCATGTCCAAACCTGTCTCCCAGGACAGAACTGGCCATGTTAGTGTGTGTAGGACATGACTTTGATGTTGTCACTCTTATCCCAAAGGCATGGTTGTGTGATGAGGGAGGAGTGTGGGGTGTGTGTGTGCTTGGGCAGAAGGGATGGTGTGTGTGTGTGTGTGTGTGTGTGTGTGTGTGTGTGTGTGTGTGTGTGTGTGTGTGTGTGTGTGTGTGTGTGTGTGTGTGTGTGTGTGTGTGTGTGTGTGTGTGTGTGTGTGTGTGTGTGTGTGTGTGTGTGTGGTGTGTGTGTGTGGGTGTGGGTGTGTGTGTCTGCGTGCGTGCATGTGTGTGTGTCTGTGTGCATTCCTGCGTATTCCAGGCAGTCACATAGATGAAATCCTGCTCTACTTGTGACCCCGGTCACAAACCTGCTAAATCTTCAGGAGTATCTCCATACTCCACTTATAACTGCAGACATCTAACCTAACAGCTAAAGAGCATCTAGAGAACCAGTTAGCCTAGATATCCTTACTTTCCAGCTGGAGAATTTTCACTTAAAAGTCAGTGATCTATAGTAGACACAACAGGGGCTTTGTATAGTTTTATTTGTGGTGGATGCGTTTCCTGCTTAAATTTCTGGGCCCTCCTGGAGTATTGTGTTGGTGGGGTGGGTTTCTAATGATGACATGGTGAGTCAGGTTGAGTTGTCCTGACCTGCCCTGCCCTCCTGGCTGTGCCCTAATGTAATGTAGAGAACAAGTTAGACATGTTACAGTCAAACTGGAATGGGCCTTCTTGATTTCCTGGTCTTGCCAACCACCTGTAGCTCTGGCGACCCCTGGCACCTTGTCCATATCATTACAGAGCTTAGACAAATAAAGAAATACTCATTATGGACTGAAGAATATGTCTACAGTTGCAATGAAAGAAGAACTCCAGGCTACACCATCTAATGTTATGAATACTGTATGTTGATTTCTGGTTTACCTTATCGTTATTTTTTATTGTGATTGTTACTGTTTTCTTTGTATGTACTGTCGAAAGCAACAGTGCATTTGTTCGTTAGCCAGCTGATTCACCATAGACCATAGACCTTTACCTTGACTGTTCATTTCCTTAACTTTTGACACGGTTTAAATGATTTGAATTTCAAAAGTGAATGTTGTCATAAAATAACTGATAAAGCATGAGATTTATCTTGGGAATTACATCTTTTACATTTTTGGTGTTGTAAAGTGAGGTCACTATGGTAATGTAATTGCTCCTGTTTTATCTGGGCTACAGTTGAAGATGAGGATTAATTTCAGCTATTGAATATGAGTCATGTCTGTGGAACAATAAAGGAGATAGTAGTCACAAGCCGTCTCTGGGTGGCTTCAGACTGACACATCTGTAACGTACGTTGTTTGAAGGAGACCAAGGCGCAGCGTAATATGTGGTCATCATATTTATTTAAATGAGAACCAGCAACAAAATAACAAAGTGAAACCAAAACGAACGTACCGTTCCATAGGCTACAAGAGCTGTACAAAAACAAGATCCCACAACATAGGTGGAGGAAAAGGCTACCTAGACAGCGATCTCCAGTCCGGAGCCTCCAGCGGCGATCCCCAGTCCGGAGTCTCCAGCGACGATCTCCACTCTGGAGCCTCCAGCGGCGATCTCCAGTCCGGAGCCTCCAGCGGCGATCTCCTGTCCGGAGCCTCCAGCGACGATCCCCAGTCCTGGGCCTCCAGCGACTATCTCCTGTCCGGAGCCTCCAGCGACGATCCCCAGTCCTGGGCCTCCAGCGAAGATCCTTGGGTCTCCAGCGACGGTCCCCAGTCCGGGGTCTCCAGCGACGTCCCCAGTCCGGGGTCTCCAGCGACGGTTCCCAGTCCAGGGCCTCCGGCGATGATCTGCAGTCCAGAGCCTCCGGCTATGATCCACGGTCCGGTTCTACAAAGGCGGAGGGATCAGCGTAAAGAGCGGGTGCGGCGTCCAGAACCAGAGCCGCCACCGAGGGTAGATGCCCACCCAGACCCTCCCCTATAGGTTCAGGTTTGCGGCCAGGATTCCACACTTTTTTTTGTGTGGGATGGGGGGGGGCTACTGTCACGCCCTGACCTGAGATATCTCTGTTTTCTTTATATTTTGGTTAGGTCAGGGTGTGACTAGGGTGGGTACGCTAGTTTTTATATTGTCTAGGAGTTTTGTATTGTCTAGGGTTTTTGTATGTCTAGGGTTCTGTAGGTCTAGGTGATTTGTATGTTTATGGTGGCCTGATATGGTTCCCAATCAGAGGCAGCTGTTTATCGTTGTCTCTGATTGGGGATCGTATTTAGGTAGCCATTTCCCTTTTGTCACGTTCTGACCCTAGTTCCTTTGTTTTGTCTTTTGTTTTAGTATGGTCAGGGCGTGAGTTGGGTGGGTTGTCTATGTTAGTTTTTCTATGATTTTCTATTTCTGTGTTTGGCCTGATATGGTTCTCAATCAGAGGCAGCTGTCAATCGTTGTCCCTGATTGAGAACCATATTTAGGTAGCCTGTTTTCTGTTGGGGTTTGTGGGTGGTTGTTTTCAGTCTTTGTGTGTCTGCACCAGATAGAACTGTTTCGGTTTTCACTTTGTTGTTTTGTAATTTGAAGTGTTCAGTTTGGATTATTATTAAATAAGATGAACATTACCCACGCTGCACTTTGGTCCTCTCCTTCTTCCACCTCTGAATGCCGTTACACCTTTGGTGATTGTGGGATCTTGTTCTATGTTTAGTTGCCTGCCTGCACTATTCATATTAGCTTCACGGTTCGTTTTGTTAGCTTGTTCAGTGTTCATTCTTTTAATAAATTAGAATGTACGTATACCACGCTACACCTTGGTCTCCTTCGTACGACGGACGTGGCAATCAGTTTATAGTGCCATTTTCTCCTTATCTGGAAGGAGTTTTTAGGGGAAAGAGAGAGAGAGACAACCCATATTTATGTTTATTTATTTTCCCTTTTGTACTTTAACTACTTGCACATCGTTACAACACTGTATTTTAAATGTCTATATTCTTTTGGGACTTTTCTGAGTGTAATGTTTTATTGTTTATTTCACTTTTGTTTATTATCTATTTCACTTGCTTTGGCAATGTACACGTTATGTACATGTTTCCCATGCTAATAAATTGAAATTGAATTGAGTGAGATGGAAGTTTATTTTCCTTATCTACAGTAAATACAGACATTACCATACATTGCATCAGCAGATATACAGCATCATTGGTTGATGTCTCCAAGTCTTCCCCAATATTGATACACAAATCCTCTCGGAGATATAATAACAATGTCATATTTCATACCCACACACACTACGAGCTGACACATTGAATGTGAGCTCAAACTGCAGCGTGCATACTGAAAAAGGCTCTTGTTGCTGGATTTAACCAAACATACAGTAAAATCATCTCCTACATTTATAATTGGGTTTTGATTCCCAGGTGGAGAAAAGGGAAAAAGGCCTTCATCACATCAAGGACGTGTTGGGGCTTTAAATGCCAGACAGCCCTTTTATAGAGAGAAAGAGAGACACAGAACGGCACACAGAACGACACACTCAACCGACACACAGAACGACACAGAGAGAGACACAGAGAGAGACACAGAAGGACACAGAGACAGATAGAGGAGCAGACAGGGAGAAAAAGAGAGAGAGAAAAGGGAAGGGAAGAATTCAGAGGGTGGAAAACATTTTCTATAGCAGGCATTTGAGCCTCACTGAGGCCATTAAACATTGATGATGTTTACCCATATTTGTGCTGGCATTCATTGCTCCGTTCAATCATCTTGTAGGTGAGAACCTGGCAAGGGTACCAAGCAACTCAGCAACTCACCTAATAACCTCCTAAGACACTGCAATACTCAAAATCCATTAGAACAAACCCCTCACACACACACACACACACAAACATGCAAATAATATATATATGTAATCTTCCTAAAGTGTCAAAGAAAGTACTACTGTGTGGCTGTAAACACAACGGTAAAGCAGCTTGGCTACAGTCCCAGTGTTATCAGGAGGTTCCCATTAGGATGAATCTAAATGCAAGGATGTCTTTTTAATCCGCCTCCAGGCACTGACCCAGATCTTCACAACCACATGCATACATTTCCCCTGAAGAGCCACGCTGGAGAAGAGCTGTGAGTATGTTTGTGCCAATCTCATTTACTTTAGTTGGTGTGTTTGTGTCAATGTTTGTCCAAGTGTAATTCATCTGTGTATGAGGGTGTCACTGAGTTTGTGTGTGTATGTGTGTGTGTGTGTGTGTTGTCATGGGTATAACTGTCTTGCACAGAGGGGGGTATGGGGGAAGTGATACTATATAAGTGTTGAATAGAGAGAAGGAGAACAAAACATGTTATTCATTTGGAATCTGTTCTTGGCTGTGAAAAGAATTTCCTCTCGAGAAATATGAAGTTTGTGTCTATCTCTGTCTCTCCTTCAAACTATCATCAGAATTTTATTCCCAAACGATCACTCAGACTATAGTACAGCAGAACCTTTCCACTGTCCTCCCAGTCTATTTCTGACACACACGGCCAGAAGACCAGATTATGACTGTACAGAAGGCTATGGACATGAAACATGAGACATGAGAAACCAACCACTGTAAGCATCAGCAACATTTGGTCCTTTGAAATAACATAATCTGCAAAGGTTGAAGATTAGCTACAGTGCAAACCCATGTGTTCAAATGCAAGCACTGGTTTGCTTACCTTGTTCATTGGGTCAGGATCACAGGTACTGAGAGAGAAAGGGGGTGAATGGGAGCTGAGTGTCTCTACGAAGAGAGAGAGAGAGAGACAGAGAGAGAGAGAGAGAGAATCTTTGGTGCTGTTTGAAATGTATTGCCCCCTTCCATGAATAGCAGCACTTTGGATGTAAAGCCCAGTGTGCCTCATCCTCTCTCTCCCTGCCTGTGTGTGTTAGTGCTGAGGTAAGCATGCTGTCTCTTTACAGTCCATCCAACTGGGAGGAAAGCATTAGTCCATGTGGGGAGATAGATTTCACACTGGGACACACATTCATTCATAACACAGTCATTATTCCAGGTGTGCAGTTTAGCCTCGCAGACAGCTCTTCATTACCATAGGTGTTGGTTCATTTGGGATTTTAGTGTGTGTATGTGCACGTGTGCATGTGCATGTGTGCGTGCATGAGTGAGAGTGAGAGTGAAAGACAACCCATATTTATTTTCCCTTTTGTACTTTAAGTATTTGCACATATGATATTTGAAATGTCTTTATTCTTTTGGAACTTGTTTGAGTGTAATGTTTACTGTACATTTTTGTGCTGTTTATTTCACTTAGCTTATTATCTATTTAACTTGCTTTGGCAATGTAAACATACATTTCCCATGTCAATAAAGCCCTTAAATTGAAACTGAATTGAGTTGAGAAAGAAAGGGAACCAGAGAGAGAAAGGAGATAGAGAGACAGAGAGACAGAGAGACAGAGAGAGAGAGAGAGAAAGAGAGAGAGAGAGAGAGAGAGAGAGAGAGAGAGAGAGAGAGAGAAATGGAGAGAGAGAGAGAGGGAGAGAGAGAGAGAGAGAGAGAGAAAGGGGAGAGAGAGAGAGAGAGAGAGAGAGAGAGAGAGAGAGAGAGAGAAAGGGAGAGAGGGAGAGAGAGGAGAGAGAGAGAGAGAGAGAGAGAGAGAGAGAGAGAGAGAGAGAGAGAGAGAGAGAGAGAGAGAGAGAGAGAGAGAGAGAGAATGAAGAGACAGATTCTTCATAATAAAACAGCTACAGTGCCTTCAGAAAGTATTCATACCCCTTGGCTTATTCCAAGTTTTCTCATGTTAAGCCTGAATTCAACATTTATCAACATTTATCCCGTAATGACAAAGTGAAAAAAAAGTTTTTGCAAATGTTTGCAAAGAAGTACAGAAATATCTCATTTACATAAACATTCACACCCCTGAGTCATTATATATTAGAATCAGTCTTTAAGAACTATGCAAACCTGGATTGTACAATATTTGTACATAAATCTTTTCGAGCTCTGTCAAGTTGCCATGGTTTTTAAAACCGATTTAAGTCAAAACTGTAACTCAGCCACTCAAGAATATTCAATGTTGTCTTGGTAAGCAATGCCAGTGTATATTTGGCCTTGTGTTTTAGCTTATTGTCCTGCTGAAATAATGTATTACTGAATTTGTCTCCCAGTGTCTGTTGGAAAGCAGACAACCAGGTTTTCCTCTAGGATTTTTACTTTCATTTTTTATTTTTGTATTTATTGAATATTCGAAACATACAATATACTTGCAGTGAAGTGAACAACTACATCATACCAGTCATCCAACAACTACATCATACCAGTCATCCAACAACTACATCATACCAGTCATCCAACAACTACATCACACCAGTCATCTAACAACTACATCATACCAGTCATCCAACAACTACATCATACCAGTCATCCAACAACTACATCATACCAGTCATCTAACAACTACATCATACCAGTCATCCAACAACTACATCATACCAGTCATCCAACAACTACATCATACCAGTCATCCAACAACTACATCACACCAGTCATCCAACAACTACATCATACCAGTCATCCAACAACTACATCATACCAGTCATCCAACAACTACATCACACCAGTCATCTAACAACTACATCATACCAGTCATCCAACAACTACATCATACCAGTCATCCAACAACTACATCATACCAGTCATCTAACAACTACATCATACCAGTCATCCAACAACTACATCATACCAGTCATCCAACAACTACATCATACCAGTCATCTAACAACTAATCATACCAGTCATCTAACAACTACATCATACCAGTCATCCAACAACTACATCATACCAGTCATCTAACAACTACATCATACCAGTCATCTAACAACTACATCATACCAGTCATCTAACAACTACATCATACCAGTCATCTAACAACTACATCATACCAGTCATCTAACAACTACATCATACCAGTCATCTAACAACTACATCATACCAGTCATCTAACAACTACATCATACCAGTCATCCAACAACTACATCATACCAGTCATCCAACAACTACATCATACCAGTCATCCAACAACTCATCACACCAGTCATCCAACAACTACATCATACCAGTCATCCAACAACTACATCATACCAGTCATCCAACAACTACATCACACCAGTCATCTAACAACAATCATACCAGTCATCCAACAACTACATCATACCAGTCATCCAACAACTACATCATACCAGTCATCTAACAACTACATCATACCAGTCATCCAACAACTACATCATACCAGTCATCCAACAACTACATCATACCAGTCATCTAACAACTACATCATACCAGTCATCTAACAACAACATACCAGTCATCCAACAACTACATCATACCAGTCATCCAACAACTACATCATACCAGTCATCCAACAACTACATCACACCAGTCATCCAACAACTACATCATACCAGTCATCCAACAACTACATCATACCAGTCATCCAACAACTACATCACACCAGTCATCTAACAACTACATCATACCAGTCATCCAACAACTACATCATACCAGTCATCCAACAACTACATCATACCAGTCATCTAACAACTACATCACCAGTCATCCAACAACTACATCATACCAGTCATCCAACAACTACATCATACCAGTCATCTAACAACTACATCATCCAGTCATCTAACAACTACATCATACCAGTCATCCAACAACTACATCATACCAGTCATCTAACAACTACATCATACCAGTCATCTAACAACTACATCATACCAGTCATCTAACAACTACATCATACCAGTCATCTAACAACTACATCATACCAGTCATCTAACAACTACATCATACCAGTCATCTAACAACTACATCATACCAGTCATCTAACAACTACATCATACCAGTCATCCAACAACTACATCATACCAGTCATCCAACAACTACATCATACCAGTCATCCAACAACTACATCATACCAGTCATCCAACAACTACATCATACCAGTCATCCAACAACTACATCATACCAGTCATCCAACAACTACATCATACCAGTCATCCAACAACTACATCATACCAGTCATCCAACAACTACATCATACCAGTCATCCAACAACTACATCATACCAGTCATCCAACAGACTCCCATTCAGAGCGACACACAGAAGCATCCAGGGTCAATGCCCTGCTCAAGGGCACGTTGACAGATCTACCACCAGGCCAAAAAACATGAAACCGAACTCTCCAAGATCCCCCCCCCAAAGTTCCCCAATAGCTGTCCCTCAACCATTAGAGACCCCTCCCACAGGAAGAAAAATAAAAAATACAACGAATTCCATTCCCCACCCCCAAGAACACCCCAATGCACCAACAACCAAGAGAATGAACTAAAGAGAACAAAAAGGAAAAGACAGAAGAAAACAGCAAACAACAACTCAAGAAAATAATAAAACAAAATAACACATTTAAAACAAAGGACATCAAGGACAACTAAAATCATAACAGTAATGCCAACTGTTTATGTTTGTGTGCATGTCTGGCACTATTACATGTATGTGTGTGATCTTGTATGTGTTTATTTGAATGAGAGTGTGTGTATATGCATGTGTACACCTGCACGGCATCAGCCTCAGGCAAACCGGCATTAGTTGTAAAAACACTGCCACTTAGTGTCATTCAAATGTACTTTTTATTATGTCTTATTTAGACATAAAAAAAAAACTTTTATCTTTGACCATCATTCTATCTCTCACACAGCAACTCCACTCCCACTTGTCTCCAATTCCACATCCCAACCCTCAGCTTCCTTCAGCCCATCCCATCTATCTCTGCTGGCCACCCTCAGCTTCCCTCAGCCCATCCCATCTATCTCTGCTGGCCACCCTCAGCTTCCCTCAGCCCATCCCATCTATCTCTGCTGGCCACCCACTTCGTGTTTCTACGCAACACACATCTTTCAACTATGCTGTGATGTTTAACGCACAATTTCAATCTATCTAATCGAATAGAATCCACAGATTGCGAGTTGAAGATAAATACTTTTACTAAAAGTATTAGTATATTAGTAATTGACTGACCCAGTCTCTCCAGATCTCCTAACAGAACTATTCCTAGGGTCAATTTTAGATCAATGCTATGCATTTTCAACCATTCCTGAACCTGAGACCAGAAACAGGCTGCCTGAGGGCAATACCAAAATAAATGGTCTATTGATTCTGTATCCTCACAACAAAATCTGCAGCGCTTCGATGATTTTATGCCCCAAATATTCAACATTTGGTTGGTGGAAGAATATTATATAATAATTTTAGCTGAAAAGCATGAAGTCTTGAATCTTGTGTTGTTTTTATATATCAACTCATACACTCTGTACCATGGAATCGGTACATCAAAAATCTCTTCCCAACTATTTTGCAATCTTTATGGCACAGTTGTCAACATCCTGGTCCTCAAATGAAACTGGTATACTTTCCTATTCATGCTATTTTTATTCCTCCACCAGTTTTGATCCTTTATATTGGGTAGACAAACCAGTTCCCTACCTCCTCCCACTGCCACCTGCCTCCTCCATTTTTGGGGTAATGCTGTAATCAATTGGTTGTACTCTTGGATTGAGCAGACCTTCCTGTACAATTCTGATAACTCCATGAAGGACATAACTCTACCATGCCAATTTACAATATCATTTAAGAACAAAATACCATTTTCAAACATCTTTCGCATAAATACAGGTATTTTATCAACCTGCACATTTGAGTTCAGCCATAATATTTGTTCTATCTTTTCAGGGGGATGAAATTGAAATTGTAGCCAGCTCTGCAATGCTTGCTTGAAAAAGAGAGATACTTTAAAAAAAGTATAATTTTCAATTAATCGAAAAAAAAAACACATGGCTGTAACGGTTGTCTTGGATGGAAGAAGGAGAGGACCAAAGTCCAGCGTGGTTAGTGTTCATCTTTTTTAATAAACAACTGAACACTTCAAAAATACAAAACAACAAAGTGACAACCGAAACAGTTCTATCTGATGCAGACACACAAAGACTGAACATAACCACCCACAAACCCCAACAAAAAAACAGGCTACCTAAATATGGTTCTCAATCAGGGACAATGATAGACAGCTGCCTCTGATTGAGAACCATATCAGGCCAAACACAGAAATAGAAAATATAGAAAAACTAACATAGACTGCCCACACCAACTCACGCCCTGACCATACTAAATAAAGACAAAACAAAGGAAGAAAGGTCAGAACGTGACAAAGGCAAAAAGGCCATTTTAAACAATGAGCTTTTCTTAGTAATCTACTTGAGAACCATTTAGGGTTCAAATAAAACTTTTGAATGAGTTATGCTTTTAGAGAGAGGTTTAGTGCTTTTATATTTAATCATCTCAACCCACCCAATTCATATTTATTATATAGATTGGCACGTTTAATTTGGTCTGGTTTAGCATCCCAGATAAAGCAAAATATGTTTTGCTCATGCAATGCTTATGTGACTGGTTAAGCACATTTTTAGTCCTGAACTCTTATTTAGTCTTACCATAACAAAGGTTTGAATACTTATTGACTCAAAACATTTAAGCTTTTCTCCCCAATTTCGTGATATCTAATTGGTAGTTACAATCTTGTCCCATCACTGCAACTCCCATAGGGACTCGGGAGAGGCGAAGGTTGAGAGCCGTGTGTCCTCGAAAACATGACCCTGCCAAGCCGTACTGCTTCTTGACACTGGTGACCGAATTCAGCTAGCAGGCGCCCGGCCCGCAACAAGGAGTCGTTAGAGGAAATCTAACGACAAATAAATTGAGACTGTAACACAAGAAAATGTGGAAAAAGTCAAGGGGTGTGAGTACTTTCTGAAGGCACTGTATGTGGTCTCATTTTGGAATTATATATCTTTTTCTTCATTTTTTTGTCATATTAACTGATGGAATATCCTGATATCACCTGAGCCTAATGCATATCTAGGCTATTCGAGGCGGCAACCACCATCGCAGTTTGCCAGCGTGGCACCATCAGCCTTGGCACAACATGACTCAAGAGCAGAGGGTTGCCATGACAACCAAGTGGCCACACTTTACCGACAGACTCAACATGAACTGCCCACGTCTATTTTCCACTTCAAAGACTCCGGAACACTTTGAACAAAACCCTCTGTAGTTTGGCTCGGCATGTTAAAATGTGACTCAGAGACATACTGTACAGTGCATGACTGACCTCCATATTGCCTTTATTGGTTTACTGGTTACACCGTCATACTAAATTTGAAATGTTTACCCTACCTGAAACCTGTTGTACCTCATTATAGTTCTTCATTTACACATCGGAAATCAGAACCTAATTGACCTCTATTCAAATGTATACCTGATTTTTCTTGACACAATTCTCTCTGGTCTTTGTCTGTCCCTCTCCTCCCACCGCCTTTGTCATTGTGAATGGACGGAAATGGAGAGCACCAAAACACAGCACTAGTGAAAGGACTTGATGGAGCCACAGCCTGCAGCCAAACAATGGGTGAGTCTCCCTATGTTTAGCTTCCACTTCCTTACCACACAGACACAGGGTTTACAGAGGAGAGAGACACTGTATTATGGTGGGTGACAGGACAGGGCAGCTATTTGATTGGAAACAAGTACATATGGCCAAATTGTAATGTGTATCATAGACCGTTAACTAGAAGGGAAAATGCTGGAAATTACTAAATGGATGGACATTGTGATCATTTGGTTGCCTGAGCACCTCTTAAACATTATACTATTCATTAACCTACATCTAATGTTAAAATACAGCCCTGAGGCAATGCTCAATGTCTCTCTCACTCGACAGTCACCACTCAAATCCCTTTCTCCCAACGACACAGTTGCCAAGGAAACGCCAGCAGTTGCCAATCGTATTAAAATTCCAAAATGAGACAGTTGAATCTCTATGGAAATTCCAGAGGTGGAATATTTTTCACTGAAGCGCCATTCTCCAGAAACAGAAAACAGTTAACGCCCAGTTAGCCAACTGATTTTCCATAACACCTCAATTCCCCATACCAGCCATTAACAAATTATTGTACAGCTAGGTGACCTGACATGACATGCATTTTGCGAGGAAAGGAAAATAAAATTAGGAGGCAGAACCAAGCCGTAACAGTTAGTGGTTTATGTTTTTATATAACAGTCTTATGGTCTTGTTCATCATCTCCTATGTTTGTTCTCATGTCTCTACAAGCAGTTGGTGAGTGGCTCAGTTTGTTTATTCTGTGATTTTATTACCGGACCAAATTGCTCTTGCGGGAGACCAGAGCAATTTTCAGCCCAGACATGTTAATTAGACACTTTATGCTGCTCACCCAGAGAGATTAAATATAAACACTTTATGTACAATACAAGCGCTTTTACAACTCCTGCATATCATAGGTTATGTGCAACAAATGGATGTTTGGTGTCAATGGTGGGGATGGGGATGGTTTGTGCTGCTACCGATGTAGGATCTTAATTTGATCCCCTTGCTGCAGTGCATGACATTTTCAACTTGTAGTGTATTTGAAGTTTAAAAAGTCTTCTGAAGTTTGTAATTTCCACTTTGAAATTTCACTTGATTTTCCCTTATGAAAAATGTATCAAAACCTACAAAAATTTGAATCCACATAATAATTCACATTTCCTGTTGCTGCGGGATTAAATTAAGATCCTACAACTGTAGCAGCCTGAGCAGGGCGGACTGGGCATTCACAATGGTTCAGTGGTGTAACTGCCGTCGAACCGAGCTCCGGAAATAGACAAATTCAGAAAGTGTATTATTATTATTATTTATTTCAACAAGGAACACAGACTGAGACCATGGTCTCTTTTACAGCTGGGCCCTGCGTATACATGTTTACACATACATGAGGCACAACTATCACTTGTGGATTTGTAGTTTGTTACTCAAGCAAAACGTTCATTGTTTATTTAAACAATCGATTTTTAACTATGAGCAAATGCAAGTCAAGTCTCACACTTTCTGCACTTCTGGTCTTTCACCATCCCTACGGTAGCATGTCTTGGAGAAACCCCAAACATAAGAGGACTCCAAAACTCAAAGAGGATGATTATGTCCTAAGCAGGTTCTTTTGGATAAATTAGTCAAACATTCCATGTTTGAATGGACGGAGAGAGAGGCAGGGGTCTGAGGATTTGGGACAGGTAAACCCCATCTCTAGGAGTGGTGATAATGGTAACCCTTTGACTTTTTCCATTAACTCTACTTTAAAATATCTGGCTTAAACCAAAATCCTTCATCATCCATTTCAGGCAGCCCAGTACTGTTGGCCCATTAATGTACTGAGGTGAGCGTCCATGTTTTTAACAGCTACCCTCGCCCCCTGGCTCTGCCCTACTGCAACCCGAACAGGGATAAAACACCCAGCCCTCCCTAAAGTATAGTAAATGGTCATGTATAACTCCCCTCCATTTAGTCTAACAAAAACAGAAGGTAGTGTGTAAATCACTGTGCTTCTCCTCTCCACACAAACAAACACACACACACACACACACACACACACACACACACACACACACACACACACACACACACGCACACACACACACAAAGAGAGAGCGTTCTGCTGCCGCTGAATCTTTAATGGAGGCCATGTCACAGCACATCAGCCCTGGGAAGTAATACCATCTTTTAAAAGGACGATGCTCAGTCAGCAACACAGCTTTACAGGATGAATACAGTGCAAACAATGTTTACCACCACTGGAGATCTTGCTAAATGTTTTATTTTAGGACATACAGATACATTTGAAATGTTCACTGATTTAAAGGCTTTAATTTAAAGTAAGTTTTCGAGCCAATAAAACTAATCAGTTCAGCTGTAGAAAAAATGATTGCAAAGGAAAAAAGCTCACAGAATGTGTTTGTGCATCTAAACATATGGGAGGATTTCCAATATGAATGTGGAGAATGTAAAAGGAATGTACAAAATCCCTCACAAGATCCATCTGTATGCATACAGCTTGAATATGTAAAACACACTACTCCCTCCCCCCTCTCTCCTTGTGTCTCCTCAGCCTCCATGCTCTGGAATGGCAACATTGTCACCACAACACAGCAAGAGGATGAGCCATGGTGCTCCAAATCACTGTTTTATGCTGCTGCTCTAGAGTAAAGCAACAAAGCGTCCCAACCTCAGACACTCCTCACAGGCCAAACAGCAGGCCAAACAGCAGGCCATACAGCAGGCCATACAGCAGGCCATATAACAGGCCAAACAGCAGGCCAAATAACAGGCCAAACAGCAGGCCAAACAGCAGGCCAAACAGCAGGCCAAACAGCAGGCCATACAACAGGCCAAGCAGCAGGCCAAACAGCAGGCCATATAACAGGCCAAACAGCAGGCCAAACAGCAGGCCAAACAGCAGGCCAAACAGCAGGCCATATAACAGGCCAAACAGCAGGCCAAACAGCAGGCCATACAGCAGGCCAAACAACAGGCCATACAACAGGCCAAACAGCAGGCCATACAACAGGCCAAACAGCAGGCCAGACAGCAGGCCAAACAGCAGGCCATATAACAGGCCAAACAGCAGGCCATACAACAGGCCAAACAGCAGGCCAAACAGCAGGCCATACAGCAGGCCATACAACAGGCCAAACAGCAGGCCAAACAGCAGGCCATACAACAGGCCAAACATCAGGCCATACAGCAGGCCAAACAGCAGGCCAAACAGCAGGCCATACAGCAGGCCATACAACAACAGGCCAAACAGCAGGCCAAACAGCAGGCCAAACAGCAGGCCAAACAACAGGCCAAACAGCAGGCCATACAGCAGGCCAAACAGCAGGCCATACAACAGGCCAAACAGCAGGCCATATAACAGGCCAAACAGCAGGCCATTCAGCAGGCCTTTCAGCAGGCCATACAACAGGCCAAACAGCAGGCCAAACAGCAGGCCATACAGCAGGCCATATAACAGGCCAAACAGCAGGCCATACAGCAGGCCATACAACAGGCCATACAGCAGGCCATACAGCAGGCCAAACAGCAGGCCATACAGCAGGTCATACAGCAGGCCATACAGTCAGCTTGGCTGCAGGACAGAAGAGGAACTGGATGTCCTTGACTGGACACATGAGGTTGAATGGGGGCATTCTGCTGTATGGCTGTTTGGTGTTAGTATTCTGGTGAGAGGACAATCTATTGCTTGTTCATTCTATTGTAGCTTTGGACAAACATTATTCATTATTCATGATGAACTGAACTATAAAGTCAAAAGGACATCAATGTGGGGATCAAATTGCTATTACTCTGGTACAGTAGCTGTATACCTGTAAGGACAGACACTGGAGATGGGAAACAAGTACAGGGAGTGAACATTTAGTGAAACAACGGACATATAACAAAACAAGAACAGTGTCTGGACAGGGGGAACAAAACGACAGTATGACAATAAGGCTGACGCAGGGAACCAACTGAGGAACAGAGAGATATAAAGGGGCAATCAACAAAGTAAAGGAGTCCAGGTGAGTCCAAAGAGCTCTGATGCACGTAATGATGGTGACAGGTGTGCGTAATGATGGGCAGCCTGGCGCCCTCGAGCTGGTGCCCACTTCACGATTTCATAGAATTGAAATACATCATTCTATTGCAAGCTTAAACTATTTTCATGCAAAGGGGTATTGGCCTCTATTCCACTTGCCCTAAATGAGACCCTTGCTCAACGTAAATCTATAACAGAACAGCCATAGAGAAACCTCTAGGATTCAATTATCACTAATAGCCTACACGATGAAAACCCTGTAATAGCCTCTCCTATTGTTTTCAGCTGAAACATACAGGCATTTACAGTCTGTTCAGATGAGTTTCTGTTTACATCTAGAAGCAATGATAACCTCTCTCTCATCCCCCCCTCCCTCCCAGACAAGGGCTCCCTGTGGTCTCGATAAGGATCATGGGTATTAATGTCTCCCAGCAGAGCCCTTGTAGTGAAGCATTGGCTTATGGTCCTATAGCCTTCACAAGAATGTGGCAATCAACGACACTTCAGAGGATATCTATACCAACAGTAAACAACATTAGCAATTCTCTTTGTGGGCTCAAATATCAGAGAGATAGGGTGTTATATGACACAATTGCACCAGCCTATAGAAAAGCAACATCCTGCCTTCTTTATCTTCTGTAAATATGCCTGTTAATTATTAAATGGGAACGAATGTTAGAATTGATCTGTTTACATGATCAAATACACATCAAACTTGCTGGCAGAGGAATACATTATGACATCCATTATCTTATAACAGAAGTACATTATTGTATTCTTTCTGTTCCCGAAGAGAGAGTTGGCGCCTGGGTGTTATACCTGTGTGCCGAACAACTGTTTACGCAGTGGCTCATCAGGCACAGAGCTGTGTGTGTGTGTGTGTGTGAGTGTGTGTGTGTGTGTGTCCATGCATGTATGAATGCTTGCGTATGTATGTGTGCTTGTACTTCAGTCATGTTTATCTTTCCATATGGAAGCAGAGACACAAGAATAGACACAAGAAGAGACCAGGCAGGCACAAGCGGATACTAGTGCTCCGGTGGACCTGCGTGCTCTTATAAACTCCCCAATAAACTCCACAATAAACTCCACAGCTGGCAATTTAGAAATTCATGCAAGTGATGGAACAATTATTGAAAGTGTTGATTGTTTGAAATATCTGTGTTGGAGGATAGATACTGAATTATCTTCTGGAAAACATATTGATTATATTACAAAAGTAATTAACTATAAGCTTGGGTTACTTTACAGATCTAATAATTGTTTTACTGTATCCATTAGAAAGACCGTAGTAAGCCCACTGCTGCTTCCAATACCAGACTATGGTGACATCATCTGTCAAAACACAACCACGACCTTACTTGCAGATTCATTTTTGTGTTGCATTATAAGACTGTGGGAGTCACTAAATTGTCTTTCACTCCCAAGCAGAAGACAAATGCATTGATAGCAATTTATTTTTAAATATAACAACTTAAATTTCCCTGGAACAGCTAACTTTCTAAGACTCACAGAACTCCTTTTGACAACAGCAGCAATTACAAATTCCAAGGGTACATCATAAGGTTGGAGTAAGACCTTTCAGATACAAAGGCCCAACTGACTGAAATATTTTACATACAGAAATAAGGACATTAAAATCACACTTTGATATTTAAGAAAGCCCTTTTTCAAATGTTAAGATCAAACTGTTTGTGTCTGCTAAATGACTTAAATGTAAATGTAATCGAAACATCACCAAGTGAAAGTATTTGTGAATATGTATATATGTATACTGTATATTATAGGTACTAAGGTATATGAGTCATAATAGTAGTTGCAACAGTAGTTTTTATTAGCTGTAGGCCTATTAGTAATTGCACAAAAGGTTTTCATGCTGTTAATGTACGTTTTATTATTATTATTATTTCATTGTTATTGTTAGACAGTAGTTGCCGTATTATTCTTGTTATTAAGTATCATCCAGGCTGTATCACAACCGGCCGTGATTGGGAGTCCCATAGGGCGGCGCACAATTGGCCCAGCACCGTCCGGGTTTGGCCGGTGTAGGCCGTCATTGTAAATAAGAATTTGTTCTTAACTGACTTGACTAATAAAATAAAGGTTAAATAAAAATAAAAATAAAAACGTTTTTTCTTTTTTGGACACTTTTTTGGACACTATTTTGCAAAATAGTGCATCTTAAGAGGTTTCATCCTGCAAAATGCCTAATAACTAAATATACTGAACAGAAATATAAACACAACATGTAAAGTGTTGGTCCCATGTTTCATGAGCTAAAATAAAAGATCCCAGAAATATTCCATACTCACAAAAAGCTTATTTCTCTAGAATGTTCTGCACAAATATGTTTACATCCCTGTTAGTGAGCATTTATCATTTTCCAAGATAATCCATCCAGCTGACAGGTGTGGCATATCAAGAAACTGATGAAACAGCATGATCATTACACAGTTGCACCTTGTGCTGGGGGCAATAAAAGGCCACTCTAAAATCTGCAGTTTTGTCACACAACACAAACCACAGATGTCTCAAGTTTTGAGGGAGAGTGCAATTGGCATGCTGACTGCAGGAATGTCCACCAGAGCTGTTGCCAGAGAATTGAAAGTTCTTTCTCTACCAATGTCGTTTTAGAGAATTTGGCAGTACGTCCAAGGGTCCTGACAACGGCAGACCACTGGTAACCATGCCAACCCAGGAACTCCACATTGGCTTCTTCACCTGGGCTGAGAAATATTTCTACCCGTGAATAAAGCACTTTTTGTGGGGGAAAACTAATTCTGATTGGCTGGGCCCTTCCAGGCCCACCCATGGTTGCGCATGTCATGTGAAATCCATAGATTAGAGCCTAATTTATTTATTTAAATTGACTGATATCCTTCTATGAATTGTAATTCATTAAAATCCTTTAAATTGTTGCATGTTGCGATTATATTTTTGTAGTTGTACATTCATAATATACTGTACTCCAGCCAGGATGAGGGGAGCAAACTTTTATGTAACAGTGCTGTAGAAACTTTCCGTGCAGTGAAAGTGGCTCATGTGGACGACTGCATTACAGACGATGGCTTTAAAAAACATCCATTATAGTTCTCTTTTATGCTAAAACACGACATGCCTTGCATAATCAAACACAGCCTCTCCTGGAGAACCAATCGGCTCCTTTTCAACAGCATAAAATCTTTTGACAAGCAAGATGTTCAGATGATTCAAGGAAAGGGGAAATCAGATAATTTCACAAATGTGGCACATGTCTGTCAATGTGGCTTTTCTCTCCGAGCTTCCCAGGTCCAACAGGATGAATACATGAAACCCTCTCATCTGCTATTAATGGTGCAGTACTCCCACGTCTGACTCAACTCCACACAAAGGTCAGGAAGGAGGGTGGTGAACATCAAGCAGCCGTTAATTGAAAACATGTACAGCTCTCGAGTGGCGTGAAGAGTGAACAGAGATTCTACAAAACAATTTCGATTTGTAGGTTTAATTCAAATGAGGGGAGAATTATGAATATATACAGTGCCGTGAAAAAGTATTTGCCCCTTTCTATTCTTGCATATTTTTGATACTGAATGTTACCAGATCTTCAACCAAAACCTAATATGATGAAGGGAACCTGATCTTACAAATAACCAAAAAATTGTAATGATGTACGCTGAGAGTCAGGAAGCAGGTTCAGGGAGTGAATACATTTAATAAATAAACTAACACAACAAGAAACACGAACAGCGCACCAACATGACACAGATACAGAAACAACGACGACTAGGGAAGAAACCAAAGGGTGTGACATATAAAGGGCAGGTAATCAAGGAGGTGATGGAGTCCAGGTGAGTGTCATTATCAAATCAAATTTATTTATATAGCCCTTCGTACATCAGCTGATATCTCAAAGTGCTGTACAGAAACCCAGCCTAAAACCCCAAACAGCAAGCAATGCAGGTGTAGAAGCACGGTGGCTAGGAAAAACTCCCTAGAAAGGCCAAAACCTAGGAAGAAACCTAGAGAGGAACCAGGCTATGTGGGGTGGCCAGTCCTCTTCTGGCTGTGCCGGGTGGAGATTATAACAGAACATGGCCAAGATGTTCAAATGTTCATAAATGACCAGCATGGTCGAATAATAACAAGGCAGAACAATTGAAACTGGAGCAGCAGCACAGTCAGGTGGAAGTTGAAACTGGAACAGCAGCATGGCCAGGTGGACTGGGGACAGCAAGGAGTCATCATGTCAGGTAGTCCTGGGGCATGGTCCTAGGGCTCAGGTCAGTTGAAACTGGAACAGCAGCATGGCCAGGTGGACTGGGGACAGCAAGGAGTCATCATGTCAGGTGGTCCTGGGGCATGGTCCTAGGGCTCAGGTCCTCCGAGAGAGAGAAGGAAAGAGAGAAGGAGAGAATTAGAGAACGCACACAGGACACCGAATAGGACAGGAGAAGTACTCCAGATATAACAAACTGACCCTAGCCCCCCGACACATAAACTACTGCAGCATAAATACTGGAGGCTGAGACAGGAGGGGTCAGGAGACACTGTGGCCCCATCCGAGGACACCCCCGGACAGGGCCAAACAGGAAGGACACCCACTTTGCCAAAGCACAGCCCCCACACCACTAGAGGGATATCTTCAACCACCAACTTACCATCCTGAGACAAGGCTGAGTATAGCCCACAAAGATCTCCGCCACGGCACAACCCAAGGGGGGGCGCCAACCCAGACAGGATGGCCACAACAGTGAATCAACCCACTCAGGTGACGCACCCCCTCCAGGGACGGCATGAGAGAGCCCCAGTAAGCCAGTGACTCAGCCCCTGTAATAGGGTTAGAGGCAGAGAATCCCAGTGGAAAGAGGGGAACCGGCCAGGCAGAGACAGCAAGGGCGGTTCGTTGCTCCAGAGCCTTTCCGTTCACCTTCCCACTCCTGGGCCAGACTACACTCAATCATATGACCCACTGAAGAGATGAGTCTTCAGTAAAAACTTAAAGGTTGAGACAGAGTTTGCGTCTCTGACATGGGTAGGCAGACCGTTATGCGCAGATGCGGGTAACACTGGTGACAGGTGTACACCATAACGACCAACATCGTGACCTAGAGGCCGGAAAGGGAGCACACGTGACAGTTCCCCCTCCCAGATGCGCGGCTCCGGCCGCAGGACGCTGACCAAGATGACGATCCCGGGGATGAGGAGCGGACTGGTCACCTCTGCTAAGGCGCGGGAACCTGTCGATCCGGCTGAGGCGCGGGAGCATGAGAACCTAGAGTGCTTTAGAGAGAGCATATGTGACAGTACCCCCTCGCCGGGGCATTCGGCTCCAGCCGCAGGACGCCAACCACAGGGATGATCCGGGGATCCGGAGCGGACCGGTCGCCTCTGCTGAGGTGCAGAAACCTGACGAACAGGCTGAGGAGTGAGAGCATGATGAGCCGGCTGAGACCTCCCTGGTTGCCTCGGTCGAGGAACGGGAACCTGTTCACCCAGCTGAGGCATGGGAGCCTATCGAACCCGCTGAGACCTCCCAGGTAGCCCCGGCTCCAACACCCGGACCCGACATCACCTCCAACACAAAAAAAAATATTCATGATGGGATGAAATGTGATTTTAGCTTCTAAAATGTGAGAATTGGGTTTTCATGAGTGAATTAGGCCCGACTCAGTGGCCCACCCACGTGAAGAGACATAGGTTGTAAACTCTGAAACACGCCCCTTTTCTTCCTCCACTAAATAAGCCTTGACAAAAATGTAACCTCCTGTTCCGAGGATGTGAGGACGACGGTCCGATGTCAGAATGGTTCAGATAATAATACAGAACGAAGCCAACATCAACGTGAGCTTTGATTGCGAATGGTATGAACTTTGAACTCTTATTCACTACGGAACTGATACCTCCTATGTCACGGTTTTCATATGGTGAAGGAGAGTCGGACCAAACTGCAGCGTGTCGATTGCGATCCATGTTTATATAAACAAACGTAAACACGACTAAACACGAACACTACAAAACAATAAACGAAACGAAAACTGAAAACAGCCTATACTTGTGTCAACTAACATCAACCAAGGACATCAAGACACTCAGGACAATCACCCACAATACAACCAAAGAATATGGCTGCCTAAATATGGTTCCCAATCAGAGACAACGATAAACACCTGCCTCTGATTTAGAACCACTTCAGACAGCCATAGACTTTCCTAGAACACCCCACTAAGCTACAATCCCACTAAGCTACACACCACATACAAAAACCAATGTCACACCCTGGCCTGACCAAATACATGAAGAAAAACACAAAATACTTCGACCAGGGCGTGACATCCTATCCGTTGAGTTAGCAACAGCAGCTGCAAACGAGGGTTAGGAAGGAACAGACAGAGTATTCCATCTATCACACAACGATGTTACTACCACGTATCCAATTGACCACCAGAGACATTCTTCAAAGGACAAAGGACTCGGTTTGGCAACACGGCCTTCCATCTATCTACCGAAGCGCAGCTCAGAGTAAATATTTGTTGCATTTTCCTTTTCCAAATGGGTGGTAATTTAGAATGCATAAAATACTGTATTTACGATAGCACAGCTTCTTCCTTTGGTCCTCAGTCTTCCCGCTCTTTCACTCAAACCCAGCCCTTTTCTTTTGTGCAACCAGCTGTCATATCTGTTCCGCCCGCTAGGAACGTTTTCTTTTATGACGTATTTTGTAAACAAGGTATGATTAATTCTGTGTATATGTAATTCTGTGTGATTAGTTTGGAATTTAGTAAATAAATAATGAACCCAATTTTGTATTGCTGATTCAACTTGTTAGCCAGGGTTCGTGAAGATAACCAAGAATTTACAACTTTCAGATGAGACTGAATTAAGGTGACGATTAATATTGACTGCTATTGATGTAAAATATTACTAGGTCTTTAAGAGTTTATTCGGAAGATAACAGCTCTATAAATATTATTTAGTGGAGCCCCGACTCTCTATTTAATTACATTTACATGATTAGCTCAATCAGGTAATATTAATAACGGAGAAATAATTTTATAGAATAGCATGTCATATCACTTAATCCGGCATAGCCAAAGACACGACAGTCCCAACAAACAGTTCCTGCTTGAAAAGCCACAAAGGTCGCTGAGTTAAAGCAGTGGGCATGCAAGAGTGGGCCAAAATTCATCCATAGCGATATGAGAAACTGATCAACAACTACAGGAAGGGTTTGGTTGGAGTCACTGCAGCTGAATGTGCTACAACCAGTTATTGACTGTAAGGGGGCAATTACTTTTTCACACAGGGGAATTGAGTGTTGCAGAACTTTGTTTATGAAATAAATAAAATAATGAGTATGTAATTGTTGTGTTATTTGTTCACTCAGGTTCCCTTTATCTTAAATTAGGTTTTAGTTGAAAATCTGATAACACTCGTTATCAAAATTATGCAAAAGTGGAGAAAATACTTTATCACAGCACTGTATACTTCAACACGACAACATACCAGGTTTCAAAGGATCCAAAGCTATGAGGACAACAGCACCCACAACACAGCCCTGAAACAACCAAAAACGTACCCCTTGTCTCCTCTGTGGGTCTGGTATTCCTTAGTCATGCCTCACAGCCCCAGCCTGATTAATTAAAGTAAATCCAGAGCTTGTCCTAATTACACACACAGGACCTCAATTTGTGTTTATTACTGCCTTGGTATTTCAAAACCAGTCATTAGAGCAAATTGATATCGGTCACGCAGGCAAAGGCCTTGGAGGTCAGCCCTTTTGTGTCAAATGGCCCTGGTCTGTTTCCTTGTTTCCCCCTGACCATCTCCGGGGGAGTGGACATCTCCTCTCAGGGGCAGAGGGAGGAGAAACCTACACTTTTTTGAGCAGTGTATATTATATATTTGAGATTCTTCAAATAGCCACCCTGTGCCTTGATGACAGCTTGCACACTCTTGGCATTCTCTCAACCAGCTTCATGAGGTATTCACCTGGAATGCATTTAAATTAACAGGTGTGTCTTCTTAAAAGTACATTTGTAGAATTTATTTCCTTCTTAATGCGTTTGAGACAATCAGTTGTGTTGTAACGAGGTAGGGGTGGTATACAGAAGAGTGTTCACAGAGTTCAAGTAACAGACACATCTCACATTTTTTACAGTATTACTTTAGTATTCTGTACAGGCTTCCTTCTTTTCACTCTGTCAATTAGGTTAGTATTGTGAAATAACTACAATGTTGTTGATCCATCCTCAGTTTTCACCTATCACAGCCATTAAACTCTAATTGTTTTAAAGTAACCATTGGCCTCATGGTGAAATCTCTGAGCAGTTTCCTTCCTCTCCGGCAACTGATAGAGGAAGGAGGCCTGAATCTTTGTAGTGACTGGGTGTATTGATACCATCCAACGTGTAAATAATAACTTCACTATGCTCGAAGGGATATTCTTTTTTTTCTTTTTTTACCCATATACCAATAGGTGCCCTTCTTTGTGAGTTATTGGTAAACCTTCCTGGTCGTTGCAGTTGAATCTGTCTTAAATTTACTGTTTGACTGAGTGACCACTATTATTGCACCGAGTGAGTCCCTGCAACATATTATGTAACCTGTTAAGCAAATCTTTACTCCTGATCTTATTAAGTCTTGCCATAACAAAGGGGTTATATACTTATTGACTCAAGACATTTCAGCTTTTCATTTTTTATTAATTTGTAAACATTTAAAAAAACATAATTCCACTTTGACATTGTGGGGTATTGTGTGTAGGCCAGTGACAAAATATCTGAATGTAATCCATTAAATTCAGGCTGTAACACAACAAAATGAGGAAAATGTCAAGAGGTGGAATACTTTCTGAAGACACTGTATGTTTCTCAGTTAAAAAGGCTAATTTGGTCCAACCTGTTCATAGATTACACTGACTTGTGGGGATTGGATGCCAATTAGATAGTAACAAATAGTAACATACGTATTTCAATGAGCCTTGACCAAAACCAGCACTTCTCTCTTCCCACTTGCTCAGATCAGCATGGTTTCTAATTGCGTAATAACGACATATCAAGTAAAATAGAGTTATGGATTCTAGATTCCTATTCCGCTCCAGCCATTAACACAAGCCTGTTCTCCCCAATTAAATTGCCACCAACCTCCTGTGCTGCCAAGACACAACAACCAACATGAGGTCACACAATGACCTCACTACTGCCACAGTCATATTGCTAATCATCTCTGTCAGCCCTTCCCATTGGTGGTTTAACTGTCAGCATTCCATCACATTTGATATGGGTCATTCTACAGAAGTACTGTAGTGCAAATTGGGGGTTCGAATTTTTTTCAAATTTTCAGCACACGTCTTCCAACACATGTCAGGTATATACTGCTCACACACTTTGTATTGCATATTTGAAATATTTACCTGAATTCCACACCCCCCACAAAATGTGTCACTACTGAAACATAGTTTTAATGGCTGTAACTGGCTTATAAATCAAATCAATCAAATTGTATTTGTCACATGCGACAAATACAACAGGTATAGATTTAACTATAAAATGCTTACTCATGAGCACTTTGCCAAAAATTCAGAGTTAAAAAGGGAAAATAGTAACTGCTCCTATCCCTCAGATGCCCCAACACTGAGTACTACATGTTCCAGTGAAGGCACAATGATTTCCATCCGGTTAAACCTCATAAACGTGTGAGGGGATGCCAACTTGCCGCATTGCAAATCTGTTGTACAGAAATGCACTAAAACAAATGCCTCAGGCATTTGAACTCACCTGATATTATAAGTAAATATATAGTAATACCCTCCACTATCCAATGGGATAACCGTTGACGAGAAAAAGGAGGTGGGTGAAAAGTCAAATACTCTAAGACAAGGATGAATTGCTAACTTTGGGCACAAATGAAGGGTTAGGTTGAAAGGTATCCTTAGATAGCCCAGGGCCATATTGCAGGCACGAATGGTGAACTTATGCAGAATTCAGCACTAGTAGAAAAGTCGTTTGGAACTAGGGAAATATATTCTCAGTGCCTTCCAGCATCTTGAAAAGGCTGCTGTGAAATAGCTTCAAGCACAATAGACAGATATTCGCAACCATCTACAAACACACACTGTTACACACACTCAGACTGGAAGCGGTAAACATGCGTGTGCCAGTTTTCACGCAAAAGTTGCCATTTATAAAAATGAAACTACCCTCCCGCAAACTTTAGAACATACGTACACACAGTTTCTAGTGATTGAAGTATTGCATTGCAAGGAGCCTAGTATTTGGTGAAAATGGGGGGGTATGATGAACACGCTTATTCATAACATAAAGCAGGTTCATCTTCACCTCTCTGACATTTTCTCCTGAGGTGCTGACCTGTTGACCTTCCATAACCACTGATTTTTATTGGACTTGGTTGGTCATCTATGAACATTTTAACACATTGAAGAACGATATAGCCTTAAGGGACATGTACTCTTTTAATATCCTCTTTATGTTTCTTTCTAGCCACCATGGTTCTACATCTGCATTGCATAAGTGTATAAAGTGTATATGCACTTTGTGACATCTGCTGATGTGATTGATTGAAAAGATGCAATCATTTGCCGTTAGTGAGAAGAGAGATTTTCTTTATCTTTGCATTCTAACATAATTAAAAATAAGTATCTATGGCCAGATTGTTCTTCAAGATGTTCAAACACTCATAGATGACGAGCAGGGTCAAATAATAATCAGTGGTTGTAGAGGGCGCAATAGGTCAGGACCTCAGGAGTAAATGTCAGTTGGCTTTTCATAGCCGAGCATTCAGAGGTCGAGGCAGCAGCTGTGGTAGAGAGAGCGAAAGACAGTCAAGAAAAGCAGGTCCGGGAAAAGGTAGCACGTTTGGTGAACAGGTCAGGGTTCCCTAGCCGCAGGCAGAACAGTTGAAACTGGAGCAGCAGCACGACCAGGTGGACTGGGGACATCCAGCAGTCATCTGGCCAGGTAGTCCTGAGGCATGATCCTAAGGCTTAGGTCCTCAGGGAGGAGAGGGGGAGAGGGAATTAGAGAGGAGCATAATTCAATTCACACCAGACAACAGATAATACAAGATAATTACACCAGATATAACAGACTGACCCTGGCCCCCCAGCACAGACTATTGCAGCATAGATACTGGAGACAGATAGGAGCGGGTCGAGGGACGCTGTGGCACCGTCCGACGATACTCCCAGACAGGATATAACCCCACCCACTTTGCCAATGCACAGCCCCCACACCACACCAAACAGACCCCCAACTTACTACCCTGAGACAAGGCTGTGGATAGCCCACAAAGATCTCCTCCTACACATGAGCTAGAGGAGGAACAAAACCGGACAGGGAGATCACATCTGTGACTCAACCCACTCAAGTGACACACACCTCCTGGGACGGCAATGAAGAGCACAAGTAAGACAGAGAAAGCCCTGCCTCCAGCGGTTTGCTTAGAAATTCTAGGAACAATAAGGAGGCCTGCATCTTGTTACCGTAGCGTATGTGTAGCTATGTATGGCAGGACCAAATCGGAGAGATAGGCAGGAGCAACCTCATATAAAGCTTTGTAGGTTAGCAGTACATCCTTGAAATCAGCCCTAGCCTTAACAGGAAGCCAATGTAGAGAGGCTAGCACTGGAGTAATATGATCAAATGTTTTGGTTCTTATCCGGTAGCCGGAGAGTAGAGCATTGCAGTAGTCTAATCTAGAAGTAACAAAAACATGGATTCAGTTTTCAGCATAATTTTTGGACGAAAAGTTTCAGATTTTTGCAATGTTATGAAGATGGAAAAATGCTGTCCTTGAAATATTCTTGATATGTTTGTCAAAAGAGAGATGAACAACGTTGAGATCCTTCACAGTTTTATTTAAATGACTGTACAACTATCAAAACTAATTGTCAGATCCAACAGCAGATCTCTTTGTTTCTAGGGACCTAAAACTAGCATCTCTGTTTTGACTAAATTGAAAGGTAAAACATTTGCCGCCATCCACTTCCTTATGTCTAAAACACAGGCTTCCAGAGTAGGCAATTGTGGTGCTTCACCATGTTTCATCGAAATGTAACTGCTGTGTGTCATCCGCATAGCAGTAAAAGTTGACATTGTGTTTCTGAATGACATCACCAAGAGGTAGAATATATACTGGAAAAAATAGTGGTCATAAAATGGAACCTTGAAGAACGCCGAAATGTACAATTTATTTGTCAGAGGACAAACCATCCAGAGACAAACTTATATCTTTACAACAGGTAAGAACTAGTCCGTGTAGACCAATTAGAGTTTCTAATCTCTCCAAAAGAATGTGGTGATCGATGGTGTCAAAAGCAGCACTAAGGTCTAGGATCGTGAGGACAGATGCAGAGCCTTGGTCTGACTCCATTAGAAGGTAATTTACCACCCTCACTAGTGCCTGTCTCAGTGCTATGATGGGGTCTAAAACTAGACCGAAGCATTTCATATACATTATTTGCCTTCAGGAAGACAGTGAGTTTTTTAAATAATTGAGAGGAATGGGAGATTCGAAATATGCAGATTCTTTAAAAAACAAACGTTTTTCGGGTCATGGCTTGGCTTTTTCAAGAGAGGTTATATCACTTTTAACAAGTTTGGTACACATCCAGTAGATAGGGAGCCATTTATTATGTTCAACATAGGAGGACAAAGCACAGGACGTAGCTCTTTCAGTATTTTAGTTGGAATTGGGTCCAGTATGCAGCTTGAAGGTTTGGAGGCCATGACTTGACTTTTTTCATGAATGTGTGAAGAGATACAGGATTAAAAAGGTGTTTCTCCATTGATCCTAGGTCCTGGCAGTTCTATGCAGACTCAGGACAACTGATCTTTGGATCAGCATATGTAAATAGCAAATATGCAGAATCAAAGAAGCGTCGTAATTTGCTTTCTAATGACCATGATCTTTTCATCAAAAAGGTTCATGAATTTATCACTGCTAAAGTGAAAGTTACCCTCTTGTTGAATGCTGCTTTTTAGTTAGCTTTGCGACAGTATCAAAAATACATTTAGGTTAGAAAAATAGGATGGTCACGCAGCAGTGAGGACTCTTTGATATTGCAAGGTACTGTCTTACCAAACTAGTCAGAAGACTTCGAGTTTTGTGGAGCGCTATTTTCATTCCAATTTTCTGGAAGCTTGCTTCAGGGCTCTGGTATTTTTTACCAGGGAGTAAATTTCTTGTGACAGATGTTTGTTTTTAGGGGTGCGACTGCATCTAGGGTATTACACAAGGATAAATTTAGGTCCTCAGTTAGGTGGTTAACCAATTTTTGTACACCGACATCCTTGGGTAGGTGGAGGGAGTCTGGAAGGGCATCTAGGAATCTTTGGCTTTTGATGATCCTTGGTTGGTGTATGAGCAGTTTATTTATTGTGATTACAAACATAATAAGATGGTGGTCCTATAGTCCAGGTTTACATTTAGGAAAACATTTGGATCCACAATATTTATTCCACGGGATAAAACGAGATCCAGAGTATGACTGTGGCAATGAGTAGGTCCGGAGACATGTTGGACAAAACCCACTGAATCGATGATGCTCCAAAAGCCTTTTTGAGTGGGTCCATAGACTTTTCCATGTGGATATTATAGTCACCAAAAATGTGAACATTATCTGCCGTAACTACAAGGTCCGATAGTTGTGGGTGAGTCCCAGAAAGAATGCGAATTATCTACAAATTCTATCTTTTGGGAGGGGCAGAAAACAGTTTAACATGTTATGGCTGGGGCAGTATTGAGTAGCTTGGATGAATAAGGTGCCCAGAGTAAACCGTCTGCTACTCAGGCCCAGTTGCTAATATATTCTTATTATTAGTAGATTTGGATAGAAAACACTCTGAAGTTTCAAACACTATTTGAATGATGTATGTGAGTATAACAGAACTCATATGGCAGGCAAAAACCTGAGAAAAAAATCCAACCATGAAGTGGGAAATCTGAGGTTTGTAGTTTTTCAATATACAGTGTCTATGAGGTCATATTGCACTTCCTAAGGCTTCCACTAGATGTCAACAGTCTTTAGGACCTTGTTTGAAGCTTCTACTGTGAAGGATTGGGGAATGAGGAATGCCAGAGTGGCATGAGCTGATCACGCGCGCTCACGTGAGAGTCAGCTTGAGTTCCATTGCATTTCTACAGACAACGGAATTCTCCGGTTGGAACATTATTGAAGATTTATGATAAAGACATTCTAAAGATTGATTCTATACTTCGTTTGACATGTTTCTATGAGCTGTAATATGACTTTTCGCCCAAACTTTTGCCTGGACTTGCCCGTGCGTTGTGAGTGTGGATTGTGTACTAAACGCACGAACCAAAAGGAGGTATGTGGACATAAATGATGGACTTCATCGAACAAATCAAACATTTATTGTGGAACTGGGATTCCTGGGAGTGCATTATGATGAAGATCATCAAAGGTAAGTGAATATTACTAATGCTATTTCTGACTTCTGTTGACTCCACAACATGGCGGATATCTGTATGGTTTGTTTTGTTGCCTGAGCACTGTACTCATATTATTGCATGGTGTGCTTTTTCCGTAAAGCTTTTTTGAAATCTGACACAGGTTCCTTCCATTAAGGAGAAGTTTATCTAAAGATCCACGCATAACACTTCTATTTTCATCAACATTTATGATGAGTATTTCTGTAAATTGATGTGGCTCTCTGCAAAATCACCGGACGTTTTGGAACTACTGAACATAACGCGCCAATGTAAACTCTGATTTTTGGATATAAATATGAACTTTATCGAGCAAAACATACATGTATTGTGTAACATTAAGTCCTATGAGTGTCATCTGATGAAGATCATCAAAGGTTAGTGATTCATTTTCTCTCTATTTCTGCTTTTTGTGACTCTTTGGCTGGAAAAAATGGCTGTTTATCAGTGAGTTGGTAAAGACCTAACATAATCGTTTGGTGTGCTTTCGTCATAAAGCCTTTTTGAAATCGGACACTGTGGTGGGATTAACAAAAAGTGTATCTTTAAAATGGTGTAAAATACTTCTGTTTGAGGAATTTTAATTATGAGATTTCTGTTGTTTTGAATTTGGCGCCCTGCACTTTCACTGGCTGTTGTCATATCGATCCCGTTAGTGGGATCTAAGCCATAAGACGTTTTAATCAGCAATTGAGTTGTGAGACACTGCTGTAGAGCTCATCACTCCCCCTAACTGGGAGGGGGTTCTGTGTTTAATTTTCCGTTATTTCGCAAGAGACAATGTACACCAAGTTTACAAAAACTTTGCTAATATTGAGTTCCACACCCTTTTGCCCTCAGATCAGCCTTAATTCATTGGGAGATGGACTCAATAAGGTGTCGAAAGCATTCCACAGGGATGCTGGCCCATATTGTCTGCAATGCATCCCACAGTTGTGTCAAGTTGACTGGTAGTGGATCTCTACTCCGAATAGCTCGTTCCATCTCATCCCACTATTTGCAGATTGATACACTGCTGCCATGAAGGGATGCACCTTATTGGAAATGATGTTCAAATATCCTGTGGCATTCAAACATTTGTCCACTTTTATCAAGGGACCCAATGTGTGGCATGAAAACACACCACCACCAGCCTGCAATGTTGACATGCTGCATGATGGATAATTGTACTCATGTGGTTTCATCCCATCAGCTTGAAACAGCAAGAACCAGGAGTAATCAGACCAGGCAATGTTTTTCCAATTCTCCAAAGTTCAATGTTTTCGTTCATTAGCCCACTGCAACCATTAGCATACTGCATAAGCATCGAATAGCCCAAGGGATATGCAACTTTTCAGGGAAGTTAGGAACCACTATACACAGGCAGTCAGGAAAGCAAAGGCTAGCTTTTTCAAACAGAAATTTGAATCCTGTAGCACTAACTCCAAAAAGTTCTGGGACACTAACGTCCATGGAGAATAAGAGCACCTCCTCCCAGCTACCCACTGCACTGAGGCTAGGAAACACTGTCACCACCGATAAATTCGCAATAATTGAGAATTTCAAGAAGCATTTTTCTGCGGCTGGCCATGCTTTCCACCTGGCTACCCCTACCCCGGTCAACAGCCCTGCACCCCTCACTGCAACTTGCCCAAGCCTCCCCCGTTTCTCCATCACCCAAATCCAGATAGCTGATGTTCTGAAAGAGCTGCAAAATCTGGACCCCTACAAATCAGCAGGGCTAGACAATCTGGACCCTCTCTTCCTAAAATTATCAGCCGAAATTGTTGCAACCCCTATTACTAGCTTCTTCAACCTCTCTTTCGTATCGTCTGAGATCCCCAAAGATTGAGATCCCCCTCTTCAAAGGTGGAGACACTCTAGACGGTCATCCCCCTCTTCAAAGGTGGAGACACTCTAGACCCAAACTGCTACAGACCTATATCTATCCTACCCTGCCTTTCTAATGTCTTCGAAAGCCAAGTAAACAAACAGATCACAGACCATTTTTCGAATCCCACCCTACATTCTCCGTTGCGCAATCTGGTTTCCGAGCTAGTCACGAGTGCA